>NC_068300.1:8188587-8561087 GCF_025860055.1 Xyrauchen texanus
AGTTTAAGCCACACTTTGCTCTTCTTTGTTTTCTGCCTGCCACATATGTGCTGTAAATGATGTAATGTAGCCTGTTTGAATTTTCTGAATTATTTTATTTATAATTATAAATGTTGTATTAATTATTAGATATAAATTATCTTTATTTGGCGGCTTTCTCAGTAAATATTGATTATATGTGATTAATTGTGATGAATTAAAGTAATCGGTACATTTATGTAATTAAATACAAACTTTAATCGATTGACAGCCCTGTATCTAATGTTTTTTTTTTTTATTTACAGTGGGTTAATTTGCAAAGTGAGCGCAGGCAATGATGTCGCGTGCCTCACCACCAATCACCTCGCAGCTTTGGCCAGACTGGAGCCGAGACTGGTGCCTCTGGTGCTCGCCTTCCGTTACTGGGCCAATGTATGAATCACCAGCACACCCTCACAGATCACAACTATCTCCTTATAGCTGATTCTCATTGTAGTTGAGGTCTAATGATGAGTGTACGTGTGTTATTTGTAGCTGTGCCACATTGACTGTCAGGCGGAGGGAGGAATCCCGTCTTACTCTCTCTCTTTGATGGTCATCTTCTTCCTGCAACAGAGGGAAAAACCTGTCCTGCCTGTTTATCTAGGACCCTGGGTAATGATGATTGTTTTAGTAGTTTTAATGAGGCTCAAATTGTTATGCGTCACAGTTAAATATTTAATTTTCAAGTGAAACGTATAATTCAACAGGATATATTGTAGGACAGGACTTGATTTTATCCATCACGATAGCCAATATATGATAACAATAGCTGCTTATCCACCTTCGTGCTGAACCGTACCTATTGCAAAGCCATGCCGCCCCATGCTGATCCAATGTTTGTAACCAATATGTCAGCTGACGACGGCGTGAGAGGTGAACATCAGAGGAGCGTGCAAAGGAGGATGATCGGATATTCTAGTTTTTAGGACTGCTTTTTCCCCCCGGTTTTTACTTCGCTAAAGCAAATGGATGACATGTCGCATGTCGCAAAATGAAAGCAAAGAGAAATTACAAAGTTTGTAATTGTGCTGTACCGAACTGCTACTAAAATGTTCAGCTTTATACAGTGGCATACAAAAAGTATGTAAACCCTTTTTCTGCATTAATTGGTCATAACATGTGATCTCATCTTCATCAGTGTCACAAGTATAGACAAACACAATGTGCTTAAGCTAATAACACAAAAACAACAATAATAATCTATCATGTCTTTATTGAACACATCTCATTAAGTGATTTAATGGGTTGATCCAGTTATTAAAATCAGTCCACAAAACATTTTCCCAGCAGCGTTGTGGAGTTTCAAGGTGGTCTTTGGCAAACTTAAGGCGTGCAACTGTTTTTGTTGGAAAGCAGCGGCTTCCTTCATGGTGTCCTGCCTTAGCCACTATGCCTGTTTAATGTTTTCCGTAAAGTATACTCATGAACAGAGATGCTAACCAGTTCCAATGAATGAATGTTAAATTTTATATAGCACTTTTCTGACACTACACTCAAAGAGCTTTACACAGTGAACAGGGGACTATTCTCAACCACCACCAGTGTGCAGCATCCACCTGGATGATGCGACGGCAGCCATAGTGCGCCAGTACACTCACCACACACCAGCTATTGGTGGAGAGGAGAGAGTAGAGTTATAGAGCCAATTAGTGGATGGGTATTATCAGGAGGTCATGGTTGAGAAGGGCCAATGGGGGGAATTTAGCCAGGACACCGTGGTTACGAGAAGTGCTCTAGGATTTTTAATGACCAAAGAGAGTCAGCACCTCGGACCTCGGTTTAATATCTCATCTGAAGGACAATGATTCCTTCAAGTCTTAGCTGTGACTCTAGGGTTCTTGTTTACCTCATTGAGCATTCTGCATGTGCCTTTTGAGTCATCTTGGCTGGATGGCCACTTCTAGGGAGAGTAGCCACAGTACTAAATTACCTCCATTTATAGACAATTTGTCTAACTGTGGACAGATGAATATCTAAACTCTTCTAGATAACTTTGTAACTCTTTCCAGCTTAATGCAAATCAACAATTCTTGATCAGAGGTTTTCTGAGATCTCTTTTTTTTTTTGCTTGGCATGGTCCATATCAGCAGATGCTTCTTGTGAATAGCAAACTCAAAATGTTTGGGTGCTTTTTATAAGTCAAAGCAGCTCTAACCCACACCTCCAATCTAGTTTAATTAATTGGATGCCAGGTTTGCCAACTCCTGACTCTAATTAGCTTTTGTTGACATCATTAGTTTAGGGGTTCACATACCTTTTCCTTCCTACACTGTGAATGTTTGAATGATGTATTCAGTATATACAAGAACAATACAATAATTTGTGTGTTATTAGTTAAATTGTGTTTGTTCATTATTGTAATTTACATGAAGATCAAAACCATATTTAAGACAAAATTATCATAAATGTAGGTAATTCCAAAGGATTTACTTACTTTTTCTTGCCACTGTAGTCTTCTATAGAAATCTAATGACTTTCTCTACATCTGAAAGGACATTGCTTTTCGGCTGATGTCACCAGGGAAAATTTTAACCAATAGCCAAACAGCTGCCATATTCAGCATTACGATTTATCACACTCATATATATGTAGGATTGACTTATCTGTAGAATTCCCCACTTTTTTGCGATCCTTTCAAATTCTGATGGATAAAATCAAGCCCTATTCTTGAACATTGTTTCACTTGGAAATATGCAAAAGAGGTTGTGAATGCTAAATGTCTTTAAATGAGCTTAATTAGTCTATTTCATAAATATGTGATGCAAAGTTGATGATTTTTGATGGTTGTGTATGTGGTAGATCGAGGGCTTTGAGGTGAAGCGTGTGGATGAGTATCATCTGACTGGGTTGGAGTCGAGTCTGTTTGTGGGGTGGGAGCACAGACCAGCTCCTCCAGGTGAGGGGCGAGGAGAGGGCAAAGCCAAACCTGAACCCAAAAACCCCACTGAGAAGAGAGAAAAGAAGGACGAACATGCAATGGGCAAGGTGACTGTTATGTCCAACAGGAAAGAATCTTGGGGGAAAGTCCAAAGGTTTTTTCTTACCTTGAATGTGTTCGTAGGCTCGTTTGACATTGGAAGAGCCGGAGAGTGCGCCTCTAGGTCAGCTGTGGTTGGAACTCTTGCGGTTCTACACACTAGAGTTTGCCCTTGAAGAACACATCATCAGCATCCGCCTGAAAGAACTGCTGCCGCGAGAACTCAAGAACTGGCCTCGACGCAGACTTGCCATTGAGGGTGAGGAGCGATAGAGGACAGAACTGGAGTTTTTAAAGTATTGTTTTCCCCCAAAATGAATATTCTGTCAAATGATTTACCCTCATTTTGTTCTAAGCCAGCATGGCTTTCTTTCAAAAAGTAAAAAACCCCAAAAAGGACACACAATAGTCATGTGTCATATTCCAAGTCTGCTGAAAGCATATAGGTTTGGTGAGAAATAAGTGTAAATAAATATTATGTGTGTTTTGAATGTTCCAGACCCATTTGCATTGAAGAGGAATGTGGCTCGCAGTCTGAACAGTCAGATGGTGTTTGAGTACATACAGGAACGTTTCCGTATGACGTACAAGTACTTTGCCTGTCCTCAGAGCAGAAACGCAGTGAACAGCAGCCGCAGATTACCGAGAAAGAAGCCCAGACACGTCGCCAGAATTCGATCGCATGCTTGCCACGACACTGCCAAATTCAACAGCCAGGAGCGCAAGAACATGGAGAAGAATGGCGACGAGGAGGATGGAGAGAGTAGTGATGATGATGATGATGAAGAAGATAAAGAGACATGTGATAAAGAGAAGAGCCTGAGAAGAGGTTTCACAGAACTTCTAGTGACTGTAATGCTGGATGATTTGTCGTCCATTGCCACGTCCCCCTCCTCATTGAACGGCCTGCTGATGGACAGTGAGGAAGACGAGGATTCTTATGAAGAACTTGAGATGGAGCAGGAGAGTATCGCTCCAGAGGACACGCACTATATCTTTGACAGGATGATCTTCACTGGAGGAAAGGTAATGAATAATTTATATGAATGAATTATTCATGACAACTTTTGAATAAATTTAGAAATTACTCCGATGCTTATGCTGTCTTATGCACCTTGTGAGTTGCGCTCCGTGTGCGGCATGATACTATAATGGATATTTGGATACTTATTTTGTGCTATGATCCTAAAGTGACGTTTCTGGTGGTTGTATTGCTTTGCAGCCTCCAACGGTAGTGTGCAGTATCTGCAAGCGAGATGGTCACCTTAAAGATGAATGTCCTGAAGACTTCAAAAAGATCGAGCTGAAACCTCTGCCTGCCATGACTGAACACTTCAGAGATATCCTTGATGGCCTCTGCGTGCTCTGTTACCGTACGTGTCAAACAGTAATTTACCATGCTCCATAGTCACCATTCCAGTCATTAAATCTACCTTTTTTTTCAACTATTTTCCCAAAGCATCATATGGTCATTTATTTGTGTAAGGCCCTGCTAACTTCTAATTAAAATGCAATGTTTTTTTGTTTGTAGGTGAGCTGTCGCCATCTCTTGGAGAGCAGCAGAAGAGGGAACAGATTTTAGCCAGTTTGGAGCGCTTCATTAGAAAAGAGTACAATGGTGTGTACACATACATACAACCACACCAAAACTATTAGTGTTAAGTAATGGTATTGACGCTGACTACCACCCCTGGAGTCACGAGTTTGACTCCAGGTTGTGCTGAGTGACTCCAGTCAGGTCTCCTAAGAAACCACATTGACCCGGTTGCTAGGAAGGGTAGAGTCGCATGGGCTAACCTCCTCTTGGTCACGATTAGTGGTTCTCGCTCTCAATGGGGCGTGTGGTAAGTTGTGTGTTGATTGCGGAGAGTAGCCACTCCCCATCTGCGAAGGTTCCCACCAAACTCCCATGAAAATATAAACCAAGATTTTGATTGTGACTTAAATTTAACCAGTGTTAATCTCATCAACAAAATAACTGACGAAAACGTTCGAAGATAACCTTTTTTGGATTTCGTCAACAATATTGAAAGACGAGACAAAAAATTACAATAATGAAATGATTTTATTAAAGCCATACTATTGATGAAAATATATCAAGATAAAAATTATACTGCAAGATATTAACAGTGCAAGATATGAAAAGGAGGGAAAAAAACAAACAGTAAACGGTCTTATATAGCGCCTTTTTTAACCTTAGAGGTTACCAAAGTGCTTTACACTCACACACCAATGGCGGCAGAGCTGCCATGCAAGGTGCTAGCCTTCTATTGGGAGCAACTTGGGATTCAGTGTCTTAACCAAGGACACTTCGGCATGTGGAGTCATGTGGGCCAGTAATCAAACCGCCAACCCTGCAATTAGCGGCAGACCCGCACTACCACCTGAGCCACAGCCCCCCCCAAAAGAAGACAAGAACATAGAGAAGAAACATCAGTAAAATATGTATATAGAAGATTTTAGATTTACATTCATCTAACCCATTAATAATTGGGGATTTAACACAAGCAAAATGAACTGCTTCAAATCAGGGTAAATACCACATTCAAACGCATGTTTTTATACAGGATTTTAATCACTATAGTAGCCTATATCCACAACATATTTGTAAAATAACAACTTACATCTGTACGGTGAATTTGAACTAAATGACACGTTATTCAGAATATGCGTAATTTGCGTTGCGTAACTTGCATTGTGAATACACTGTTTCCTTAAGAAATACGCTACACGCAATGTAATATCCTTTCACTGAAAATGAATAAGTCTCTAAAGCATGAAGAATTCATGAAGAAGAGCCCCACCGAGAGCGAACCACATTATAGCGATCATGAGGAGGTTACCCCATTTGAATCTACCCTCCCTAGCAACTGGGCCAATTTGGTTGCTTAGGAGACCTGGATGGAGTCACTCAGCACACCCTGGGATTCAAATGCTTGAATACAGGGGTGGTAGCCAGCATCTTTACCACTGAGCTACCCAGTCCCCCAGCTTCTCATTTATTAAACAACCATGTCGAAAGACGTATGGCAAATTATTGGCCAGCATCAAGCAAAGAAAACAATTAAGGGGATTGCTGAAATCATTGGAATTGTATTAAGAACTGTCCAATGCATTATTAAAACCTGGAAGGGTAGTGCTGAACCGTTCGTGGAAGAAATGTAGTCGAAAATAAATCTTGAATGATCGTGATTGGAGATCAATAAAACGATTGATGTCACATCGTAAAAAATTGACTGTAGAACTCACGGCAATGTTTAATAGTGAAAGTAAGAGCGTTTCTACATGCAAAATGTGACGAGAATTTACAGGATTGAGACTAAAAAGCTATGTGGCCACATCTAATCAGAAAAAACAACTTCAAGTTGCTAGAGAGCATAAAGAAAGGTAATGTGGTCTGATGAGCCCAGATTTACCCTATCCCAAAGCGATGGGCGCATCAGGGTAAGAAGGGAAACGTCATGGATAGTGCCCACTGTACAAGCCTCTGGAAGTGGTGTTATGATCTGGGGTTGCTTCCATTGGTCAGGTCGAGGCACAGCAACGTTATGCAGTATATAAAATGAAGTCAGCTGACTACCTGAATGTACTGAATGACCAGATTATCCCATCAATGGATTATTTCTTCCCTGACGGCACGGGCATATTCCAGGACGACAATGCCAAGATTCATCGGGCTCAAATAGTGAAAGAGTGGTTCAGGGAGCATGATGAATCATTTTCACACATGAATTGGCCACCACAGAGTCGTGACCTTAACCCCATTGAAAGTCTTTGGGATGTGCTAGAGAAGAGTTTACGGAGTGGTTTATTAACACAAGATCTCAGCCATTAATTAATGCAACTCTGGATGGAAATAAATGTTTTGATGTTGCATGAGGTTGTCGAAACAGTGCCATGATGAATGTGTGCCATAATCAAATCTAAAGGCGGTCCAAATATATATTACGTACGCAACTTTTTTTTTTTGGGGCCAGACAAATAAAACCAATTTTAGTTTGATGGAGTTCTTGATTCTTTTCTCTCTCTCTCTCTTTCTCTCTTCAGATAAGGCTCAACTCTGTCTGTTTGGCTCTTCTAAGAACGGTTTTGGGTTTCGTGACAGTGACCTGGACATCTGTATGACACTGGAGGGTCATGAGACAGCAGAGGTACTTCTGACGGGGGCCATTTTAACTCTGTTGTCGCTGTTTAAGCTTCGTCTTGTTTGTTTTGCTCATCTTTTTTCACATTTAAGGAATATTTAGTGTTTTTATTTGGGTGTAATAATATACTATAGTAATATAATATTAAGGCTGATCGTAATAAGCATTTTTTAAAAGCATTGATTAAATAATCATCTTGGTATGATTAGGCCAATATTGGAAGCAAATGTTAGACCAATTTTATTTTATGCCAAGTTTCCAAAATAACTTAAAAGACATATACTGTGCTAAAGTTTCTATACTGTAAATGTATAATGTTTTGATGCCTAATTTTAGTGCCTAAGACCCCATTCACTTCCATTGTAAGTGCCTCACTGTAACCTCGATTTTTTTTCTTTTCATAAAAGGAGGGATGATACAAAGTGCTTTATGTGGTAAACATTATGCAGCAAATGCTGTGGATCGAGCTGAACGTTTTTTGAAGCTGAAATATTCCTTTAATGGCCGAAACTTCTAAATCGTTGCTTCATTATGATTAATGGTGATTAATTCTTGCGGTCTTGTTTTTCTAACAGAATCTGAACTGTAAGGAAATCATAGAGGGTTTAGCCAAGGTGCTGAAGAAACACACAGGTACGTATGTGTTTTTTTGTGTGTTTTTTAAATTGCAGTTAGGATCAATTGATTTTTGAGCACTGACCGATCGCTTTATATCTGTAATGCTTTATGGAACAGGTCTAAGGAATATCTTGCCTATAACAACTGCTAAAGTGCCTATAGTGAAGTTTGAACACAGGCAGAGCGGACTGGAGGGAGACATCAGTCTCTACAACACACTGGTCAGTCTTGGTCGTTCACTATGGGTAGATAACTTTTGAAAAGTTGCCGTCCTGCAGTGTGGCATAATTTACTCCCTGTGAAACTGTTTTAAACTGCATTTGCTAATTATAAAGGCTAAGTAAAAACTGTGAAAATCTGTTAAATGGTGTTCATTTAAAGCTTCAGAAAGTATTCGGATCCCTTCATCCACCACACACACACATTTTGTTACGTTGCAACCTTATGCTAAAATGCTTTGAATTATTATTTTTTTCTACACTCTATTTCTCTGGATCACCTTTGAGATATCTCTACACATTGATTGGAGTCCACCTGTGGTAAATTCAATTGACATGAAAGGCACACACCTGTCTATATAAGGTCTCACAGCTGAAAATGCATATCAGAGCAAGAGCAGGGCCTGCAGAGCTCAGAGACAGGATTGTGTCGAGACACAGATCTGGCGAAGGCTGCATTGAAGGTTCCCGAGAGATCAGTGTCCTCATAATTCTTAAATGGAATAAGTCTGGAACGTCCAGGACTCTTCTTAGAGCTGGCTGCCTGGCCAAACTGAGCAATCGGGGGGAGAAAGGCCTTGGTAAGAGAGGTGACCAAGAACCCGATGGTCACTTTGGTTGAGCTCCAGAGATCATGTGTGGAGATGGGAGAAACTTGCAGAAGGAAAACCATCACTGCAACACTCCACCGATCTGGGCTTTATGGCAGAGTGGACAGACGGAAGCGTCTCCTCAGTGCAAGACACAAAATAAAGCACCTAAAGGACTCTCAGACTGTGAGAAACAAGATTCTCTGGTCTGATAAAACGAATATTGAACTGGTTGGCCTCAATTTCAAGCATCATGTCTGGAGGAAACCAGGCACCGTTCATCACCTGCGCAATACCATCCCACTGGTGAAGCATGGTGGTGGTAGTGGCGGAGTGGTGGTGGCGTAGTGGGCTAAAGCACTGAACTGTTAAGCAGAATGTTGTTGGTTCGATCCCCACAGCCACCACCATTGTGTCCTTGAGCAAGGCACTTAACTCCAGGTTGCTCTGGGGGGATTGTCCCTGTAATAAGGGCACTGTAAGTCGCTTTGGATAAAAGCATCTGCCAAATGCATAAATGTTAATGGTAGCAGCATGCTGTGGGGATGTTTTTCAGCAGCTGGGATTGGGGACTGGTCAGGGTAGAAGGAAAGCTGAACACAGCCAAATTCAGAGATATCTTAATGAAAACCTGGTCCAGAGCACTCAGGACCTCAGACTGGGCCAAAGGTTCACCTTCCAAAAGGACAATGACCCTAAGCACAGACAATGACACAGCCTAGACAACGCAAGAGTGGCTTTCAGTCAACTCTGTGAATGTCTATGAGTGGCCCAGCCAGAGCCCGGACTTCAACCCAATCGAACATCTCTAAGAGACCTGATTGTGGCTGTCCATTGATGGTCCCCATCCAACCTGACAGCGCTTGAGAGGATCTGCAGAGAAGAAAGGCAGAAAATCCCCAAATCCAGATGTGCAAAGCTTGTGGCATCATACCCAAAAAGCCTTGAGGCTTTAATCGCTGCCAAAAGTGCTTCAAATAAGTACAGAGTCTGTATACTAATGTCAGTATTTCAGTTTTTTCTTTTTAATAAATTTGTAAAGTTATGAAAAATCTGTTCTTTGCTTTGTCATTATGGGATATGAAGTGTAGATTGATGTGAATTTATTTATTTATTTTTTAAAGTATTTTAGCATAAGGCTGAAACAACAAAATATGATAAAAATGAAGAAGTCTGAATATTTTTGGAATGCATCGTATATAAAGTTTAATCTGAAATTTTGCCGATGTTCAAAAACAGTTAATAAAATAGATGTAATGCGGCAGTTACTCATATATTTATGACGTTTATATATTTATTTTGTTTGTCAGGCCCAACACAACACCCGGATGTTGGCCACATATGCTGCTATAGACCCTCGTGTGCAGTATCTGGGCTACACTATGAAAGTATTTGCAAAGGTAAGACCAGATATTGCTTTATTAATCTTAATTTTCTGGTTAAGTGTTTCAGAATGCAGACAGCAGCATAAAAGCTAGAAATGTATATTAGTGCCAAAGGCCCCTGTATTTATAGCATAACATTTTATCCGTCAGTCATTTTGCAAAGGCAAATTTTTTTTAAAATAAATAAAATGTGTTTTAAAGCGCTGTGACATTGGCGACGCCTCCAGAGGAAGTCTCTCCTCTTATGCTTACATCCTCATGGTGCTGTATTTCCTGCAACAGAGACAACCACCTGTCATCCCTGTATTACAGGAGGTACACACATATACATATCTGCACTGATATATTTTTAAAGGGATAGTTCACCCAAAAATGTAAATTCTCAGATAATTTACTCACCTTTATGCCATCCCAGATGTATATGACTTTCATTCTTCTGCTGTACACAAATTAAGATTTTTAGAAGGATATCTCAACTCTGTTGGTCCATACAATGCATGCAAATTGAAAACTTGTGAAGCTCCAAAAAGCACATTAAAGTAATTCATATGACTCCAGTGGTTTAATCTATGTCTTTTGAAGTGATCTTATCGGTTTCAGGTGAGAACTGACCAAAATATAACACTTTTTTTTCACAATAAATCTTGACATCAGCAGTTCCCTTGGTGATCATGATTTCAAGCTCAATTATACATCCTAAAGCGCCATTTAGCGCTCTGCAAACGTCAAGCATTTGGAAGTTTAATCAAACTTGAAATAATGATTGTGCCTAGAGTCTGCAATGGCAAATGTTCAATTAAATGTTATATTAAAATTAGAGTTATATTTTGGTCAGATCTCACCCAAAACCGATTAAATCGCTTTAAACATTAATTAAACCACTGAACTCTTATGGATTACTCTAATGCTGACTTCATGTGCTTTTAAGAGCTTTAAAGTTTTGGTCACCATGCAGTTGCATTGTATGGACCTACAGAACTGAGATATTCTTCTAAAAATCATATGTGTTCTGCAGATGAAAGAAAGTCATTCACATTCTGTGATGGCATGAGGGTGAGCAAATGATGAGAGAATGTTCATTTATTATCCCTTTAAAGCTTCAGAATAAAAGTGTGCTGCTCAGGCTGATCTTTATGGTTGTACAGACAAGACAGAATGATTGGGTTCAGCTTATAAGTGTCCTTTTTGTTGTTCTGCAGATATTTGATGGCAGCACTGTTCCTCGGAGGATGGTGGATGGCTGGAATGCTTTCTTTTTTAATGATCTTGATGAGATGGTGAGTGTTATAGAATGGTTCTGTGTTAAGCAGGTTTAATTGTGCCTTTAAAAACATTAAAGGGGCCAATATCTATGTCCTAAAGTCCATTTGTAGTCCTTGTCACGGTTTATTACACCAAAAAACAATCTTAATTTAGTTACATTTTCCAGCTTGGACTTTGTTTTTGGTTCTGTACCTTTAAAACTACTATATGTATAGTGGCAAGAAAAAGTAGCATTTCCGGTATGCGCGGATTAGACCTGCATGGCATTTAAAAGGAATTTTGGACCATTCTTCCTTACTGAACTGCTTCAGCTCAGCCATATTCTTAGAATGTCTGATGTGAACGGCTCTCTTGAGGTCATTTCACAGCATCTTTATTAGGTTAAGGTCTGGGCTTCTTACTGGGCCACTTTTTTTTTTGCCATTCTGTAGTGGATTTACTTCAATGTTTAGGTTAATTGTCCTGCTGCATCACCCAACTTCTACTTCAGCTGGCGCACAGCCACCCTGACATTATCATGTAGGATACCTTGATAAACTTGGGAATAAATTTTTCCTTCTGATGTCATGCAGTCCAAGGCCTTGAAGCAGCAAAACAGCCAAAATCTGATGTTCCCTCCACCGTATTTCACTGTTTTCATGTCGATATGTGGGGCCCTTATTATGCCATATGTAGTGCTGCATGTTCTTCCCAAACAATTCTACCTTAGTTTCATCAGTCCACAAAACATTTTCCTTGTAGCGTTGTGGAGTGTTAAGGTGGTCTTTGGCAAACTTAAGGCATGCAGCAATATTTTTGTTAGAAAGCATTCCTTTATGGTTTCCTGATATGGATACCATCCATGCCTGTTTAATGTTTTCTGTATAGTAGACTCATCAACAGAGATATTAACCAGTTCTAATGATTCCTTCAAGTCTAAAGCTGACACTCTAGGGCTTTTTTTACCTCATTGAGCATTCTGTGGTGTGCCCTTTGAGTAATCTTGGCTGGACAGCCACTTCTAGGGAGAGTAGCCACAGTCATTCACACACTCCATTGAAGATTCAACTTTAAGATTAAGATTGAGATTAAGATTGAGAGCGCAGGGTCAGCCATGATACAGCGCCCCTGTCAAGGGCCTTGCTCAAGGGCCCAACAGTGGCATCTTGGCAGTGCTGGGGCTTGAACCCCCAACCTTCTGGTCAGTAACCCAGAGCCTTAACCGCTGAGCTTTACATTTATGCATTTGGCAGATGCTAATCTTACAGTGCCCTTATTACAGGGACAATTCCCCTGGAACAACCTGTAGTTAAGGGCCTTGCTCAAGGACACAATGGCGGTGGCTGTGGGGATCGAACCAGCAACCTTCTGATTACCAGTTATGTGCTTTAGCCCACTACGCCACCACCACTCCACACGACCACTATAGACAATTTGACAATTTGGTGTTCTTCGGCTTGCAAGTCTCACCCTTTTTCCTCCAAACAGAAACGATGGTCATTATGGCCAAAAAGTTCCATTTTTGTTTCATCAGACCAGAGGACATTTCTCCAAAAAGTAAGATCTTTGTCCCCATGTGCACTTGCAAACTGGAGTCTGAGTTTTTTTATGGCAGTTTTGGAGAATTGGCTTCTTCCTTGCTGAGCAGCCTTTCAGGTTATTTTGAAATGGGACTCGTTTTACTGTGGATATAGATACTTGTTTCCTCCAGCATCTTCACAAGGTCCTTTGCTGTTGTTCTGGGATTGATTTGCACTTTTCGCACCAAACTACGTTTATCTCTAGCAGACAGAAAGTGTCTCCTTCCTGAGCATTATGAAGGCTGTGTGGTCCCATGGTGTTTATACTTGCATACTATTGCTTGTACAGATGAACGTGGTACCTTCTGGCATTTGGAAATTGCTCCCAAGGATGAACCAGACTTGTGGAGGACTGATTTAATTTGATTTTTCCCATGATGTCAAGCAAAGAGTCACTGAGTTTGAAGGTAGACCTTAAAATACATCCACAGGTACACCTCCAATTCAGTACACCTCCTATCAGAAGCTAATTGTCTAAAGGTGACAATTGTTTAAGTGACCGGAAAGGTCATTGCATGACAAATGATGATGCTCAATGCAGTTTCAAGTACATGCTGCATGTTTATTTTTTTCTATGTGTTTGTATAGTGGAGGCGTCTTCCAGAGCTCCATCAGAATAAGGAGACAGTTGGAGAGCTGTGGCTCGGCCTGCTGCGTTTTTACACAGAAGAGTTTGATTTTAAAGAGCATGTCATCTCCATCCGACAACACAAGCGCCTCACCACATTCGAGAAGCAGTGGACCTCCAAATGCATCGCAATCGAAGGTTGGAACTGTTGTCAATCTGTGCACAATTTAGTAAATTGACAACAAGGTGTTTTGTTGCTTGGTTTCATGATGGGTAGCTCCATCCACAGTGAAATCTCATTGGAGGTGTACTGCCTCCTTTAAGATCATCACGCTTTCACCGCCAAACTCACTAGCCAATGAAAACCTACCCCTATTAGGCACCTCCTCGCAAGAGGTTTGTGTCAGCAAAAATTTAAAAAGTTTGAAACAAAAATTGTACAGCATAAATGAAAACTCTGGGAGCTCAACGGAATTGTTGAAAACTGTAATTTTGCTTTCATTGAGGACAAGAAATTTAATTTACATTAAAAATGTGTTGCATTTTTGCTTGTTTAGGATGACATGTTTCAATAAATGTAGACAAAAAATATATTCTGGCTTTAAATTACTTTTTTGTTTGTTTTGTTTTTCCAATGACAGATCCCTTTGACTTGAACCATAACCTCGGTGCTGGCGTCTCTCGCAAAAGTAAGCAGAAAACCATCTTACAGTGTTTTTCACTTTAAACAGCAATTATTGAAAATGGGCCACTGACAAATACACATATTCAAGATAATGAAAACAAAATCGTTATTAATCTAGTTGTTGGAAATTTAATCATTGTGTTTAATTTAATCTCTGAAAATGTCAAATTGTGTTACCACCAACAATAAAAAGAAAATGCACATTGGCATTTAAGGAAATTGAAGTGCTTCAGCAGAACTATAGTAAAGATTTTTATAAGCACATTTCAGCTCTGTTTGTCCATACAGTGCAAGTGAATGGGTGCCATCAGACTGCTGGCTGTTTGATGGTCCAAAAGGCATACTTAGGCAGCATAAAAGTAATCCACATGACTCCAGTTGATCAGTTTATGTCTTCAGAAGCAAATCGATTGGTTTGTGTAATAAATAGATTTTTTTTCTCCCCAATTTGGAATTCCCAATGTGTTGTAAGTCCTCGTTTTGGCATAGTGACTTGCCTCAATCCAGGTGACGGAGGACGAATCTCAGCTGCCTCCGCTTCTGAGGCCGTCAATCCGCGCGTCTTATCACGTGGCTTGTTTAGCATGTTACCGTGGAGACATAGCACGTAGTGGAGGCCCATGCTAGTCTCCGTGGCATCCACGCACAACTCACCATGTACCTCACTGAGAGCAAGAACCACATCCCTCCCTAGCAACCGGTCCGATTTGGTTGCTTAGGAGACCTGGCTGGAGTCAAACTCATGACTCCAGGGGTGGTAGTAAGCATCAATACTCGCTGAGCTACCCGGGTGCCCCCAAAATAAATAATTAAAACTTTATTAACTTTAACAAAATAACTTCCTGCCAGCAGTCGGCGCATGAGTGACGGAAGCACAATGGCGTGTTCATACGAGAAGTCGGAAACACGCGCTTCGTAAACAAAAGCGGAACGACGTAATGCGAGAGTTTGGTCACTTCGAACAGCATTAAAGATTTTAAGTTAAAAACTTTTTAATTATCGATTTGTTTCTTACACCAACCTATCGGTTTGCTTCGTGTGGATTACTTTTATGATGCCTAAATATGCCTTTTGGAATGTCAAACAGCCACAAGTCTGATGGCACTTGTTTAATTGCATTAAATAGACAAAAGAGCTGAAATGTGCTTATAAAAATGTTCACTTCGGTTCTGCTGGGTGTCTTAAAGGCAAATAAATCATGAGAGAATATTCATTTTTGGGTGAACTATTCCTAGTCTTACAAAGAATAAAGAAAAAAATCTAATTTTGGTTCAGAAATGAAAAGCATGTCCATCACAAAAACGTATTCAAGTCATCTTCGTGATGAATTGCGTTTTTAATGTTTCATTAATGAATAGGCTTGGACCAAAAGAATAACTGGCACGTCATTGATTCAAGTACATCTTTGTGCCTGACTTGTCTGATCTGTTCTCTATACAGTGACTAACTTCATCATGAAGGCCTTTATCAATGGCAGGAAGCTGTTCGGCACCCCGTTCTACCCTCAGCCTGGAACAGAGGCAGTGAGTCACAAACACAATCATTTACAGCTAAATGCATTAAAGCTGCACTTCAGTAAAAGCGCTTGAGTGTTATTGACCTTCATTTATCATCTCAGCTGAGGCTTGTGACCTACAACCCTTTTCCTCTACACATTCAAACACAGAGTATAATGCATGCGCTCTCTCTCTCTCTCTCTCTCTCTCTCTCTCTCTCTCTCAGGAATATTTTTTTGACTCAAAGGTGTTGACAGATGGTGAGTTGGCTCCTAATGACCGCTGTTGTCGGATCTGTGGGAAGATTGGTCACTATATGAAGGATTGCCCAAAGAGGCGCAGGTCAGTGTTTGTTTATAATATATAGATAAATTAAAACACTGAGCCATAAGAGGCAGATGGTTAAAGAGATTTTACTATACAAATAACCAAAAATAAAGGTAAAATCACTGTAACACAGAGACTTGAATGGAGTCTTGCTTTTTTAAAAACAATGTCAACAGAGATATGACTTAAGAAACTAATCTTCAATTTATTCAATTGTATTTATAATAAACAACGAACAATTCTTCTGCAAAGTAATATTGTTCAATAACATAACTGTAGTCTGTTTACAGTTGCTCTATTAATGTAGAATTCACTAATGTGCAATTACGTATTGATTTTATAGCGGCTGTGGACATGGATCATACAATGAGATTTTAGAGCTAGAACTCATTTTTTGAGAAGAACTCAAGTTCTTCTTTTTTCTTTTTTTCAGAATGAAGAAAAAGGAGAACGAGAGAGAGGAAGAGGTTAGAGAAGAGGAGAGAGAGCCGAGAGAGAGACGCTGTTTTCAGTGTGGTGATATGGGTCACGTGAGGAGAGACTGTCCTGATTACAAACACCTGCGGCAGAGAGGAGCGCCTGGACCAGGTACAAGTTTGAAAATCTCCCATTGATTTACATTAGGCAGCATTCATCTGCACTAGGGCTGAAACTAGTCGACGTTATCGACAACGTCGACAATAAAGCAAATTGTCAACAAATATTTTTGTTTTCGAATAGTTGTTTTTTCTTCATTGGACGTAACATGAGATCATACGAAACTGTGATGATGCACGAGAGTGCTGCAGGGGCAATAGTGTCCAGCTCAGGTGCCTGAAAGGAGCTCACAGTCCAAACTTTCCAAACAGCTTAAGGTGATGTAGATCGCATAGTAAAATTTTGTCGTGAAATAAAGCGGAGCTGCCGTTCCGCTGGAGCACAACTTGAACAAAAAAAAAAACATCCCGGCATTTTATCTTAATGCACCCTTTATTTAAGTTCAAATAATAAGGATGAGCATTATCTAAATTATCTCCTTTAAAACAAGGTACATTTACTTGAAGAGCTTTAGCGCAGAACATTTTAAAATTTACTTTCAGAGAATGATGAATCTTGAATATAAGTATGTTTTATCTTGCTGCAGTGGCAAAAGTATAAACATGTGAAAAAAAAAATACACATATAGTCAAGATATATTCTCTGAAAACAAGTCTAAATATTTATCACTGTATGTTCATTCTCAGGTCAATTAATGTTGCTAGACGGATTTTCTGGACTTCATCCTCTTACAGTGTATACTAAGCAGTATCTATCTTTATTGTGGTTTTGCATTTGCAACCATTTATTTTGTTTGTTAATTCCTGTTGTAAAAAACTGTATTAGCCAATAGAAATTCAACCTCCATAAGAGTGCTGTTAATGTTTATCAGCTGTGCGTCCTGCAGAAGGCAGCATTTAACTGATTGCTATTGTTTGTTTTTCTAGTCCCTCACATGATCCGAGCAATGGCAAGCTCTCAATCCATCCCCATTCCTCAGGGCGCTTCCGTCCAGGATCGGGTCGGCCGGAACAGACAGACCTCTGAATGTGTAAGGACTAAAATCTTCTACAGTCAACAAGGGCTGGGGAATATATATGTCAAAAATGATATCTATAAAAATTATATATATGGATACAGTAAGCCACTTACAATGGAAGTGAATGGGGCCATTAAACAAACGTAAAAAATTTAAAATGCAACAAAAAAGTATAAAAAAGTATAGCAACAAGATGTAAACAATATGTGGGATTTACTGTTGAATTCAAAAGTTTACATACACTTAGGTTGAAGTCATTAAAATTCATTTTTTAACCACTCAACAGATTTAATATTCGCAAACTATAGTTTTGGCAAGTCGTTTAGGACATCTACTTTGTGCATGATACGAGTATTTTTCCAACAATTGTTTACAGACAGTTTGTTTCACTTTTAATTGACTATATCTCTAATCCAGTGGGTCAGAAGGCAATTAGCTTTTAATTGGAGGTGTACCTGTGGATGTATTTTAAGGTCTACCTTCAAACTCAGTGCCTCTTTGCTTGACATCATGGGAAAATCAAAAGAAAGCAACCAAAACCTCAGAAAAACAATTGTGGATATCCACAAGTCTGGTTCATCCTTGGGAGCAATTTCCAAATGTCTGAAGGTACCATATTCATCTGTACAAGCAATAGTATGCAAGTATAAACACCACAGGCCACGCAGCCATCATACCGATCAGGAAGGAGACGCATTCTGTCTCCAAGAGATAAACGTGGTTTGGTGCGAAAAGTGCAAATCAATCCCAGAACAACAGCAAAGGACCTTGTGAAGATGCTGGAGGAAACTGGTAGACAAGTATGTATATCCACAGTAAAACGAGTCCTATATCGACATAACCTGAAAGGCTGCTTGGCAAGGAAGAAGCCACTGCTCCAAAACTGCCATAAAAAACCCAGACTACAGTTTGCAAGTGCACATGGGGACAAAGATCTTACTTTTTGGATAAATGTCCTCTGGTCTAATGAAACAAAAATGTAACTGTTTGGCCATAATGACCATCGTTTTGTTTGGAGGAAAAAGGGTGAGACTTGAAAGCCGAAGAACACCATCTCAGCTGTGAAGCATGGGGGTGGCAGCATCATGTTGTGGGGGTGCTTTGCTGCAGGAGGGACTGGTGCACTTCACAAAATAGATGGCATCATGAGAAAGGAGAATTATGTGGATATATTGAAGCAACATCTCAAGACATCAGCCAGGAATGACCCCAAGCGTACCTCCGAAGTTGTGGCAAAATGGCTTAAAGACAACAAAGGTAAGGTATTGGAGTGGCCATCACAAAGCCCTGACCTCAATCTGATTTGGGGGCAGAACTGAAAAAGTGTGTGTGAGCAAGGAAGCCTTCAAACCAGACTCAGCTCTGTCTGGAAAAATGGGCCAAAATTCCAGCAACTTATTGTCAGAAACCCAAGTTAAATTTAAAGGCAATGCTGTATGTAAACTTTTGACCCACTGGGAATGTGATGAAAGAAATAAAAGCTGAAAGAAATCATTCTCTCGACTATTATTCTGGCATTTCAAATTTTTATATAAAGTAGTTATCCTAACTGACCTAAAACAGGGAAAGTTTTCTACAATTAAATGTCAGTAATTGTGAAAAACTGAGTTTGACTAAGGTGTATGTAAACTTCTGACTTCAAATGTAAGTGTGATAAAATCGCTTGCTAACCTTTTCTTTGTAAAGTTATATTCAATAGTTTTGATGTCATCATCATGACTTTGTAATATAATGTAAAGTCATTGCCAGCAAAAAGACTCAAAATAACATTTTGTTTAGGAGGGGACACAAAACTAACCTGGCATGTTTTTTTTTTAAGAAACGAAACTGATCAAATTAAAAGTATAATACAATTTTCACTCTATTTACAGTGTTGCTTAAAATGCTATTGGTAATTAAATCATGGCAGAAATATTGCAAATATTCAATATATCAGCCTGTCCTAACATCAATCCAAGATTGAAATTTTAGTTTTCATAAGTTTACAAAGTATTAAATCCACAATCTGTTTTCCATGTCTTTGTCTAGTCTGATACACTTCAAACTCCTCCCTACTCTCCTCAGCCGTCGCCGTACAGCCAGACATCTGTTTCACCGCAGAACAGCAAGCCTTCCTTAACCTCTACCACCACTGGCCTCCCCAAACCTTCCCAACCACAACAACCGCAGGTTCCACAGGTCCAACTTCCCATCTTCAGCTTCCCACAGTCACACCCAGGCCAGTACCACCATGCTGGGCTCTCTGCATTGGGTCTCCTGCCCTCCCACCCCCAGCAACCCGCCCTGACCGCGGGCTCATGGCCCGTCCACGGCCCCATCATCCAGGGCTCTGGGGCTTCCACTAGCTCCACCCACCCCGGCCAGCATACCTCGACTCCTTGCCTGAAGTTTGCCCTTCGCGGTGGGGGCGGGAATGGAGGTGGGCAGGCGGTGAGTCCCGCCCCTATGAATCTCAATGACCCCAGCATCATTTTCGCACAGCCGTCAACTGGGCGGGTGCCCGGGGGGGTCGGGGGCCCAGGCAGAAACAGGGGTCATCAATGGCACAATCACCATCTCACTCCAGGTGCACTAATTGGAAATGGCACGGTAAACAAGACAGGTGTGGTGCTCACAATCACTTATTATTGTTTGTCTGTGTGTGTGCGAGTGTTTTCTAGGCCTTCTAAAAGTTTTATAAATATACAGTTTTATAATATTTTGAATATATAATTAATATTTTTTGTATTACTATAATAATGCACTGTAATGTTATAATTATATAGTATTTATTATTTTTAAAACAACATGAAATAAAAATTGCCCCTATATTTGTTTTAATAAGTGCTGTCAGTCGAATACATTTAATCGTGATTAATCTAATATTTTTTTGTAGTTAATCACGATTAATCGCAGATATTACAAGTACTGAAATTTGACACTATATATATATACTTGTCGAAATTCATTTATTTCCATTTTAGGAAAGAAAACAAAACAATATGTTGCAATATAATGCTTTATTAACATTTACCAAATAAAGCTTTCCACAATATAAAGATAGAAATGCCCTAAAATAGCACCAATTCCGGTAAACGTTTTACAAAGTCTAATTGGGAATTTGACTAATTGAAAGAACTAGTCCCTACATAGGTTGAGTATTCATTGCAATGGGCATTAAATACCTTATACTCTCATCCTCCACAATATTAATCAGCTTAGTTACTGCGTTCATGATTCACGTCAGAACGTCAGCGTTGCGTGCCTTTTTGAACTCACCATGAAAAGTGCTTGCGAACAAACACTTACAAAGGATGAAAAATACTTGCTTTCTATCACAAGTCCCATCATCAAATAGAGTTAAGAAGTCCTTTCTCCATCATTCACTGACAGGGAAGCACTTTTATTTACTGAGATCACCTCCTCAGCTCTATCATAGGATAGAGTGTTACGGTCAACTAGCGTGTTACAACAGTACCACCCACAGAACGTCTATGGGACCACCGTGTTATGCTGTTTTATGCTAAGCTTGTAGTCTCCACTCATTAGAAGGGCTCTGGTGCTGTGGTGTGTGCGTCAGTGTAATGACTCCGTCATTGTGTCAATGCGTTTATCACGATTAAGGAAAATTAACACGTTCAACTTTTTAAATTAATCACGTGTTAACGCGTTTATTCTGACAGCTCTAATTTTAATATATAATTAATATTTTTGAACACTATAATTATTTACAAAAATATAATTGGTGGTAGCATCAGTGGTGGCTCAAAGCAGTATGAGGCATCAGAGTTACTGACCAGATGGTCAGGGTTCAAGCCACAGCACTACACAAGATACCACTGTTGAGTCATTGAGCAAGGCACTTAACACCAGGTTGATCGGAGATTATCCCTGTAATAAGTGCACTGTAAGTTGCTTTAGCATAGAAGTCTACCAAATTGTTAATGTAAATGTAGAATTATATGCTATAATATTATAATTGTACAGTATATTTTGAAAATATAATTTTTTGTTTTAATATATATTATTCTTATTTAAAAAAAAAATTGAATTATATTCCATAATATTACAATTGTTTAGTATTTATTTATTTTGTATATTTTTTTAACAACATTCCATCAAAATTGACCCCTTTTTTTGTATTTGGCACAATTTTATATATATATATATATATATATATTTTTTTTTTTAATTTATATTTTTATCAAATGCATCTTTCTGGGTGAATCTCACAAACTTTAAAGAGCAATTCATACTTGCATTATTTATTTATATATGTATATTTTGAAAGTATACATAATTGTAGTATTTGTTATACTGATTTTAATTTATATTATTAAAACATTATAAAATATTCTTAATTGTATTTGAAATGTAACTTTTTTCACCTTTTAAACAACTTTTGATTTAAAAAAAATATATATCAACCAGTATTATTATAGCCTAGCGTGTTTCCATCCAATCAAATCCCACTTGCTAAATCAAGCCCGTCTCTGCCAGTGTTAATCTCGTCAACAAAATCACCAACGTAAATGTTTGTTGACATGCTAAACAACAGCAAAATGAATCGTTTTAAAACTTGTTAATTACCTCACTTAAACGCATCTTATTTGTATATGAGATTAATCACTATAACCACAACATATATGTAATATTACAACTTACACCTGCACAGACAATGAAGTGAATGAACAGGTGAACTAAGTTACGCGCTAGTCATATTTTGCATAACATGCGTTGTGAATGCTCTGTTTCCGTTAAAAACTCGCAATGCAATACCCTTAACTGGCTAAACACAGAAAATAAATACCTCTAAAATATTCAGAATACACTAGGTTAACTTCAAAAGTAGCTAACACGACAGTATATTCATTATATGCTATTATTTCACAGTGTTTTGTATGTAGCCTATCTTTTATGTGTTTGATGCATGTTTAAATTTAAGAAAAAGATTTATAGATTTTTCCTAAAAGTTTGAATATTTGATTAAAGTTTGGACTGTTACAGTTTGACACATGCTTTTGTCATTTTGCACATTATTTTCAACTAAAAGATATAATTTGATGCCAGTTTAGACAGAGTAAACTGACTACAATGAATGAATGTGATATGATGAAATATTAACACATTTTCATCAAAAGACCAAAAATATGACTAAAACAAAAAATGTTTGTACAATTAACACTGCGCTCTGATTAATTTCCTGCTTAATAGTCTTTACTGATCTACACATGTCACATGTTATGTGATTTATTTTTTGTTGTGTAAGAGCAGGTGGTGTTTGTGAGATCAGGTAAGTCTCACAGGGTGTATTGGGTCCACTGGTTGACATCACCTCGGTTAGATTAATGGAAACAGGTTTTACTGGGTTTTAGAGATGTATTCATACCTGTCCTGTATATCCTTATATCTCTCAGATCCTGGTTTCGTGTCTCATCTTGGGAGTGTGAATCAGGGCTCTCGGTCTTGGGAACACAGCAGTGCTGCCCAGTATTCATTGTCTCCATCCTACATGCCCTACCGTATGCCAACTTACCTTCAACAGCCCAAAAAACCCTACATCTCACAAGGTATGTGTGTTTCAGCTGTGTAAAAAATTTCAAAGAAAACAGACAAGATTCAACTCTTATTTCACCCCAAAATCAAAGAAAAAAATAACATTAGAAAATTAATGAATTTATTTATTTATTTCCCCATTATTGCATTTTTCAAGCATGGGGATGCACGGCTCATGTGCCATGATAACTTTAAGAAGCTGTTTGTGTAAAACAGCCTTAACAAAAGCATATCTCCGATCCAGGCATCCCACATTGGAGTTGCTGTTGTTGTTACTGTTGTATCGTGCGTGCAAGCAACATCAGAAGAAAAATGGTTGACATTACATTGTCATCACAGGGGTGTTTTTTAGGTGCGAATACAACAGGGAAAAGTCTCTTTTGGAATGTTGTTCCTCTAAAAAGTTTTCTTTCCAGTTGGGGATCACCAGAACTCTAGGTGGGAAAGGGGCTATGGAGAAATCAGGACAATTTCCCACTTTTAACAGCTCTTTTTTTTGTCCCACTTACAGGTTCGATGGTGGCAAATCAACCCAATTACCCGCTTATTCAACACGGTCGGCACGGCAATCTCAACTACATTCAACAGAAGAAATGAAGTGACACTTTACTTTTTAAACCAGTGCCCAACATGTTTATAGAAAAGACTAACTTTGCATCATTTGGTCGAGACTTTTTAAAATGAATTTTATCATTTTTGTACTGTTTTTAATGTCTTATTTTCCTTTTATTTCAGTGTATCATCACATAAAATTGTGATACAAAATGTCAAATATTTTAATACCCCTATTTTTGGATGGGTCCAAAAAAAAGTGTTTTTATTTTATGTGTAAAGTAAGGATTTAAAATGTATTCACTTTACTTTTATTAGCTGTATTCCTGTTTTGCTTGCATGAGAACAAAGGCTTTAGATAGGAAAATAAAGCTCAACACCCGATCAGATAATTATGTAGTGCCAAAAATCTTCCCAATAGGAAACCATGAAAACTGACACAAAAAAAAAAAGATCAGAAAAAAAAATAAAGAAAAGACCAAAAAAATAAAGAAAAGAAAACCAACATGTTGATGTTTTTGCCTTTTATTTTGTAGAGTGATTTGTCTACAGCCAAAGTTGGGTTTTATGGTGTTAGAACTGGTACGGTCAAAATATGACATTCTTATGAATATAATTTTTTACCATTTTACAGTGTAACGCAGTTCAGTGGAAAGGAGGCGAGAACCGGCTTGATAATATAAATTATAGTTTAATATAAAACTGAAGCAAAAGACAAACACGCTTGACCGACATGTCAGTAAACGATCTCTCTCTCTCTCCCGCACCATCCTCCGCAGTCGGCCTTTATCCCTCTTGGAGGCTTAATTAGCCTGATAAGGGACCGGGTGTGTAAAATCACGACCCGGCCCTGCCCTCCACCCGGCATGACGTACATCCCAGAGAGAGAGAGGAAAGAGAGATGGAAAAAAAATAACACTCGCCGGTTCTCTGATACACCGTCGCATGGTCCTCGATCACTCCTCCACCCTCCCAGGTGGACGACAGCCGTTCCTCCCCGGGCGGACCGGAGTCAGACCCATGACCCCCGGCGGAAAGAACGCCCCTCCGCATTCACGGCGACTCCTGGGGACACTCCTCCGCCCCTGGCAGCGGCCCTAACGCTCCAGGCCATCGGGGAGTCACTTCCCTCCTCCCCTCGCGGACGGTGGTCTTCTGTCGACCCCTCTACGTTTCTGGGGGACGGCAGGGCACTCCTCCGCCCCTGGCAGCGGCTCCATCGCTCCAGGTGGTCGGGGAGTCCAGTCCCCACTCGCCTCGCAGACGGCAGCCGTTCACTGCGGCCGGGCTACTCCTTCCCTGGCAGATGGCAGAGGCGCTCCCCCGGGTGGACAGCAGTATCGAGGACTCTGCGATGGGTATCCCTCCTCCTTCCCGGGTTTCGGCACCAGTGTAATGCAGTTCAATGGAAAGGAGGAGGCGAGAACCGGCTTGATAATATAAATAATAGTTTAATATAAAACTGAAGCAAAAGACAAACACACATGACGGACATGTCCGTAAACTATCTCTCTCTCAACGCACCACCGTCTGCCATCGGCCTTTATCCCTCTCGGACACTTAATTAGCCTGATAAGGAACCGGGTGTGTAGAATCACGACCCGGCCCCGCCCTCCATCCGGCCACATACAGGTTTAGAGTGTTTTGGTTGGTTTTCCCCTCATCGTGAACAGTAAGTGCCACTTTTACAACTGTCATGTCAGCAACGCTGGTTCTTCCTCATTCTTGTGAAAATGACAAAGAATATGAAATATTACATGTTCTGAGTGCCAACTTTTCTACATTATGTGGCTATTATTGTTTCTGGATTGAGGATTTAAATTCACATTTTTTAAGAGTGTTGGGTGTCTCCAAAACTCACGTCCATTTTTCCAATTATTCGTACAGCTTTTAATTTCATTCATTCAAATAAATGTGTTGTTATTATTGCGCTACTTTATCTCTAACTCTGATTTAGAATTGGCAGAATTCTAGATCTAACAACCTGTAGATAAAGTAAACTGTTATTGTCATTCTTCCAGTAAACATTTGTGCAGTGAAAATGGCAAGTGGCCATGGTGTAAGCGGGATAATCCACGGCTAGGTGTGCGTTAAACTATTTGAATGCATTTATATATACACTCACCTAAAGGATTATTAGGAATACCTTTGCAATTTCTCATTAATGCAATTATCTAATCAACCAATCACATGGCAGTTGCTTCATTGCATTTAGGGGTGTGGTCCTGGTCAAGACAATCTCCTGAACTCCAAACTGAAAGTCAGAATGGGAAAGAAAGGTGATTTAAGCAATTTTGAGCGTGGCATGGTTGTTGGTGCCAGACGGGCCGGTCTGAGTATTTCACAATCTGCTCAATTACTGGGATTTTCACGCACAACCATTTCTAGGGTTTACAAAGAATGGTGTGAAAAGGGATGTGGCAGTCCTGTGGGCGAAAATGCCTTGTTGATGCTAGAGGTCAGAGGAGAATGGGCTGACTGATTCAAGCTGATAGAAGAGCAACTTTGCCTGAAATAACCACTCGTTACAACCGAGGTATGCAGCAAAGCATTTGTGAAGCCACAACACGCACAACCTTGAGGCGGATAGGCTACAACAGCAGAAGACCCCACCGGGTACCACTCATCTCCACTACAAATAGGAAAAAGAGGCTACAATTTGCAAGAGCTCACCAAAATTGGACAGTTGAAGACTGGAAAAATGTTGCCTGGTCTGATGAGTCTCGATTTCTGTTGAGACATTCAGATGGTAGAGTCAGAATTTGACGTAAACAGAATGAGAACATGGATCCATCATGCCTTGTTACCACTGTGCAGGCTGGTGGTGGTGGTGGTGTAATGGTGTGGGGATGTTTTCTTGGCACACTTTAGGCCCCTTAGTGCCAATTGGGCATCGTTTAAATGCCACGGCCTACCTGAGCATTGTTTCTGACCATGTCCATCCCTTTATGGCCACCATGTACCCATCCTCTGATGGCTACATCCAGCAGGATAATGCACCATGTCACAAAGCTCGAATCATTTCAAATTGGTTTCTTGAACATGACAATGAGTTCACTGTACTAAAATGGCCCCCACAGTCACCAGATCTCAACCCAATAGAGCATCTTTGGGATGTGGTGGAACGGGAGCTTCATGCCCTGGATGTGCATCCCACAAATCTCCATCAACTGCAAGATGCTATCCCATCAATATGGGCCAACATTTCTAAAGAATGCTTTCAGCACCTTGTTGAATCAATGCCACGTAGAATTAAGGCAGTTCTGAAGGCGAAAGGGGGTCAAACACAGTATTAGTATGGTGTTCCTAATAATCCTTTAAGTGAGTGTAGATAGCTATATATATTCTCACCGAGCACTTTATTAGGAACACTATGGTCCTAATAACGTGCTCGACATGGTCTTCTGCTGTTGTAACCCATCCGCCTCAGGGTTCTGCGTGTTCATTCTGAGATGCTATTCTGCTCACTACAATTGTACAGAGTGGTTATCTGAGTTAACATAGCCCTTATGTCAGCTCGAACCAGTCTGGCCATTCTCCGTTGACCTCTCTCATCAACAAGGCGCTTCCGTCCGCAGAACTTCCTCTCGCTGGATGTATTTTGCCACCATTCTGCGTAAACACTAGAGACCGTTGTGAGTGAAAATCTCAGGAGATCACCAGATACACACATACTCAAACCAGCCCATCTGGCACCAACAATCATGGCACAGTCCAAATCACTGAGATCACATTTGAACATTAACTAAAGCTCCTGACCCACATCTGCATAATTTTATGCATTGTACTCCTGCCATACGATTGGCTGATTAGATAATCGCATGAATATGTAGGTGTACAAGTGTTCCTAATAAAGTGCTCCGTGAGCATATATGCGACAAAATGTGAAAATATTGCTTGAGGTTGCAAGAATTTGTTCATATTTTACTTTTCCTCTAAGTTTACTGTTGGGCGTTTGTTTTCACCTTTACACACCTTTCCAGACCTCTTACATTATAACATTATTCAAGAAAATATTAGGAAGTTGGATACGTTTCTATTGACTGTGCTGTGGTTTAGTTTCATGAAGTTTCAATTTTATAGTATCAAAGATCTTTGAGATAGTCCGTCATTCATTTACTAAACTGACCCTACTAATCTTTTGAACATTGTTCATTCCCCTTTGTAAAGAGTGAAGCTGATCCATTCACTCACACTAGTGTTTGTAGAGATAGGAGTGTTTTGTTGCAACCAATGTTGTTTTGGTAAATATAAAACTAGGCAGATTTTAAGCTTTCAATATGTAGATCCAATTAGCATTAACAGTGATGACAGATCAAGTGATCAAGGGTGACTGCACAACAAATATGAAAGGACATGTCAAACTCTCTCTCTCTCTCTCTCTCTCTTACAGGCTCCTCCTACTTGAGCATTGACTTTATAAAGCACAATTGATATGTGTGGTGCTTCTGTGTTTATCCTGAAATTAATCTGTCACCATGTGGACTACTCTGTTGAACTTAGACCTGAATTCTGTGGGCCTAACTTTGTTTCTGGGCTTGATCTTTCTGGTTCTGTATGAAACATTCAGGATTAATTTCTCTACAGCCAAAAATCCCCCTGGTCCCAGACCTCTGCCTTTTGTGGGGACCTTGCCATTCTTTTTGAAAAACCCAACGGAGTTAATTCGATCGGTGAGTCTTTGCTGTAGCCGTAATATTTTAGGGTAATAGGACTTGATTTTCAGGTCAGTTTGTGTCTTATGTACTCTTGTGGGGACTTGCATTACATTGCCAAAGGTATGTGGACACCCATTTCTAATGATCAGGTTTTCCATTTTAGCTACACCTGATCTCTAGCAGATGCATAAACAAAGCATACAGCCATGCAATCTTATTTTAAGTAGAAAGCACAGTACATTTTCTGTTCCAGCATGGTCGTACCCTTGTGGACAAAGCGAGGTCCATGAAGAAATTGTTTACCAAGTCTTGTGTGGAAGAACTTGACTGGCCTGCACAAACCCAGACCTGAACACCTCTGAATACCTTTGAGCCAGATCCCTTCCCCCAACAATAGTGTCAGACCTCACTAATGCCCATGTCTGAATGGGAGCAAATCCCAACAGCCATGTTACAAATTCTAATGGAAATCAGACAAGAAGAGTGAAAGTTTTTACAGCAGGAAATGGGAGGACCAACGTCCAATTAATGCCAGTGGTTTTGAAATGTTCAACCATCACCACCATGTTGGGTGTCCATATACTTTCAACAACTCATGTAGTGTAGTTCACATATGAAACATTGTCTCTCTCACTTCAGTTTGTGCTGAATTGCTTTAAACTCTTTTTCTGACCAGGTGCCTCAGTATGGAGAGATGTCCTCCGTGTACATCGGAAGAAAGCCAACAATAATCTTGAATACAGTCCAGATCACCAAGGAAGCCCTGGTCCAGAATGCTTCATCTTTTTCCGGAAGACCACATATACCACTTCTAGACTGGGTAACTGGTGGATATGGTAAGACACATGGTGTTCTGAAATTTAGTTTGAAATACAGTACGAGTAGGGTGCCATATTAAGATAATAACCAGCTTCAGGTTGTAGCTTATTTTACATGTGTGGAGAGTGAGGCGTGATGCAGAGAGTAGAGTGGTGCCAGAGCAAATTTTTAAATTAAGAAAATAACCTTTTTAACCTTAATGGCAATAACAAGGTGCTAGCCTGCCATTGGGAGCAACTTGGGGTTCAGTGTCTTGCCCAAGGACACCTCGGCATGTGGAGTCATGTGGGCCGGGAATCGAACCACCAACCCTGCGATTATTGGCCGACCCGCTCTACCAACTGACCCACAGCCGCCCTTATTTGGTACAACAAATAGACAATTAAAATCATGGTTAATTGTAAATCATTGTTCTACATGTAGTAGGGCAAGAGATGTGGGTCCAATCAGTGGCGGTTCTTGACAGATTTATCAGAGGAGGAAAATTATAAAAAAATGTATCGAAAGATCAAACCAATAAAAGATAGATGGGGGGGGTCTAAATATCATGTATTATGATATGTTTTTTGCAGGTAATTATGCTCCCTTACACCAATGATGTACTCTCCCTGATATCTCAAAATAGTCTTGATAAATACAGATTCAACTCTCTTCTAAATACAACAAATGAACGGAAAGTTATGCAGTGAGACTACAATCAATGCTAACATTTATAAATGAATGGAGTGGCCCCATTCCATGTACAGTAACATTTATTCACCTAGGCCACTGTATGTGTCGAAGAACTCCATTGCATCGAATATATATATGAAAATATCATTCAGTCTGACATGTTCTTAGGTCTTCCAATACTTTTATTCCATCGATATTTTTCTTCACCTCTCACAATATCCACAAGCAGGCTTGATAAAGCGTAAACGTGATACTGAAAGCTGATTGGCTTGTATGGTTACCTCTGATAATGATTGGTTATTAACGCAGGAGGCAAATTCTATTTAGCTAATGAGAGGAGGCATTATGCCATCAGAGTCCTTTGGCATTCATACAGTAATTTAAACCCTGTCTACTGCACATGAAAGGAAAATAAACATGTTTTTCCATTAAAAGGCATCCGAGTTATGTTAGTAGGTAAACCGATTAAAAACAACTTTCATTTTGCATATAATTTTGAGGAGGCTCAGCCTCCTTTGCCTCTTCTGACCTGCTGACCAAATACAAAAATTTGGTTCTTTATTTGGTACAACAAATAGACAATTAAAATCATGGCACATACAAATTCCAAATTCCGCTGAAACATTCCTCATCTTTGGCATGTGCTGGCCATTGACCGTACTAAAAGAATATCACAATACAGTTGTAGTGGGCATGAGTCCAACACATTCATATTCGTTTGCGGTCAGGCAATGTGGTTGGCCGGTTGCAATATGATCTTGAACGCAGAAAAATGATGAATACCCGGGCCTGAAGTCTATTGGTAGATGATCAGGTGGACTACCATCCAGCAAAGTTGGAGTCTTGTGGTCTTTGTCTTTGGCTTAAGATCACATAAACAAGTCTTTGGTCTAGCACGTCAAAAGTATAGATCTAGGTGCTGGTCTAGATCTGGGCCTTGAGATGTCTAGACTCATTCTGGTTCGTAGTAGGTCTGTTAATGGTCTGTTAAAGGTCATCTCTTCTAGCCGGTAGGGCTGCAGTCAACCTGGTTAGGGCTGGTAGAACAACTTAGCTGCTATCATGTTCCAAAAACCAGCCTGACCACCCTAAGCTTGTATGAACTGGTTTTTCCATAAATGTATGTTCTCCCTCTCTCTCGCTCTCTTCAGGTATAGTAATGGCTACATTTGGTCACTCCTGGAGGCAACAGAGACGGTTTGCTCTTCACACGCTGAGGAATTTTGGCCTGGGGAAGAAGTCGTTGGAAGAACGTGTTGCAGAAGAAGGACGTTACCTGGTTGCTGAAATGTTCAAAGCAAAAGGTTTCAGAGGATATCAGTGCCTGTTGGAATATGTTTTTGAATGTTTAGATGAAGTTTGCACCTCATTCTCTTGAGTCTTAGGCCAGAAGCATACTTCACACAAGTGCGCATTGCAAGCATATGGTCCAGTTGTACAAACTTTTATGATGCGTTCTTACAGTGGTGTAGTGGTAACAAACCTGATTTCTCAAGGGGTGAGTTACCTTCATATATCTGCTGAAAGGAAAGAAAACTCTGCTGTAGCACCCCTCAATCTCAATCTTCACTACAAAACTCATAGCCTAGGTGTTTTCATAATAGAAATCTTGAGGTAAGGCAAGTTTATTTACTTTATATTTCATACACAGTGTGAATTCAAAGTGCTTTACATAGAAATTATAATGAAAATAAAAAGATACATAGTCAATTTTAAAATCACTTACAAGTACAACAAATAAATAATAAAAATAAAAAGTAAGACACAAACATTTTAACAGCGAGTTTGGAGCACCCCTTCAGTGGAAACTCTAAACGGATGACCCAGGGATCCAACGGTCGATCACCCTGTGATACTGAAATGGCCAATCCCGTGACCTTTAGTAACCACCTTCTTGATGTCCTAAAGTCTATTACTCCTTTATCTTGAAGTGACCACTCCTATAGTCTTTAATAACCCCCACCTTTCTCATTCAGATGTTTCCACCAATATTTAAATGCAATAAAATCATACAGTGAAAGATTTTGACACTTGAGTTTGGGCGCCCCTTATCTAAGTGGAAGCACCGAACAGGTGCCCCAGGGGTCCGAAAGTCTTACTTTAGCACTCTTGCACAGCGTTTGTTTGGGTGGAGGCCATTTGATTTAAACAGTTCTCTTTGACTCCAGAAAAGATTAAAGTTGTCAATGCAGTTCAGTTTTATGAGTCATCAGAATTTTCAGAAGTTCCTTATTCACATCAGAAATCATTGCTCAAGGAAGGCAGCAAGTAGCGGTAGCCCTGCTGCCAATTTTTCTCTTATTGGAGTCACCCACTATCAGAGTGCTGGGCTTGGCTTTGATCTCAGCAGAATCCCACTGCCTGCTCGACCTTAAGTGCCTGCTAGCTGCAATGTAAGCTGCTGACTGACGTGTTCTATGTCCGATCAAATTCTGGGTTTCTTCGTCCACATTCATTAATGGTATTAGTGAGAATTCCTGTATTGGCTAGTTGGGTCATAGACGTATCCGGGGTGGAAGATGCTAATGCTGCAATATGTGATACTCATGACAGTTTTATGTCTCAAGCACCTTTGGGTCTTGCTCCATGTTGCTTTCAGCAGTTACTTGAGGTACCTGTAATGCTGTTTTATCTAGGCTCATTATAGCCTAGGAGTGCTAGATTCACAGGACTCACCAGCTGTATGCAGAGGGGGTCCACAGCAAAGTTCTACAGTGTGTTTCTTCAGGGATGGCAGTACCGCAAGTAACTTTAGCCACTTTTCCACCATTGGGCCGAACAGTTCTCGTAGAAAAACCATGCCGTTCCGGGCCAGTTAGCAAGGTTAGGATTTCTTTTTCCACTGTGGTGTGGTAAGATGAGGAGAATGTACATAACAGATTAGTCAGTTGGCGACAGCATGATAAGTAAACTTGGGTGTGTGCGTGCTATGGAGAATGATCGTATACTCCAGTTTCAGGACTGCTTTTTCCCCCTCGGTTTTACTCTACTAAAGCACAGGAAACACATTTCCCAGAAAGCAAAGAGAAAAAGGAAAGAGGTTTACCATCAAATATTGCCAAATATTAGAAAACTTGGCAAGGTAGAAACAACAAAAAGCTCTTTTGTTACCTTTGTGTTGGTAAATTGACATCCTGAGTTGCCACGTACTGAAGCCAGTCCACCAGCACAGTTTAGCATGTTGAATTAGCTAACCGTGACGAGAAATCCAGGCCGAGAATGGTTTGTAATTGTGCCATGCTGCACCGTGCTCATGTGGAAATGCTACTGTAACCATTCCATACCGTGATGAGATCCATTCGGCCTGATGGTGGAAAAGGAGCTTTTGTTTCAAGAACTGAATCTTTTGTAGAAGTCTATGGCAGTTTGTGCCATAAACCAAAATTAGGCATTTTTTTCCCCCGTCCATCTGTGTGAAGGCAGCTGTGTTGTTCAGTTTCAGGAATGTAAAATGACTGGTATAGAATGCTGGTAGGCTGTTTTGACAAAAAGCAACAGCTGTTAGAACCATCATAGGGACCATCATAAAAAAATCTTGATATATATTAACAGTGTTTTTCTGTTTAAGGTTAGCCATTTGATCCTCAACATGCCATTCAAAATGCAGTTTCCAACATCATCTGTTCAATTGTCTTTGGAAATCGCTTCAACTATGATAACGATAGCTTCGCACACCTTCTGAAAATCCTGAATGAAAACATCATTCAATCAGGGTTACTTATTGGCCAGGTATGAACAAGTGCTTAACGTGATTTGCCCTTGGACAGTGCTGGCTTGAACAAGAGGCGAATGGGACAACTTAATCTGGAACACAACATTTTGTTTTCCTTTTTCAGATATTTAACTTACTTCCCTTCATTAAGCACTTCCCTGGGCCACACCAGGCAATGTACCAGAACGCTGAAGAGTTAAAGGGTTTTATCAGAGAAGCAGTTCAAGAACACAGAGAATCTCTTGATCCAGAAAACCCTCGAGACTTCATTGATGCCTACCTGATGGAGATCGAGAAAGTGAGATATTGCAATAACAAACCACTCTAGGGCCCCCGTTTCCACCTGCTATTAAGATGCGTTTTGGGTGATCTGATCACATGTGATCAGCCCTGAACAGGGTCTAAACCGGTTTGTGTTCAGATCATCAAAAAAGCATGTGACCAGATGGCATTTGTGGTGTAAATGCTAATCCGTCCAGTTAGTTTCTTGGCAGCAGTGAAGCGCCACCCCTCACCTGTCAATTATCCGCTGCGCTAAAACAAGAGTTGAAATTTTTCGATTACAAGTGGCTTTAAAAAGGAAATAACTGTCCGATTGAAAAATTTTAAAAAGCAGATACATACACTGTCTCGAAAGCTCTCGGATCTTCTTTAGTCTGCCTGATATCAACACAGATGACAATCGTAAACACCTGAAGCTCCTTTAATACAGGTAATCCATTAAAATAAAGGATAATTCTGCTTGACATGTTGCGTTTCGTTCTTTGATAAAATTTCAAGCGCATCTGGATGATCTTTTTTTTTACTTCATTGCACTTTAGTATCATGCAGTAACACACTGACATAGTGATTGATGTAGTATGAAACAGAGACCCTCCCCTCCAAACCCAAACAAAAGTGGTCACAGGAGACCCATTGAAGTGATCAGGTGTAAACAGCGATGTGTCTCACCTGACCACATGTGATCGAATCATCCGAGACGCATCGTAATAGCAGGTGGAAACAGGATCTAGAAACTGTACAATCAGATCTTAATGGTACTGTTACTTTATTTGATGGGGGAAATGGGTTTTCCATCAATTCACCCATGGAAATATTCACCACCAGGTAGACGACTGGTTTTTTTCCCTTGGAATTTCTTAGTGCAAGGGTAAATGTGATGAGCCTAGATCAACATCTTTTTTTGGGTCCTGGAACAACATTCCTTTTAAAATCAGTCCTAAACCCAATTCGTACCCTAATCCTAACGCTAACCAAGTCCTACATCTCAAATTAGATTGAAATAACCCTAAGCACCAACCCTAAGTCTAACTGTGACACGCTTGTTCTACCCACTCCGTACGGGACTCGAACCTAGGCCTCCGGCGTGGGAGGCGGGTGCTCTAACAAGGAGGCTAAAGGCTACAGCCTCTAGCGTCAGTCGCTAGTGCACCTCTTGAGGTCAGGACATTAGCTGGCTCCCATTACATAACCCAAACTGTAACCCTAAAACCTGGTTGGTACAAGTGTTGTTCCAGAACCAAGAAGGGTGTTGATTCGGGAACATGTCCTACTTTGAGAAATCACAGTATCACTTCAGATAGGTAATTCTAGGTCAATCCTTGGGTAAATTGAGATTATTTGTTTTTCTCGGAGCAGCAAAAGTCAAATGAGAACTCCACGTTTCATGAGGAGAACATGGTGATGTCAGTAAGCCATCTGTTTGTGGCTGGAACTGACACCACCGCAACCACCATCAGATGGGGACTCATCTTTTTGATTCAAAACTCAGATGTACAAGGTACAAAGTCATACATTTTTATATTATAATGCAGATAATCTTCAGTAACTTCTTATGTGAACATTTAATTAAAAGTGATTTAAGGAAGTAACCCCCATTCAAGGTCCAAGGGTCTTTTCTGCTTGGCACATTAAGATGATTTCCAAGAATCGAATCCCTTGTAATCAAGACTTCTGTTTACAAGTGATCAATTTATGGTTCTTCTGTGGGTCTAGCTAACCTATTTTAATTACCTTATGTATTCCAGAGCGATGTCATGAAGAAATAGTTTGGGTGCTGGGTTACGACCGCTTGCCCAGCATGGATGACCGTGACAAACTACCATACATGTACGCCACTTTTCACGAGATTCAGCGCTGTGGAAACATTGTACCTCTTGGTTTATTTCATGAAACAACTCAGCCTGTTAAACTACGAGGATATGAAATCCCCAAGGTAATGAATGGAGCATGAATGAGTGATTTGTAAGTTAGTGCCATGTTCTGCTTGTTTCTACAACTGGTATTAACGTAATACAACTTTCTGCTAACAAACTCTGACTTTGTCTTTTCAGGAAACTCAGATAATGGCGAACCTAACAGCAATTTTAAGTGATAAGGAGCACTGGAAGTATCCAGACACTTTTAACCCAGAGAATTTCTTAGATGACAACGGGCAGTTCCACAAACCAGAGTCCTTCCTTCCTTTGTCATTGGGTGAGTCATTGTGTGTCTGACCAAATCAGCATACGTGACCAAGCGCAAACGTAACTAGGCTGATATTGCTTGTGTTTACCTTCAGGTCCAAGGGTATGTCCTGGTGAGAACCTGGCAAAGATGGAGCTCTTCCTCTTCATTACTTCTCTTCTACAGCAAATTTGTTTCTCATGGCCACCCAGCGAGCCACGTCCAGACATGGATGGGATTGTCAGTGTGGTTCGCTCTCCTCAGCCTTTCAACGTCATCTGCCACAGCAGAGGTTCCAAAGAGAGATCATCAGTAACCTTTCCAACATCTTCAGGACGTTGAGAACTCAAGTTCCCATAGCTTTTCTTGGCGAAGGCATAGATTTGCGGGGTGAATCTCTCCAAGCCTGTTAAGAACATGTCAGGGTCATATTTCTACCCACATGTCTTCAATTTATATTGTTATATTGCCGTTATTGTTGAGTTGCCTCAGTTGCATTTTTTGTACATTACTAATGCTGACGTCATGGTACTAAATGCCCCCAAAAAAACTTTTGAAAATCAAAGTTAAATTGTAATTGCATTCAAATAACCATCACTGATTTAAGTACAGGTTCTTGTGTCTCAAATGAGTAAACTATAATTCTGCAGCAGATGTCAAAAAGATGTGTAAATTTTCAAATACAATGATAGCATTATTCTATAATAGTGTAAACAGATCTTATGACCCCCGAGGTGCCTAATCACAGTTTGCTGTCTGTATTTCAGTATTATGTTAAATAAAAATAAAGTAATTTTGAATTATTGTTAAACTGTCCCTAATTGTGCACATTGATGTGAGGTTTCCTTGATTTAAATTTGGGCACTATAAAAACGTTTGTGGTGGAATGAAATATTGGTAATTTGGATCACGTTGAGAATTCCAATGGAGAAAAAAGGTCAGATTAGTTGTAAGTTATTTGAGCACCTTCCAGGACTGGACTGGTAATCTGGCATACCGGGCATTTTCCCAATGGGCCGACGCACTTTTGGGCCGATCAGGGGTGATTTTGGGCCATCGGGAGAACCAAGCGGGCCGGTGGTCCGGCTGCGAAACGTGCCAAATGGGCGGCGATTAAGCATCAATGAGCCGCAGCATAATGCAGAACGGACCACAAAACGGCGCCGCGATATGCAGAAAAGGACAGCGAACACCCCCTACCCCCCAGATAAAATTGCTTACTAACTTTTCTGTGTAAAGTTATATCCAATTTTACAACTTACAATGATGTAATGCTGTACACCCTACAAAAATATGAAATTTAAGATTTAAACAACTTTACATCTCAAATAATAAACACGTTTTAACAGATTAATTAGTGTACACTGATGAGCCAAAACATTATGACCACCTGCCTAATATGCTGTTACACCCTGAAGGTGTCCTGTGGTATTTAGCACCAAGACATTAGCAGCAGTTCATTCAAGTCCTGAAAGTTGCGAGGCGAGCCGCCATGGATCGGACTTGTTGATCAAGCACATCCCACAGATGCTCAATGCGATTGAGATATGGGGAATTTGGAGGCCAGGGCAACACCTTGAACTCTTCATCATGTTCCTCAAACCATTCCCAAACAATATGTGCAGTGTGACAGGGTGCATTATCCTTTTGAAAGAGGACACTGCCATCAGAGTATACCATTGCCATGAAGGGGTGTACCTGGTCTGCAACGATGTTTAGGTAGGTGGCATTGTAGGCTCTTTTTGATGGTGGACAAGGGTCCTCATGGGCTCTCTGACCGGTCTGTGGCTACACAGCCAAATACACAGCATGGTTCGATGCACTGTGTGTTGTGACATTCCTCCCGTAACCATCATTAACATTGTCTGTGACTTGTGCCACAGTAGACCTTCTGTCAGTTAGGACCAGATAGGATAGCCTTCGTTGAGCCTTGGGCACCCAACACCTTGTCGCTGGTTTGTGGTTTGTGCCCTCTCGGACCACTGTCAGTAGGTACTCACCACTGCTGACCGGGAGCAACCCACAAGCCTTGCCGTTTCAGAGATGCTCTGACCCAGATGTCAGGTCTTTACTCTTGCCCATTTTTCCAGCATGCAACACGCTGACTAGAACTGACTGTTCACTTACCATCTAATCTACCCAGACCTTGACATGTGGCCTTGTTAGGAAATTATCAACATTATTTGCTTCACCTGTGAGTGGTCATAATATTTTGGCTCATCAGTGTAAGTGCTTTCATAAAATTACAAGCTTCACATTGCCTTTAAACCCTCTGAACATTGTCTCCATTCACTTCCACTGTAAACTTGATTTTCTTTCATTTTTCTTTTTTTTTTTTTTAAGAATAGGAGGGATGTGTAAAAATTATTTTTGTGGTAATCAGCATTATGCCACAATTGCTGTTGATTAAGCCTAACTTGTATTGAACCTGAAAAATTCCTTTAACATCGACTTTTATTTCTATCCAGAGACACAAACTAGTATGGATGATTTAGGATTTAAAGTAATAAACGAATAAACTTGTTTGAGACCTTCCCTTCCATATTCCTGCAGGCTATTTCCACCACACCATAACAATATTTCTCCCACAGTTGAGCTACATTCAGAAGAGATGTGCATTATTTTGTTCCAAAACTCCACACAGTAGGAGGGCAGGTGCATGAGGTTGCATGAATTAGTCATTAAGTTAATTCTTTCATGCCCTACCTTTGGCATAAGTGTACTATGTTTTTCACCTTTACACACCTTTACAGATCCTGCGGTATCATGGTATGAATAAAGAAGAGATTAGGGATTAGAATTGTCCATTTCCATTGGCTGTTCTGGAATAATCAATCATGCATTTTCTGAAGTCTCCTAGTTTTCTATTGCATGTTTGTTCTTTGCAATGGGTGAACTGATGAACTTTAATCCAAATTGATTCCCTTTCTTCTCTTGTGCTCTGGCTTTATAAAGCACACCAGCCATGTGGTGTATTCAAGTTTATTCTGGAGTGAACCTGTCACCATGTGGACTACTATGAAGAATTTAGACCTGAACTCTGTGGGTCTGTCTCTCTCTTTAGGCTTGATCGTTCTGGTTCTGTATGAGATTATTAGGATTATTTCCTCTAGAGCCAAAACTCCACCTGGTCCAACACCTCTACCTTTTATGGGAAGTTTACCATATTTTGTGACGAAGCCAATGGAATTAATCAGATCGGTGAGTCTTTGCCATGGTCATACTATAGAGGGGCACAGGTCTTAGGTCTTATCTCATGTCCAATATTGTGAAAAATTGCTTTATGTACTCTTGACTGTAAAGTTTACAATATTATATCAGTGTGGAGAGATGTTTTAGTGTAATGCCACTTAGCTGTAAACACTTTTAAGTGCAGATGTCACAGTATGGAGAGATGACTACTGTGTATTTTGGGAGGAAGCCAACGATAGTCCTGAATACAATCCAGATTACCAAGGAAGCCCTGGTCCAGAATGCTTCATCTTTTTCTGGAAGGCCATCTGTGCCACTTATAGACTGGATAACGAAAGGATATGGTCAGTAAAGCATTGTTTAAAAATGTATTTAAAATACTGTACAACCAAATTCAGATGAGTGCTTCAGTCTAAAATGAAATATATTCACATTCCTGCTTTTAAAGTCTATTCCTGCTGTTCTCCTCATAGACTAAGCACGGTACCAATCACACATTTAAAGGAATATTCAGTGTTCAATACAAGTAAAGCTCAATTAACAGAATTTGTGGCATAATGTTGCTTTCAACTTGTCCCACTTTAATAATAAAGAATAAAACACACATAAAAGTTGCAGTAATGTACTTAAAATCAAAGTGAATGGGGCCAGTCTATAAATTCTAAAATCCCATGACTTTAGTGGGATAAAATTGCTTATTATCCTTTAAGTGGCCGAGTACAAGCGGCCGAAATGGGCTTCCTCAGAAGGGTGGCGGGCTTCTCCCTTAGAGATAGGGTGAGGAGCTCGGAGTAGAGCCGCTGCTCCTTTGCGTCAAAAGGAGTCAGTTGAGGTGGTTTGGGCATCTGGTAAGGATGCCCCCTGGCCGCCTCCCTAGGGAGGTGTTTCAGGCACGTCCAGCTGGGAGGAGGCCTCGGGGAAGACCCAGGATTAGGTGGAGAGATTACATCTCCACACTGGCCTGGGAACGCCTCGGGGTCCCCCAGTCAGAGCTGGTTAATGTGGCTCGGGATAGGGAAGTTTGGGGCCCCCTGCTGGAGCAGCTGCCCCCGCGACCTGACTTCGGATAAGCGGTTGAAGATGGATGGATGGATCCTTTAAGTGTAAAGTTATGTCCAATATTCAAACGTTGAGGCATGATCCTAAATTATTTTCTGATGTAAACTTAACTTGTATTTAAGAAATAAAGATACAACCTTTAAAAATATACATCTGCTCTCATATATTTTCTCTCTCAGGTATAATATTTACCTCATTTGGTCACTCTTGGAGGCAACAGAGGCGGTTTGCTCTCCACACGCTCAGGAACTTTGGCCTGGGGAAGAAGTCGGTGGAAGAACGCGTGTCAGAGGAAGGATGTTATCTGGTTGCTGAAATGCTCAAAGCAGAAGGTTTCAGTTGGATTTCATTCATAGTTGTTGATGCATTAAAGGAATACTCCAAGTCCAATACAAGTTGAGCTCAATCAACAGCATTTGTGGCATAATATTGATTACCACAGAAAAGTTTTTTTGACTCATCCCTCTTTTTCTTAAAAATAAAAATTGAGATTTCAGTGAGGCACTTACAATGGAAGTGAATGGGATAATTTTTGGAGGGATAAAAAGCAGAAATGTGAAGATTATAATTTTCTTAAAACACTTACATTAATTCTTCTGTTAAACCTCATGTGTTATTTGATCTGTAAAGTTGTTTAAATCTCATTTCTACCGTAATTTTAGGGTTTTAGGCTTTGTTGACATTACAACGTGATGGCAATAATGTTGTAAAATTGGCTATAACTTGACACAGAAAAGGTTAGTAAGTGATTTTACCACACTAAAATCATGTTAACTTGCATACTCTTTATGTCTTGTGGCTATATATTTGAAACCGTGAGTATTTTAAAGTTTACAGATTGGCCCCTTTTCACTTCTATTGTAAGTGTATTCACTGTTACCCAGATATGTATTTATTTAAAAGAAAAAAAGAAAAGTAGGGGCACGTCAAAATGAATGTTTGTGGTAATCAGTATTATGTCACAAATGCTGACGATTGAGCATAACTTGCATTGAACCTGGAATACTTCTTTATGGCTAATTCACACTGCTCCAAACAATGGATGTTGGATTTTCCACACTAATAAGTTTACAATTGAAAGCACATTGTGTTTACAACATGTATGCCTCTCATCCATACTGAAACAACGTTTTTAACAGATGATGGATCAGATGGCAGCTTTCTTGACCACACCGTACAAAATACTAAACAAAAATGCGAGTCAAAATTGGACCTGTTGGTGCCACTAGAGTGTTTGAGTGACCGACCCCAAAATTGGCATCAGGAAGGTTCAGACCTTCCCCAATCAGATTGCCAAATTTCAAAACTTTTTACCATACGGTTCTGCTTGAAACTCCCTGCCACAAGAATATTAACAGACACAATGGAGTATTGCACCTTGTTTGAATAGGAGCTATACATTGTTTGATCCCTAATGCTCATTTAACCTTAATCTTCTTTACAAAACTAAAAGCTTAACAAATGTTTTTGGAAAAGATGTCTTGCAAAATGAGGGATCGGGATTCTCTGGTATTCTTGTTCAGCAAAAATCTCAAAACATATTTTGACAGAAATTAACACATGGTTTTCTTTGTTGAAGGAAAGCCATTTGACCCACAACATGCCATTCACAATGCAGTTTCTAACATCATCTGTTCCATCATCTTTGGAGATCGCTTTGACTACAATAACAAGCGCTTTGCATACCTTCTGAAAATCCTGAAAAATCACATCATACAGACAGGGTCACTTATTGCACAGGTATGAACAAGCTCCATATATGACTTCCTACACAGATATCTGATATATGGCCATACGCAAATGAACATACACATAAGAAATGTATTGGACTTTATGAATATAGATGTCTTGTGCTGTTCTATTCTCAATGCACGGTTTACCAAACTTGCACTCAAAATTCTGTTGAGTCCTAAAAATTTAAGAGAGTCACTTTGGTTAAAGAGAGTGGTTATCACTCTTGTTCTCAGCTGAACTTGGTGTGAACAGCTGTATGTAGCGCTACTTAACGTGAATGGAATTCAACACAATTTCTTTTTCTTTTAGATTTTTAACTTATTTCCCTTCATCAAGCACTTCCCTGGACCACACCAGAAAATCTACCAGAACGCTGAAAAGTTAAAGGATTTTGTCAGGGAAGCACTTAAAGAACACAGAGAAACTCTGGATGCAAACAGTCCTAGAGACTTCATAGATGCCTACCTGCTGGAGATTGAAAAAGTGAGATATCACCACGATAAACCTCTTTAGAACCATTTGGTCTGGTCTTTGATGGTAGTTTCTTGAAAGGACACGCTTACATACATTTGAGATGCATTTTTTCCTTGAAACAGCAAAAGTCCAATGAGGACTCTACATTTCACGAGGAGAACATGCTGATATCTACAGCTGACCTGTTCTTGGCTGGAACTGACACTACGGGGACCAGCATCAGCTGGGGACTCATCTTCTTGATGGGAAACCAAGATGTACAAGGTGATGTGATCTCTTAGTAGTTGTAGCCATTAGACTTAACATAAACACATGCTAGCATGACACTACTAATTGTTTGCCAACCTTGTCTGTCCAAAGTTATTTCCAATCTTTCAAACTCATCTTTTCATGACCAGTAAAACCCACAAATCACTTTTAACATAGAGCAAACCCCACCAACAGAAATGAGTTAGATACCACATGACCAGAAGTTCATCTAGCTGTAAAATAAAGATGGGTCACGATGGTCAACTAGTCATCCAACAACCAACTTGCCAATTAATGAAGTTGACAAGCATCAATACTTTAATTTAGTGCGCTGATAGCGTACTGTGCTTTAGCTGTTAAACAATTTTCATGGAAAAACCATCGCAGAAAACCTGCATCTTTAAATTCAATCCTTTAAAGCCACATCGCTCCAGCCATATAGATTCAGACAAAAAGCTTTGGCTGTTGCCTTGCGTCCTGCGCTTCATGGTCTCGATACCCCTATATTCTCTTTTTCTCATTTTAGATGTTTAAGAAAGCAATAATGTGTCTTATATGTACACCCCTAAGAAATGTGTCCAAATGAGTTAGCTGAACCCGAAACAGGCCTATATACAGGGATTCCTGAAGACCAATGAGTCAACTAGGCATTCAGGCATCCCAGCGAATAGTTGATTTTGAAAATAAGAAGTTTTTCAGATCCCTACAAGAAAAGTAGTCCCTAGAGTCATGAACACAAACCTGGCATCAAAGCAGCTAATGCAGAGATGACGAGTAGTATTTTCGGCTTTTTCCCTCCCAAAACCCTGTTCCCTACCCCAAACTACCTTGGTACGGGCCCGCTGGCTTTAAATTACATTTCGAAGGATGAAGGAATTATGCCGAATTTGCCAATGGGATCAAGACACGACTGAATGTTTCCAGAGTTGATCACTACTAACACAAGTCGGATGCATCTGGAGTTTATTAAATTTTTCATGCCGGTATCTTGGGGTGTACAACACGAGTAAGTGTTATTTTTTTCCCCTTTATATTTAGTGTATTGTGATTTAAAACATTGAAATATTTTGAAATTTTACTTGCTTGTTTCTTGTTCATCTACAATGGACTTGCACAACAGCTTGAGCCTCTTAAGCAAAGACGACAATGTGCTGTGTGCATCTGTGGGCTAGTTATGAATTAATGTTGTCAGTTAGATCATTGTTCTGTTCTCAAGTCATTGAAAAGCAGGCCAGCAATGAGATTGCTTCTCAGTTTACCTGGCTCTGGCACGAGCAGCACGGTGGACAGGGTGTTTACGGTATGTGTGTGCTGACTGCAATCACACATTCAGGTCTGCCTCCATTCTGGTATACAACTACCACTTTTCACAGTCCAATCAACAACCGATGAATCGCAATACGGAAGTATAGTTGGTCGAAAATGTAATTTTCATGCCAACTTAAAGCCTATTGCTCCCTGGATTTTCTTTGGGAGTGCATTTTTGTGTCCCAGGGACAAGTTGAAAACTGTTTTTTGTGGTAAACGATGACCTGTCATAGTGCAGAAGTTGTTTTTAACCAAAATGTTCTTTTTCTTCCCTTTTTGTCACACAACCTGACTGTTTATAAACTACAGAGCGATGTCATCAAGAGATTGTAGGGGTACTGGGTTACGACCGCTTGCCCAGCATGGATGACCGTGACAAACTACCGTACACATATGCCACTGTTTACGAGATTCAGCGCCATAGTAACATTGTACCTCTTGGGGTGGTTCATGAAACTACTCAGGCTGTAAAACTACGAGGATACAACATTCCTAAGGTAATGAATGGAGCATGAATGGATTGATAAATCTAATATAAGTCAATTTAGTGGCCTGTGCTGTTTGTCTATATCGAAAACTGTCTCTAAAGATGGTATTACCTTAAGTTCTTTCCTTTAATTAAAAACATGCTCCTTTGTCCTTCCAGGAAACTCAGATAATGACTAACCTGACAGCAATTTTAAGCGATAAGGAGCACTGGAAGTTTCCACACACATTTAACCCAGAGAATTTCTTAGATGATAACGGACATTTCTACAAAACCGAGTCTTTCCTACCTTTCTCCTTAGGTGAGTCACCTATATGTGGCTAATCTGCAGATGTGACCATGAGTAAAAGCAACTATATTGATTGTGTTTACTGTATTTCCATTCATCAGGTCCAAGGGTCTGTCTCGGTGAGACCCTGGCGAAGACGGAGCTCTTCATCTTCATCACTTCTCTTCTACAGCGGATTCATTTCTCATGGCCACCCGGTGAAAAGCGCCCAGACATGGATGGGATTTTTAGTGTCGTTCGCTCTCCTCAGCCATTCAACATCCTCTGCCATAGCAGAGATTCCAAAGAGTGATCATCAATAACTTTTACAAAGTCTTTATAGCATTTATTATCCTAAAGTTTCCATAGATTTCTAGGCATAGACATTGTTTTGCAGGGTGAATCTCACCAAACCTGTTAAGCATTAAAAAAAGTAAAGAACAAAATGTCTTTTGTTTTCTTATTTAGTACTGGCATTAAGAAGCTGCATTATTACATTTTTGTTTTTTTCATTAGATTGATCTCATAACTGGCATTTATATTGTTATATGACTGTTATTCACCATTGCAACAATAAAATACTTGATAAATGTCTGCTGTGATGTAACCACATTGTTACGGTTAACATTGTAAATTCTCTCAATGTAATATCTCAAGTGACATACAAGTGAATACAAACAAGCCTTTACAGGTCTAAACCATTTGTATATCTGGCAGGTATTGTTATTAATAAGGTTGAGCCGTAACACTTCCTAACCAGGTGCTTTTGACAAAGAAAACCATGTGAACTAAAGTTGAGTTGCCTCAGTTGCATCTTTTTGAGCATTCTGATGGTCATGGCACTATATGCACATAATGTATATTCCCAACAACAACAAAAGATCTATTCAAGTCAAGCACCTTTTTAAATTAGGTGTCTATAACAACTATGTATTTAAGCATTTGATACAATGTAGTTATTATGTACATATGTGTTGTTGCATTGCACCTACATTTAAAGAACCTGCATTTAATTACATCTGCAGTTACACTGATAACCCCCAACCCTTACCCTAAACCATAACCCCAACCCAACCTAATCCATACCCTAATCCATAACTGTACTCCTAAACCTACCTGTACAGTACCTTAACCTCAGTAGCAGCAAATGTGAATCTTGTGAGAATTTGGCAGAAAAACATGTAGTTACGCAGTAAATACTGTATATTGTATTGTATGTTCTAAAAATAAAAACACAAGTTCTTGTGTCTAAAAGGAGTAAACTATCATTTTGCCAGAGATTTAAAAAAAATACAAATTATAGCATCATGAGAAAATATATATTGTACAACACCTGAGTCGCACAGTTCATACACTCTCTGTATTTCACAATTATTTTGTGATGTGTGCTTGATCACATCCAAGAGTACAAGAAGTGCTATTGCGTTCTTTAAAAATATAAATAATTTTACAATATATATATTTTTAAATACAATACTTTTTAATGATAGTTAAAGGGTTCTTTCAAAAAAAGTTTGGTCGTATGATATATTCATTAATTGTTTTGTGGTCATCATGTGGATAATGGAGAAAATGGTTCAGATTAGTAATGGTCACCTTCCATAGAGGATAACCATTGTAAATAATAGGTACTGTCCACTCTGGTCCTGTTCTGGAAGATAATGACAATGGGGAGAGTGACGGGAGAGTGACTGGCTGAGTGCCAAATCATTGCAGTCTCACCACATTATGAATGGACTACAAGATAATTATCCAGTGATGAAATATGGAAATAGAGGTTGCATCAAGTAGTCATGCTTTACCTTTGACATAATTACTCTGTTTCACACCTTAACAGACCTGCTGTATCATGTCAATTATTTAAGAAAAGATTAGGGAAAAGCATTTTCCATTTCCATTGGCTGTTCTGGAGTTTAGGTTCACATTCATAGTATTAGAGTAGAGTCATTTATTTGCAAGTCACCCAGTCTTTGCAGCAGGTTCATTCTTCTTTGCCATGAGTGAACTTCTGACCTTTGATCCATTCTAGTTTGACTTTATAAAGCACACCAGCCGTGCAGCGCTTTTGTGTTTATCCTGCACGAAACTGTCATCATGTGGACAACTCTAATCAGTTTAGACCTGATCTCTGTGGGTCTGGCTCTGTCTCTGGGCTTGATCTTTCTGGTTCTGTCTGAGTTAATCAGGATTATTTCCTCTAAAGCCAAAACTCCACCTGGTCCAACACCTCTGCCTTTCGTAGGAACAATACCATATTTTGTGATGAAGCCAATGGAATTCATTAGATCGGTGAGTCTCTGATCATACTACGGGTACAGGGCTTGATCTTTGGTCTGTTTTCATGCGCAAATTTGTGGGAAAATGTGCACTTTGAAATTTGTAGTATAAACACTATTATACAACTGTGAAAAAAAATCTTAGTTTGACGTTAGTTGATAGTTAGAAATGTATTTAGTTGCTTTGAAGTATTGTAAACACATTTCTGAGCAGCTGTCACAGTATGGAGTGATGACCACTCTGTAATTTGGGAGGAAGCCAACGATAGTCCTGAATACAATCCAGATCACCAAGGAAGCCCTGGTCCAAAATGGTTCATCTTTTTCTGGAAGGCCGCCTCTGCCAGTTCTAGACTGGATAACGGATGGATATGGTCTGTAGCACATTATTCTGAAGATGTTTTTTAACAAATCCAAATTTAGGTAATATTACTTGAAAATAAAATGAAATAATATATATATATATTTATTGCACTTTAAATTCAGTGGTTATATATACAGCCCAAGAAGGTGCATTGTTCACCTGTTGTTGTTGTTGCAGCGGCGGGCCGTGCATTTAAAGTCAGTGTGATTCATGCCATTAAGAAATCACTGTTTCACAATGAATAAGACACCCTATGCCTTTGGCCATCATACATTATATCACAGCTGACCTTTTAAAAACACGTCCACGCACGAAAGCCAGAACTTGAAATGACACTTAATGCAACATGACTGTTTTGTGAAATGAATATCTCCCACACAGACATTCAAAAATCATAATTTTTCATATGAATCTATCATGGAGGTCTATAATACCTGGAAAAATCTATCTAATAATATTTGCAATTTAAATGTTGCTAGCAATACATTTCGTTTCATCAGGGTACACGGTTATGCTGTGTTCCATTCAAGTTGGATGTGGGATATTCCTACTTTATATCTCCGACCATAAATGCATTCCATTCCCCAATATTCGAAACGGCAACAGTTAGCTTAGCTGGGGTTTGAATCTCATTAGAGATGTCAACCTAGCAACCAAACTGATAAACAATGCTGCAGCACTAGCACTTTTCCAGCTACGAGCCTGTTTCTTTCCACCACCTCTGACCTTGCATCCTCACCTGCATGTTTTCCGCCAAGTACATTAGAAATACATACATCGTGTGTCTCGATGAAACTACATTCAGCTATTCAGGTTCTGTGAGATCATTCTGGTTGTTTTCTGCACGTCCTTCAAGGGAACATCGCTGGTCTGTTGATCACAGCATGCTGGCTAACCTAGCCAGGTCAGCTAGCACCAAATCCGGTAAAAACAATCTGACATTTGGTCTATTTCACATCCGCTCACCAACAAAGTATACAACCCTGTGAATGATCATAAGTTTGACTTTTTCTGTTTAACAGAGACATGGCAACAACCAAACGATTGTTCCGGTGAGGGAGTCAGCCCAATGGCCAGTCCACCCCTGAGCGGCCCCCAGTGTGTTGGCCCACCGGGAAAATTCCATATTACCACTCCAGTCCTGTTTCAGTCCATCGCTTTACAAATAAACGGGTCAACACCTACTATTCTAGCCACTGTGTATCATCCTTTTAAGATGGATAATAATTTCTTAAGTGAATTCTCTTCATTTATAACTTGTTTTATGTTCTTTGTCTCCTATTGTAATACTGTTAGGATAATTTAATACACACGTGGATAATCTGAAATGTGGCCTCACAAAGGACTTCCTATCATGTCTGGACAGCTTTGGACTCCAGCAGTTCATTGATTTTTCTACTCATACCAGAGGACATACTCTTGACCTTGTCTGCTGTTCTGGTGTAATACCTATTAACTGTACTGTATTAGATTTATCTATATCGGATCACAAATTAGTATCTTTCAATGTTGATCTAATGGTATCGAAAGTGAATGTATGTCGTGACATCTCATTTCTTAATATTAAGAATATTGATTTATCTGTGCTCTCGAATCATCTTGATAATCTATAAATTAATGAAAATGTAACTACTGTTGATGAAATGGTCTCCCATTAAAATGGCAGTCTTCTAAATACCCTGGACAATCAAGCACCTTTAAATGCATGTACAGTTAATTTTTCTCATTCTGCACCATGGTACAGCCCTGAATTACGTCAGCTTAAAGCCCATGGTCATTGCTAAGAATGTCTTCATATCAAAACTGGTCTTAATATCCACAAAAGCATGTATGATGACCATATGCTATTATATAAAGGAATCTCTTCTTTAGGCAAAATCTTACCATTAAACTAATCTAATTAGGTCTGCTGATGCTGGACTTCTGTCTATACTCATTCTTTTTGATTTAAGCGCAGCTTTTGACACTATCTCACACAACATCATTTTAGAGAGAATAGTATCTATTGGTATTAGTAGCACTTGTCTTGTTTGGTTAAAATCTTATCTCTCTGGTCACACTCAGTTCATTAAATTGAACAATTTTAGTTCACAGTGCTCTCCAGTTACTACTGGTGTTCCACAGGGATCTGTCTTGGGGCATTTATTATTTATATCTATCTTCCTCCTCTCGGCTATATTTTTAGGAAATTTGGAATCAACTTTCACTGCTATGCAGATGACACCCAGATCTATCTGTCCACCAAGGCAAATTCTTCTCCCCCACCGTCTTCCCTTCATAACTCTTTACTTGAAATACAAGTATGGTTCTATTGTAACTCTCTCCAACTCAATAGTAATAAAACGGAGGTTCTTCTTGTAGGTTCAAAGTCTAATCTTGCCAAATCAAAAAGTTTTGCTCTGACCTTTGACAATTCAACTGTCCTTCCCTGTTTGAAATTTAAGAGTCTGGGTGTCATTCTGGATAGCTCTCTTTCTTTTGAAGCTCATGTAAATAATATTACCCGGTCTGCTTATTTCCACTTGCACAACATAAATCGTCTTCGCCCCTCCATCTCAACTCACAATACTGCCAATCTCATACATACTCTGGTCATGTCCCGTTTGGATTATTGTAATTCCCTTCTATTTGGTCTACCACAAAAACTTCAGCATAATTACAGCTGGTACAAAACTCAGCTGCAGGGATTATTTCACAAACCCCTAACTCTGTCCATATAACTCATATTCTCCAACAACTTCATTGGCTCCCTTTTATATTTCGTATTTATTTCAAGATTCTGTTATTGACCTTCAAGGCTCTTCATAGCCTAGCACCTTCCTATCTTCTCGATCTTCTTCATATATATTCTCAGCATTTAACACCCCCACAGGGCATTATGAATATCAAGTTATGTCCTTCGGACTCACAAACGCCCCGGCTGTGTTTCAGGCATTGATCAACGACATCCTTTGGGACATGCTCAACAAATTTGTGTTTGTTTACATAGATGATATTCTTATCTTCTCAGAGTCCTTGCACAAACGCAATGGGCATGTTCAGAAGGTTCTCAGTCACCTCCTCGATAAACACTTGTTCATCAAACAGAGAAGTGTGAATTTCATGTGTCCACAGTGCAGATCCTAGGATTCATCATCAGCCCGGACAACATTCAAATGGATCCTAAGAAAGTCCAGGCCGTTACTGATTGGCCCACCCCCACCTCAGTGAAGGACGGTTCCTAAGATTTGCTAATTTTTACCGTAAGTTTGTGTGCAACTTTAGTGTTGTAGCAGCTCCTCTTATATTTCTAACTAAGGGTAAAAGTTCCAAATTCATTTGGAGTTCTGAGGCCGATGATGCATTCTGCTAACTGTTTGTTTTTTTCCTAAGCTCTGTCCATTCTCAGGTCCTCCAGTGGGGTCACAATTCACGCCTTACCTGCCATCCTGGCTCTGCATGGACACTTGAGTTCCTCCTTAGAAAGTTTTGGTGGACTACCATCAAGGAGGATGTCCGGGCATTTGTTGCTGCATGCCCAACATGTCCATCGATGGCCCTGGTCTCACCTCTCTATGGACTTTGTTACTGGCCTCCCATCGTCCCAAGGTAACACCACCATCCTTGTTATTGTTGATAGGTTCTCTAAGGCATGCATATTTATCCCCTTGCCTAAGCTACCCTCTGCCGAAGAGGCTGCAGAGATAATTATTAACCACGTGTTCAGAGTCTTTGGAATTCCACAGGACATAGTCACGGATAGAGGTCCGCAGTTCTTCTCTCGTTTCTGGTGTACCTTCTGTCAACAGCTAGGGACGACAGCAAGTTTGTCTTCTAGCTACCACCTGGAGTCCAATGGCCAAACTGAGAGGTTGAACCAGGATTTAGAGACCACTATGAGGTGTATGGTGTGAATAATCCTAGCACCTGGGCATCCTTCATCATGTGGGCTGAGTATGCTCATAATATTCTGTGTTCATCTGCCACTGGGATGACTACATTTGAGTGCCAATTTGGATTCGTCCCCCCACTGTTCCTAGATCAAGAGCAGGAAGTTGGGGTTCTTTCGGCATGATTCTTTGTTCGGCGCTGCCACCTAACCTGGAGGAAGGCTCGGCACAAACTTCTCCAGGTGTCTCAGCAGTATCAGCGTCAGGACAATCATTGTCGCCGACCAGCACCTACCTTGCGCCTGGGCCAACGGGTGTGGCTTTCGACAAAGAACCTGCCTTTGCGAATGGAGTCCTGCAAACTGGCCCAGCGTTACATTGGCCCATTCCGCATTGCAAGGACAGTAAACCCTTTTACTTACCATCTATACTTGCCCAGGTCTCTAAGAATTCATCCCAGTTCCCGCAGTCAAACCTCTTCCTCCGCCTCGCATTATTGGAAGCCAGCATACACGGTCCATTGAATACTGGACTCTCGACAAGTAAGGAGGTCTCTTCAGTATCTGGTGGACTGGGAAGTCTATGGTCAAGAGGAGCCCTCATGTGTCCCTTCCCGGGACATCCTGGACCCTGAGTTAATCAGGGAGTTTCAAGCCCATTGCCCTTATTGTCCTAGAAGGAGCGTCAGGATCTAACAGGGGTCCTGTTAGATTTATGGACTATTTTGGCCACTGTGTTTCATTTCAGTTTCCTACCATTGTATCATGTGTTATTGTTCTCATCTGTGCCTCATTTTCTGTGAGTGTATTTAAGTTGCTCTGTTCCTCTGTTCTTTGCTCGGTGTTTGATATGTTGAGACCAACCTCTCCAGTCTTTTGGTAAATACCTCTTGTGATTGTCTCTGGATTCTTTTGCTCTGTTTTATTTTCTGACTTTGCCTTTTGTTGTCCAAATTTTTCTTTTGAAGTTTAATTTTTTTGGGAAACACTAATTTACACTTTGAGGTTTCTAGACCTTTTTTGGATTTTTGTATTGACTCCTTGGAACTATTTGGAGTTTCTATTTTGGAATTACTTTACCATTTTTGCATTGAATTTTTTGAACATTTTGGGATCTTTTGTTGGTATTACTTTATAATTTTTTTTAATTTGACTCTTTGGAATGTTTTTTGAGTCTCAGTTTTTAATTACTTACTGGATTGTTTTGAAATTACATTCTGAACTAATTAAAAAGACATTTAGTGTATTTCCTAACTGAGTTCTAATTTCTGCAACTGGGTCCTCCGCCTTCTCCTACATTCAGCCCTCACAGTCTAGTTCAAACCTTGGTCCTTACACATATTTTCTCTGTCGAAGGCAAGATATTTGACCCTCAACATGCCATTCAGAATGCAGTTTCCAACATCATCTGTTTCATTGTCTTCGAAGATCGCTTCGACTATGATAACAAGCGCTTTGAATACCTTCTGAATATTCTGAAAGAAAACATCATACAGTCAGGGTCACTTATTGCACGGGTACGAACAAGCTTCAAATATGTTCTTTGGACGGTTGTTTACTAGCAGCTAGACTTTTTAAAAACTGAACACTTGAGGAGGATGATTCATACTTGCAGTGTTTCAAATATTATTTTTTTTTTAAATAGTCTTATTATATTCAGTGCCTCTGAGTTTAACTCTTTAAACTCATTTACTAGGTGTAAACTGCTGTTGACATTTTTTTATCGTTGTCTGTTTAAACCAACAGCATATAGCCATAGCTTTTCTTTCTTTCAGATATTTAACTTGTTTCCCTTCATCAAGCTCTTCCCTGGGCCACACCAGAAAATCTACCAGAATGCTGAAGATTTAAAGGGCTTTATCAGGGAAGGAGTTCAAGAACACAGAGAAACTTTGACCCAGACAACCCACGAGAGGATGCCAACCTGCTGGAGATTGAAACTGTACAGAAACTGTACAGTCTGGTCTTTGATGGTACAGTTTCTTCATTTGACATAGGGAGACATTTTTAAGTTCTTTACAAAAAAAAGTTGTAAATTTGAGATAAAAATAAAAAATATTTTTTAAGTCCAATGATGATTCCACATTTCATGTGTAGAACATTTTGATGTCAACAGCTGACATGTTCTTGGCTGGAAATGATACCACTTTAAACACTATCAGATGGGGACTCATCTGCTTGATGCAAAACCAAGATATACAAGGTGATAAATACTTATACAGCTATATATGTATAGCCATTACTACAAACATTAGAGTCAAGTGTGTGAGAATCATTATATCCAATCTTTTAAACTCATCATGCCATGACCAGCTCAACACAGTAGCTATTCATAAAGCCCTTTTTACTAAATGGAAACTCCTCCCACATGAAATAAGTAGGTAACACATGTCTAGAATATCTATCTAGAAAATAGGGAATAGTTGCACTCTGTATACTTGTTTTTGAACACATGAACTTGACTGATCAGGGCCAGGTGACCTTCAAACCATCCTTAATATACAGGAATTCTTAACACCAATTAGTTGATTAGTCTAAGCTTTATAGTCAATCCATTGACTTCCACGGTAAAAGCATCCTTACGAAAATCTCAAGTTCATGGCATATTTGACCTAGACTTGCAGCAAATTCGCCACTGATCATTTTCACAATGCAATTTAGTTTTTTGGCAAATGTGCGGCAAATTGTCCATTGTTGTTGATGTTCAACACTATCAGTGTAGAGCTGCAAACTTCTGGCAAACATTTGCGGCCAATTTAAAACCTAATCTGCATGTGAAAATAAAAAGGGGCATATTTGATGCAACTTTGCGGTAAGTTTGCTGATAGTTTACATTTTTTGCAATTTAGTGCCTGAGGGATAGATGCTGTTGATTGACCTTAAGTTATATTTAACTCAAAATATTCTTTGAATTCCATTTTTGTCCCACAATTCTATGTTTTATAAAATACAGATCGATGCCATGAAGAAATAGTTTGGGTGCTGGGTTACGACCGCTTGCCCACTATGGATGACTGTGAGAAACTACCGTACACGTATGCCACTGTTCATGAGATTCAGCGCTGTTGCAACATTGCACCTGCTGGTGTGATTCATGAAACGACTCAGCCCACAAAATTGCAGGGATACAACATCCCCAAGGTAATGAATGCAAGATGGATGGATAGATTGCTTGTTGTTTCCTACCTTTCTCTTTGGATGAGTCACTTGTTTGTGACAATAATAAATCAAATATGACCAAGAGTCATTTTAACTAGGCAAATGTTGACTTTTCATCTTCATCGCTTCTCTTCTACAGCGGATTCATTTCTTATGGCCATCTGGTGAGCAATGGCCAGACATGGATGGGATTGTCAGTGTGGTTCTCTCTCCTCGGACATTCAACATCATCTGCCACAGCAGAGCTTCCAAAGAGTGATCATCAGTAACTTGTTCAACATCTTAAGAATGTTTTAGGATTCCGTAGCTAGTTTAAGTTTAGATATAGTTTTGAAACTAACATTTAAATAAATAGTTGAATAGTTGAAGCCTATTTTAATTTCTTGATCGTTATGTCTTATATCTTCGTTGTTTTGTTTGTCTTCTTGTTATATCTTTATCAAGGGAACATGACGGATTATAAAATTTTTTACATATTTTTAAACAAGCAAAATAAAACTCATCTGCTCTCTCGGAGGTCTCTGCCTTTTCATTATATGTCCTCCATGCCATAGTTTTTTATGTGGGATATTAATTTGTTGTCAGGACGACTGTATTGAAAGAGTTATGTAGTGCTAAAATTCCTTCCTATAATGAGAAATGAGAAAAGGAAAAAGCAGGCAAAATAAAATTGAATTGAATTGAAAAAAAAAAAACATTTTGTATTTCATTTTAAAAACATTGATTTAGTGTAATAAAATGGTACAACTGTCATGGAACCACGAAAAAAGCGCCCTAAAGGAATTGCATCCAGTCACAAGTAAAACCGGAATACCCATTGGAACGAAATGTAGAAATCAAGCGTTGCTTGAGGTTGCATCAGATGGACGGTTGGATTGATAGATAGATAACCTCATTTATAATATGTTATGGCTTAATGGTTGAAGATCATTTCAGCACTGTGGTGGTATCATATTACAGTAATAGTATCAGGTGGTAAGGCCATGGTACTTTGATATATAAATTGGTACTGAATAATCTCCACATTTATATACCATGATATTGCTACACCAGTGTACTTTAAAGAAACCTGTATTGCATGAGATTGCATCAGATAATATAATCTTGACTGAATGCTTCCCTGCCGTACCTTTGACATAGTTGTTCCTACTGTATTTTTCACCTTTACAGACATCTTGCATCATATCATTAATGAAGAAAGGATTACAGAGTAGAATTGTCTGTTCTCATTGGCCGTGATGCATTTTAGTTTCATGGAAAAGTGACTTTCATGGAAAGGAATATTTCACCTAAGATGTATTGGAGTTTCTTTCTTCATCAAAACAGAATTTAAGATTTTTAGGATTTTATTTCAGGCCTCCTCCTTTAAACAATGCAAATTAATGTACTCCATTTTTTTAACTGCATATTTAGGGTGCATTAAAATAATCCACACGACTCCAGTCGACAAATAAAGTTCTTCTGAATCCAAAAGATTGATTATTGTTTTTAAACAAAACAATACTTATATACTTTTTAACTACAAATGTTCACTTACATACACCTCTGTGACGAGCGCTCATGAGAGGGATGATGTAAACTCGTTGGAAATTGAGTAAATTCACTTGCATTGTTTAAAGGAGGAGGCCTGAAATGAAATCCTAAAAATCTTAAATTCTGTTTTGATGAAGAAAGAAACTCAGATACATCTTGGATGGATTAAATTATCCACAAACTGTATCAAACTGTAAAGTAGTCAATTATTAATTTACTAAAGTAGCCCAGACGTTTGTCGAATGTTTCTTCCTCTGAAGTGAAACTGTTGTGGAGGTAAGAGAGGACCCAAGAGCGATGTAACAGAAATGTGGTTCTTTAATGAAAGTTCTTAGCAACACAAAAATGAACACAAAATCTTCTCCTTGAGAGGCAAAGGTTAACACAAACAACCCGCAGAGTGGGCGATGAATAAAGGAAGCTTCTTCTGAGCTCTTAGCGAGTGTCCCTTAGGCAGCAGCCGGGGGTTGCAGTGTTGCGCCGTCAGGCTGTAGACTCCCCTGGGGTAGACAGGGATAGAGGCGAGACCGTGGGGACCAGACTTCTGGCAGCACGGGGCGAACTGAACAGAACACAAATATATCCAGGTAATTAACGGAGAAAAGAGCGAAGAGAGGCGGATGCCAATAGGACAGGACTGGACAGCGACAAGTAGACAACGGTTTGTTTCAACGTGTGAAACTCAAGTGAGACTCAGACAACGTCAACAGCGAAAGCAGAGAAAGAAGTAGAGATCTAAATCAGCGGGAAGCAGGAACAGGTGGGAAGAGAATTAGCGGAGAATTAAGGGGAGATGAGGAGCAGCTGGTGGAAGAGGGAAAGGGAGAGAAGTAACCTAAAAGGGCCAGCAGATGGCGAAAGAGTAGAGGGAAAAAACAAGAACAACACATATTATGACAAGACAACACAAGACATAACAGTACCCCCCCCCCTCAACGAGCGCCTCCTGGCGCTCCCGAGGAGGAAACCTGCCGGTTCCGGAGGAAATCATCGATCAACGAACGGTCCAGCACGTCCCGAGAGGGGACCCAACTTCTCTCCTCGGGACCGTATCCCTCCCAATTGGAAATTGATGACCACGACCCCGGGGGCGCATGTCTAGAACCTTGTGGACCCTGTAGATGGGCGTGCCTTCAACCAGGACGGGGGGGGAAGAGGGGCGAGTGGGAGCGTGAACAGCGGGCTTGATACAAGAGACGTGGAAAACCGGGTGGACACGGCGAAGATAGCGGGGAGAAGAAGTCGCACCGCAACGGGACTAACAACCTGAGAAATACGGAACGGACCGATGAAGCGCGGGGTCAAATTACGAGAGGCGGACTTAAGGGGGAGGTTGAGGGTGGAGAGCCACACCCTTTGGCCGCGACAATATCTGGGACTCTTGGTTCTACGTTTGTTAGCAGCCTTAACAGTCTGGGCCCTAAAACGGCACAGGGCTGACCTGACAGCCCTCCAGGTGCGTTCACAGCGTTGGACAAAAGCTTGAGCAGAGGGAATGTTGGAGTCGGCGAGCTGCGACGCGAACAGTGGGGGTTGGTATCCAAGGCTACACTGAAAGGGAGACAGACCGGTGGCGGACGACGGAAGGGAGTTATGGGCATATTCGGCCCAGGGAAGGTGCTCAGCCCAGGATGCGGGGTTACGAAGGAGAGACTGCGCAAGATGCGACCAACAGTCTGATTGGCCCGTTCGGCTTGACCGTTAGACTGAGGGTGGAAGCCGGACGAGAGACTGACGGAAGCCCCGATCAAACAACAAAATTCCCTCCAAAATTGAGACGTGAACTGCGGACCCCTGTCCGAAACGATGTCGGAGGGAAGGCCATGAATTCTGAAAACATTTTCGATGATAATTTGCGCCGTCTCCTTGGCGGAGGGGAATAAAATGGGCCGCCTTGGAGAAACGATCGATAACCGTGAGAATTACTGTTTTACCTGCCGACGAAGGAAGACCGGTGATGAAGACTAGGGCAATATGGGACCACGGTCACGAAGGGATAGGAAGTGGTCTGAGGAGGCCGGCAGGGGGGGAGCTACCGGACTTAGTCTGTGCGCAGACGGAACAAGCCGCCACGAAACAACGCGTATCACGTTCTCGAGTGGGCCACCAAAAGCGCTGGCGAATGGAAGCGAGCGTGCCCCGAACGCCGGGGTGGCCTGCCAACTTGGCCGAGTGGGCCCACTGAAGGACGGCCAGGCGGGTGGGGGTGGGAACGAAAAGGAGATGTCTAGGACAGTTGTGCGGCAAAGGAGTGCGAGCGAGCGCTTGTTTAACCTGTCTCTCGATTCCCCAGACCGTCGCCCCGACGACATGACCCTAAGGTAGGATTCCCTCAGGGTCCGTGGGGGCCACTGAAGAAAAGAGGCGCGATAGGGCATCAGGCTTGATGTTCTTAGAGCCCGGGCGATAGGAGATCACAAACTCGAATCAAGTAAAAAACAGAGCCTGGCGCGCATTAAGTCATTTGGCAGAGCGAATGTACTCTAGGTTTCTATGGTCCGTCCAAACGATAAACGGAACGGACGCCCCCTCCAACCACTGTCGCCATTCGCCTAGAGCTAGGCGGATGGCGAGCAACTCTCGGTTCCCCACATCATAATTACGCTCGGACGGTGACAGGCGATGAGAGAAGAAGGCGCAAGGGTGGACCTTGTTGTCAGAGGGGGAGCGCTGGGAAAGAATGGCTCCAACGCCTACTTCGGACGCGTCAACCTCGACAATGAACTGTCTAGACAAATCAGGGGTGACAAGGATGGGCGCGGACGTAAAGCGGCTCTTGAGGAGGTCAAAAGCCCTCTGGGCGGAAGCGGACCATCTAAAGCGCGTCTTGATGGACGTGAGGGCGGTCAGGGGGGAAGCCACCTGACTGAAATTGCGGATAAAGCCGAGAAAATGCTGCAGCTCGACGCGTGACTTAGGTGCGGGCCAGTCTATAACGGCTTGGACCTTGGCGGAATCCATCCTAATACCCTCAGCGGAAATTACAGAACCAAGAAAAACTACGGAAGGGGCATGGAAGGTGCACTTCTCTGCCTTAACGTAGAGACAATTCTCTAATAAACGTTGAAGGACACGGCGAACATGCAAGACATGAATCTAGAGTGACGGCGAAAAAATCGAAATATCGTGGAGATAAACGAAAACAAAAATTTTCAGCATGTCTCTTAGGACGTCGTTGATGAGCGCCTGAAAGACAGCTGGGGCGTTAAAAAGGCCTAACGGAAGGACCCGATATTCAAAGTGCCCTAACGGGGTGTTAAACGCCATCTTCCACTCGTCCCCCTCCCTAATGCGTACGAGATGGTAAGCGTTACGCAGATCCAACTTGGTAAAAAACTTGGCTCCCTGCAAGATCTCGAAAGCTGAAGACATAAGAGGAAGCGGGTAACGATTCTTAACTGTAATGTCATTCAGCCCTCGATAATCAATGCATGGGTGCAGAGAACCATCCTTCTTCTTAACAAAAAAGAAACCCGCCCTGGCGGGAGAAGAGGAGGGAACAATGGTACCGGCGTCGAGCGCAGTAGATAAGTAATCTTCAAGAGCTTGACGCTCGGGGACCGACAGCGAGTAAAGTCTTCCGCGGGGGGGAGTGGCTCCCGGAAGAAGCTCGATCTTACAATCATATGAGCGATGCGGAGGGAGAGAAGCGGCCCGGGACCGACAGAACACCGTCCGCAGATCGTGATAATCCTCTGTCCTCCTGAGAGAGAGAGACAGAGGAAATGGGGGGAATAGCAGACATTAAACATTTCACATGACAAGAGACATTCCAAGAAAGGATGGTATTCTTAGACCAATTAATAGAGGGATTATGTTGAACTAACCAGGGATGGCCTAAAACAATAGGAGCAAACGGTGACTGAAAAATAAAAAAAGAAATGGTCTCACTGTGATTACCAGAGACAGTGAGGGTCAAGGGTAACGGCGGAAAAGCCGGTCCAGCGGAGATGGACGGGGAATGTGGAACAGGACCTTGAAGGAGAGGCCAGGGTTGTTGCGCTCACCAGTCGCTCTCCCTTCACTGGTGAGCTCTGGCTTTTACCGGGCAGGATGTGACGAGATGAGTAGCAGCGCCACAGTAGAGACAGAGGCGGTGGTTGATTCTTCGCTCCTTCTCCTTAGCCGAGATGCGGATGCCTCCTAGTTGGATGGGCTCCGAAAACATGGTGGAGGAGGAGGATGGTAGTGCAGTGGAGAGGGGGGCAAAGGGGTAGACTCCCCTGGGGTAGACAGGGATCTGAACGGAACACAAATATATCCAGGTAATTAACGGAGAAAAGAGCGTAGAGAGGCGGATGCCAATAGGACAGGACAGCGACAAGTAGACAACGGTTTGTTTCAACGTGTGAAACTCAAGTGAGACTCAGACAACGACAACAGCGAAAGCAGAGAAAGAAGTAGAGATCTAAATCAGTGGGAAGCAGGAACAGGTGGGAAGAGAATTAGCGGAGAATTAAGGGGAGATGAGGAGCAGCTGGAGGAAGAGGGAAAGGGAGAGAAGTAACCTAAAAGGGCCAGCAGAGGGCGAAAGAGTAGAGGGAAAGAACAAGAACAACACATATTATGACAAGACAACACAAGACATGACAGAAACAGTATTTGAAATGTTTTTGAACTCTGGACTACTCCCTCTGAGCAGTGGGAGGGAAACAGGAAAAGGGGGGTGGTTTCCTGCTTCCACTGTGTTCCCTCCCTCTACCTCCTTGAATTCACAAAGCACACAGACTGTGTGCTACCAAAGTGTTTGTCTCGGAATTAACCTGTCAACATGTGGACGACTCTGACAAATTTAGACTTGATCTCTGTGGGTCTGGCTCTGTCTCTGGGCTTGATCTTTCTGGTTCTGGCTGAGATAATCAGGATTATTTCCTCTAAAGCCAAAACTCCACCTGGTCCACAGCCTCTGCCTTTTGTAGGAACAATACCATATTTTGTGATGAATCCAATGGAATTCATTAGATCGGTGAGTCTCTGATCATACTACGGGTACAGGCTTGAACTTTGGTCTGTTTTCATGCGCAAATTTGTGGGAAAATGTGCACTTTGAACTTTGAAGTACAAATCTTAGTTTGATGTTAGTTGATAGTTAGAAATGTATTTTGTTGCATTGAAGTATTGTAAACACATTTCTGAGCAGCTGTCACAGTATGGAGAGATGACCACTCTGTATTTTGGGAGGAAGCCAATGATAGTCCTGAATACAATCCAGATCACCAAAGAAGCCCTGGTCCAAAATGGTTCATCTTTTTCTGGAAGGCCGCCTCTGCCAGTTCTAGACTGGATAACGGATGGATATGGTCAGTAGCACATTGTTCTGAAGATGTTTTTTAACAAATCCAAATTTGTGTATATTACTTGAAAATAAAATGAAATATTTATTTTTATTTTTTAAATTGCACTTTATCTTCTGTGGTTTTATATACAGCCCAAGAAGGTGCATTGTTCACCTGTTGTTGTTGTTATTGTTGTTTTCAGCACTACAAGGTAAACAATGTCAGGTTAATGACTCTAAGGTTCAAGCTTCTGATCTTTCATATCCATGTATCAGCAGCGGGCAGTGCATTTAAAATCTAGGCCTTCAGTGTGATTCATACCATTTAGAAAACACAGATTCACAATGAATAAGACACCCTATGCTTTTGGGCATCATACATTATATCACAGCAGACATTTTAAAAAACATCCACATATGAAAGCCAGAACTTGCCAGAAATGACACTTAATGTTCAAGCAAGCCTAATTTTAACTGCAACATGACTATTTTGTGAAAGGAATATCTCCCAAACAGATCGTCATTTTTCATATGAATCTACCAAGGAGGTCTATAATACCTGGAAAAATCTATCTAATAATATTAGCAATTTAAATGTTGCTAGCAATACATTTCATTTCGTCAGGGTACACGGTTATGCTGTGTTCCATTCAAGTCGGATGTGGGATATTCCTACTTGATATCTCAGAGCATAAATGTATTCCATTCCCCGATATTCGTAACTGTAACGCTCCCGTTAGCTTAGCAGGGGTTTGACTCTCATTAGAGATGTCTCCTAGCAACCAAACTGATAAACAATGCTGCAGCGCTAGCATTTGTGCTACAGGTGTACGATTAAACTATGTAACACAATTTTGGTTCCTGGGTAGTAAGTGTTATTTCCTAATTGCTTATTCCTCAAAAGTATAGAAAATGGCTATTATTCCCCACAAATTTTGCTTTTGTGACCAGGACAGTGATATTTTGAAATTATAAAAAGAGATTGTAATGTTTTATACACCTGTTTCTGCGGGCGTTTGTAAAACAAGCTTTAATAGCATGTGATGTGGAAACAAACTAATTTATCGATATTACTTAATAAAGTGAATGTTTATCACTTACTTTGTAAGTCTCCCCAAGTGTCCACATGTTTGTGTGACATCATGCACCTGCATCTCGGCAAAATCAGAGTTGAGAATTTCTACACGAGCTTACAAGTTGTAATTCTGATTTCAAAATACATTCTATTGCACTTTTCCTAGTAGGAATTTGTAAAATATAACTTTCCAAGTTGAGTGGAGCACAGCAGTACTTTTCAAAACTTGATCCAACATTTAATCCTCAAGCAGACTAATTTACACTTATAAAACTGCTGATGTTGCTATAACAATGCAAAAAGCACTTACCAATTTATTTGAAGGTTTTGTGCTCTTCGCTTTCAAATTACATCACTTAAAGCGTGATTGCGTCACTCAAGGCCAGCTAGAAGGCCTTGACCAGGACGTATCCTAAAGATCACACCCACCAAGAACAAATAAATCAATCTGATTGGCTGATGAATCTGACAATCTGACTTTAGTTGCTCATTCATTTGCACTGTTGAAATTCTGAAGGTCTGAGGGGGTGGAGCTCAAACTCACATGTTGCTTTGGGCTTCCGGCATGTGATTTGTGAAACAGTTTTCACGCTTAGCATCAAGGAATAAATTCTAACTGGATAAAATTTTAGTTTTTCTATATTTGTTTGTAGATTAATTAAGAGTGGAAAGCAATTCAAAATACATTGGCAAAAAAGTGATTGAGAATGAAAAGATGACAAATATTTATTTATTTGGCATGTTAGGCCAGCAGAGAAGGCTTTGCTAGCAGTGAAAATTTGCCACTGCCATGTATACATACAAGTATATTTTACATATTAATATAACTAACAGAATTTCTATCATTTCTACATTCTCTTTTTTACAGGTATCATACTGGCCAAATTTGGTCACTCTTGGAGGCAACAGAGACGGTTTGCTCTGCACACGCTCAGGAACTTCGGTTTGGGGAAGAAGTCGGTGGAAGAACGCGTGTCAGAGGAAGGATGTTATCTGGTTACTGAAATGCTCAAAGTGGAAGGTTTGTCAAATTCATTGATGCATTAAGACAGACTGCTCAGACAAATTCTAACAATGTCAACATTTCAAAATTTGAACTGTAGGTGGCACTACAGGGTTTGAGAGACGGACTCCAAAATTGGCATCAGGAATGTTGTGACCTTCTCCAATCAGTGTGCCAAATTGTACAACTTTTTACCATACGGTTCTGCCATAGAGTCCCTACCAGAAGAAAAAAGATTTGATGGGTCCTTTGTGTCTTCAGTGCTTGGCCCCTGAAGCTAATATTACCCTAGTCTTCTCTACAAAGATAAAAAAAATTTTTGGAATAGATATGTTGATTTTAATTTAGCCATCACACACTCTTCATATGAGGGGTCAGGGTTCACTAGTATTCTTGTTCAGCAAAATTCTTTAAGCATTTTCGTAATGGACAGTTTTTCTCTGTCGAAGGCAAGCCATTTGACCCTCAACATGCCATTCACAATGCAGTTTCCAACATCATCTGTTCCATTGTCTTTGGAGAACGCTTCGACTATGATAACAAGAGCTTTGCACACCTTCTGAAAATCCTGAAAGAAAACATCATACTGTCAGGGTCACTTACCGCGCAGGTACAAACAAGCTCCAAATAAGTTCTTTGGACTTGTTTACTAGCATTCATTTTTAAAAACTCTTTAAACTAATTTCCTATATGTAAACTGCTGTTGACATTTTTATATTGTTGCCTGTTAAACCAACAACATATAGCTATAACATATAACATAACGTTTTTCTTTCTTTCAGCTATTTAACTTGTTTCCCTTCATCAAGCACTTCCCTGGGCCACACCAGAAAATCTACCAGAATGCTGAAGAATTAAAGGGCTTTATCAGGGAAGCAGTTAAAGAACACAGAGAAACTTTGGACCCGGACAACCCACGAGACTTTATTGATGCCTACCTGCTGGAGATTGAAAAAGTGAGATATTACCATGACAACCCACTCTAGAAACTGTACAGTCTGGTCTTTGATGGTACAGTTTCTTCACTTGACTTAGAGAGACATTTTGAAGGTCTTTATAAACAACTTTGGTAAATTTGAGATGCTTTTTTTGTTTGCCTGGAGCAGCAAAAGTCCAATGATGATTCCACATTTCATGAGGAGAACATGGTGATGTCAACAGCTGACCTGTTCTTGGCTGGAACTGACACCACTTCAACCACTATCAGATGGGGACTCATCTTCTTGATGCAAAACCAAGATGTACAAGGTGATAAATACTTATACAGCTATATATGTATAGCCATTACTACTAACATTAGAGTCAAGTGTGTGAGAATCATTATATCCAATCTTTTAAACTCATCATGCCATGACCAGCTCAACACAGTAGCTATTCATAAAGCCCTTTTTCCTCCATCCACATGAAATAAGTAGGTAACACATGCAAGAATATCTACCTAGATAACAAGGATTGATTGCACTCTGTATACTTATATTTGAACACATAAACTCGTCTGATCAGGGCCAGGTGACCTTCAAACCATCCTTATTATACTGGAGTTCTTATAGACCGATTAGTTGATTAGTCTAAGCTTTATAGTCAGTCCATTGACTTCCATGGTAAAAGCACCCGTACGAAAATCTCGAGTTCATGACTTGCATGAAATTAGCCACTGATCACATGCATATTAGCTTTTCGGCAAACTTAAGGCAAATTGTCCATTGTTGCCAAAGGTTTGCTGGAGGTTCACCACTTCCGGTGAAGAGCTGCAAAGTTCTGGCAAACACTTGCAGCCAATCAAAACCTAATTTGCATGTGAAAATAACAAGCGGCATATTTGCTGCAAGTTTAGATTTTTTACATTTTTGTGCCCTATGGAGAGATGCTATTGATTGACCTTAAGTTATATTTAACTCAAAATATTCTTTTAATTCCATTTTTGTCCCACAATGCTGTGGATTTTAAAATACAGATCGATGTCATGAAGAAATAGTTCGGGTACTGGGTTACGACCGCTTGCCCACTATGGATGATCGTGAGAAACTACCGTACACGTATGCCACTGTTCATGAGATTCAGCGCTATGGCAACATTGTACCTGCTGGTGTGGTTCATGAAACGACTCAGCCCACAAAATTGCAAGGATACAACATCCCCAAGGTAATGAATGCAAGATGGATGGATAGATGATAGATTGCTTGTTGTTTTTGTTGATGGAAAACTGCTCCTACATGTGGTGTGAACTTAAATTCCCTTAGTGGAAATGTATCATGTTTGTACTACTAGTGTCATGAAGTGGAATGAAAAAATAACTGGATGGGTAAAATTTATCAAGTCAAACTTTGATAATGGATTGACAAAGTCTGGCCTAACTGATTAAAAAAGTTTTAAAGCTTGAGATTTAAAGGTTATAAAGTAAAACAAACAGCCAGTTAGATAGATAACAGCTACCTAGCTGAGCAGATTGAAATGAACGAGAATGCTATCGGATAGCTTTCTCCAGGTATTTTAGAGCTGAAAATGGACCGACAAATGGCTTACTCTAAATTTAACACTGAAAACATTACACACATCAGCTTTATCAAAATATATGTATTATGTCTTGTCTTGTACTGTCATGGTATGTCTTGTCTCTGTTCTTTCTCTTTACTCTGTCGTCCTCTGCTGGCCTTCTTTGGTTACCTTTCCTTTCCTTTCTCTCCTCCTCCAGCTGTTCCTCATCTCCCCTGAATACCTCGTTAATTCTCTTCCCACCTGTTCCCGTTTCCCTCTGATTAGGTCTCTACTTCTTTCTTTGCTCTTGCTGCTTTCTTTGTCTGATTCTCACTAGAGTTTCTCACGCAAGAAGCAAGCTACTGTCTCGTTTGTCTCTGTCCAAGTCCTGTCCTATAGGCATCCGCCTGGCAACGCTATCTGTTCTCTGTTAATCGACCCGATATTTGTATTCTGTCCAGCTCGCCTGACGCTGCAAGAGGAGCTGGAAACCACTAGTGTTCCCCTCGACCCTAGTCTACCCTTGGGAGACCAGCAGCCTGTCGCCGCTCACTACTACCCCCGACTGCTGCGTAAAGACGCCCTCTGAAGCATTCTAAAGAAGTTTCTGTTAGTCATCGCCCTCCCTGTGGGTTGTTTGTGTTATCCGTTTTCCTCTCAAGGAGAAGATTTGTGTTTTTCATTATTGCTTCCCTGAACTGTCATTAAAGACTTGATTTATGTTATATCGCTTTTGGGTCCTCACTTACCTGCACAACAGAAGAATCAGACCACTATGGACCCAGTGACTCCTGATCCGTTCCAGTCAGCTGTCGAGTTCCAGGGAGCGATGTTAGGCAGACACGAGGTTGAGTTATCTGCTGCCCGACACGCCGTTGAGACCCTGGCTGCTCAAGTCTCCGATCTTACTAAGCAGATACACCTTCTTCGCCTCGATTCACCGGTCACCCCAGGGCTCCCGAGCCTCCTGAACCCAGGATCAATAACCCACCGTGCTTTGCTGGTGAGCCCACAGAATGCCGCGCGTTTCTCACCCAGTGTGACGTTGTTTTTTCTCTCCAGCCCACCACTTATTCCCAGTGCACAGCTCGCATGGCCTACGTGATATCTCTCCTCTCTGGACGGGCTCGAGAGTGGGGAACGGCAATCTGGGAGGCGGAGGCTGAATGTACTAACTGTTATCTTTAAGGACTTTAAGGAGGAGATGATACGGGTTTTTGACCGTTCTGTTTTTGGTGAAGAGGCTTCTCGGGTCTTGTCTTCATTATGTCAGGGTAAGCGATCCATTACTGATTACTCCATTGAGTTTTGGACTCTTGCTGCCTCCTGTGATTGGAACGAGCCGCCGTTACTCGCCCGTTTTTTGGAGGGTCTCTGCGCGGAGGTTAAGGATGAGATTCTCTCCCGAGAGGTTCCTTCCAGTGTGGATTCCGTGATTGAACTCGCCATTCGTATAGAGAGACGGTTCGACCTTCTTCGCCAAGCTCGTGGAAGAGGCTCCGCATTCGCTGTTGCTCCCCTCTCCGCAGCATTACCATCTTCCTCCACCACCTTGGACTCTGAGCCCATGCAGCTGGGAGGCATCCGCATTTCGGCTAAGGAGAAGGAGCGGAGAATCACCAACTGTCTCTGCCTCTATTGCGGTTCTGCTACTCATTTTGTTACCTCCTGCCCAGTAAAAGCCAGAGCTCGCCAGTAAGAGGAGAGCTACTGGTGAGCGCTACAACTCTGGTCTCTCCTTCGAGGTCTTGCACTACCTTTTCTGTCCATCTCCGCTGAACCGGTTCGTCAGCTACCTGCAGTGCTTTGATTGACTCTGGGGCAGAGGGTTGTTTTATGGACGAGACCTGGGCTAGGGAACACGGTATTCCTCTTAAGGAATTAGAGGAGCCCACGGCCCTGTTTGCCTTAGATGGTAGTTTCCTCCCTAGGATTCAGCGTGAGACGCTACCTTTAACCCTCACTGTTTCTGGTAATCATAACGAGACCATTTCTTTTTTTATTTTTCAGTCACCTTTCACTCCTATTGTTTTAGGCCATCCCTGGCTAGTTCGACATAATCCCTCTATTAATTGGTCTAAGAATACTATCCTTTCTTCGAATGTCTCTTGTCATGTGGAATGTTTAATGTCTGCTATCCCTCCCATTTCCTCTGTCTCTTTTTCTCAGGAGGAGCCTGGCGATTTGACTGGGGTGCCGGAGGAGTATCACGATCTGCGGACTGTGTTCTGCCGGTCCCGGGCCACTTCTCTTCCTCCGCACCGTTCGTATGATTGTAATATTGAGCTTCTTCCGGGTACTACTCCGCCCCGGGGTAGACTTTACTCACTGTCGGCTCCCGAACGTAAGGCTCTCGAAGATTATTTATCTGTAGCTCTTGATGCCGGTACTATTGTCCCCTCCTCCTCTCCCGCCGGAGCGGGGGTTTTTTTTGTTCAAAAGAGAGACGGGTCCTTGCGCCCCTGCATTGATTATCGAGGGCTGAATAACATAACAGTTAAGAATCGTTACCCGCTTCCTCTTATGTCATCAGCCTTCGAGATCCTGCAGGGAGCCAAGTTTTTCACTAAGTTGGACCTTCGTAACGCTTACCATCTCGTACGCATTAGGGAGGGGGACGAGTGGAAGACGGCGTTTAACACTCCGTTAGGGCACTTTGAATATCGGGTCCTTCCTTTCGGTCTTGTCAACGCCCCAGCTGTCTTTCAGGCACTGATAAATGACGTCCTGAGAGACATGCTGAATATCTTTGTTTTCGTTTACCTTGACAATATCCTAATTTTTTGCCGTCACTCCAGATTCATGTCCAGCATGTCCATCGCGTCCTTCAGCGCCTTTTAGAGAACCGTCTTTACGTGAAGGCTGAGAAGTGTACTTTCCATGCCTCCTCTGTTATTTTTCTCGGTTCTGTCATTTCTGCAGAAGGTATTAGGATGGATTCCGCTATGGTCCAAGCTGTTATAGATTGGCCCGTATCTAAGTCACGCGTCGAGCTGCAGCACTTTCTCGGCTTCGCTAATTTTTATCGACGCTTCATCCGTAATTTCAGTCAGGTGGCTTCTCCCCTGACTGCCCTTACGTCTGTCAAAACGCGCTTTGAATGGTCCGTTTCCGCCCAGGGGGCTTTTGATCTTCTCAAGAATTGCTTTACATCCGCGCCCATCCTCGTTACTCCTGATTTATCTAGACAGTTCGTTGTCGAGGTGGACGCTTCAGAGGTGGGCGTGGGAGCCATCCTTTCTCAGCGCTCTCTCTCTGACAACAAGGTCCACCCGTGCGCTTACTTCTCTCATCGCTTGTCGCCATCTGAATGTAACTATGATGTGGGAAACCGCGAGCTGCTCGCCATCCGCTTAGCTCTAGGTGAATGGCGACAGTGGTTGGAGGGCGCTACCGTTCCTTTTGTCCTTTGGACTGACCATAGAAACCTTGAGTATATTCGTTCTGCTAAATGACTTAACGCGCGTCAGGCTCGTTGGGCTCTGTTTTTCACTCGATTTGAATTTGTTATTTCCTATCGTCCAGGCTCCAAAAACACCAAGCCTGATGCTTTATCACATCTCTTTAATTCTTCAGAAGTCTCCACGGACCCCGAGGGGATTCTCCCTGAGGGACGTGTCGTCGGGTTGACTGTCTGGGGAATTGAGAGACAGGTTAAACGAGCGCTCGCCCACACTCCTTCGCCGTGCGCCTGTCCCAGACACCTTCTTTTCATTCCCGCTCCGACTCGCCTGGCCGTCCTCCAGTGGGCTCACTCTGCCAAGGTGGCTGGCCACCCCGGCGTTCGGGGTACGCTTGCGTTTTTGGTGGCCCACTTGGGAACGTGACACGCGCCGTTTCATGGCGGCTTGCTCCGTCTGCGCGCAGACTAAGTCTGGGAACTCTCCTCCTGCCAGACTTCTCAGACCTCTTCCTATCCCCTCTCGACCGTGGTCACACATCGCCTTAGATTTTATCACCGGGCTTCCTTCGTCAGCGGGCAAGACTGTTATTCTCACGGTTAACGACCGGTTCTCTAAGGTGGCTCATTTTATTCCCCTCGCCAAGCTCCCCTCCGTTAAGGAGACGGCACAAATAATCGTAGAAAATGTTTTCAGAATTCATGGCCTTCCATCAGACATCGTCTCGGACAGAGGTCCGCAGTTCACGTCTCAATTTTGGAGGGAGTTTTGTCGTTTGATTGGGGCTTCCGTCAGTCTCTTGTCCGGCTTCCACCCTCAATCTAACGGTCAAGCCGAACGGGCCAATCAGACCGTTGGTCGCATATTGCGCAGTCTTTCTTTCCGTAACCCTGCGTCCTGGTCCGAGCACCTTCCCTGGGTAGAATACGCCCATAACTCGCTTCCTTCGTCTGCTACCGGTCTGTCTCCTTTTCAGAGTAGCCTCGGTTACCTACCTCCGCTGTTCTCGTCTCAGCTCGCCGATTCCTGCGTTCCCTCCACTCAGGCTTTTGTTCAACGTTGTGAGCGCACCTGGAGGGGTGTCCGGTCAGCTCTTTGCCGTTATAGGGACCAGACTGTGAGAGCTGCTAACAAGTGTAGAACTAAGAGCCCCAAGTATTGTCGCGGCCAGAAGGTATGGCTCTCCATTCTCAACCTTCCCCTTAGATCTGCCTCTCGTAAATTGACCCCGTGCTTCATCGGTCCGTTCCGTATCTCTCAGATCATTAGCCCCATTGCGGTGCGACTCCTTCTCCCCCGCCACCTTCGACGTGTCCACCCGGTCTTCCACGTCTCTTGTATTAAGCCCGCTGTTCGCGCTCCCACTCGTCCCCCTTCCCCCCATTCTCGTTGAAGGCGCTCCTATCTACAGGGTCCGCAAGATTCTGGACATGCGCTCTCGGGGTCGTGGTCATCAGTTTCTGGTGGATTGGGAGGGATACGGACCCGAGGAGAGAAGTTGGGTTCCCTCTCGGGACGTGCCGGACCGTTCGCTTATCGATGATTTCCTCCAGAGCCGCCAGGTTTCCTCCTCGGGAGTGCCAGGGGGCGCTCGTTGAGGGTGGGGTACTGTTATGTCTTGTCTTGTCCTGTCATGGTATGTCTTGTCTCTGTTCTTTCTCTTTACTCTGTCGTCCTCTGCTGGCCTTCTTTGGTTATTTTTCCTTTCCTTTCTCTCCTCCTCCAGCTGTTCCTCATCTCCCCTGAATACCTTGTTAATTCTCTTCCCACCTGTTCCCGTTTCCCTCTGATTAGGTCTCTACTTCTTTCTTTGCTCTTGCTGCTTTCTTTGTCTGATTCTCACTAGAGTTTCTCACGCAAGAAGCAAGCTACTGTCTCGTTTGTCTCTGTCCGAGTCCTGTCCTGTAGGCATCCGCCTGGCAACGCTATCTGTTCTCTGCTAATCAACCCGATATTTGTATTCTGTCCAGCTCGCCTGATGCTGCGAGAGGAGCTGGAAACCACTAGTGTACCCCTCGACCCTAGTCTACCCTTGGGAGACCAGCAGCCTGTCGCCGCTCACTACTACCCCCGACTGCTGCGTAAAAACGCCCTCTGAAGCATTCTAAAGAAGTTTCTGTTAGTCATCGCCCTCCCTGCGGGTTGTTTGTGTTATCCGTTTTCCTCTCAAGGAGAAGATTTGTGTTTTTCATTATTGCTTCCCTGAACTGTCATTAAAGACTTGATTTATGTTATATCGCTTTTGGGTCCTCACTTACCTGCACAACAATATGATTTCTGTCTAACAAACTCTGACTTTGTCTTTCCAGGAGACTCAAATATTGACAAACTTAACAGCAATTTTAAGTGATAAGGAGCAGTGGAAGTATCCGGACACTTTTAACCCAGAGAATTTCATAGATGATGACAGACATTTCTTCAAACCAGAGGCGTTCCTTCCTTTCTCATTGGGTGAGTCATTTGGGTAACACTTTAGATTACAGCCCGCAATTTACAGCGTAAGTACACCAAATTTACAGCATACCTTTTTGTAATAATTGTGTACCTATAAATTACTTACGTGTATGTATAAGAGAACAATATGGTAAGTTTGAGGAATAAAGGGGTAACAACATTGAAAATGTCAAGTATTTTATAATTAAGGGGTAATTATTCTAATATTACGTGGTATGAATGACCTATAATGCTAAACAGCAATCTTATCTTTGCGAGCAATTTAGCAAGAACATACACTGCGTACCTTTTGTAATAATACATAGGTATTATATTATAATATATATATATATAGGATATATATGTAGGATACTTACCTTATGAAACTATCCATCTCAGCTGCGAGTCACACCAGCAACTAGTGAAAACAAGGCAAGCAAAATTAGAACTATTGCAAAACATTTTTCTGTAGTTACTGTGTAAATCCAACTTGTTACCTCCTTCTTCCATGTAGTTATTTACAACATCTGCAGGATGTTTACATCCTTTACGTCATTAATAAACATTGTCAACTTTTCATTTTAAATTATATTGTCATGACAACACAGTCTCACATTACTCCCCCTTTTCCCCCTTTTTTTATTTCTCTTGCTTGGTGGCTAATGTAAATAAAACATGAATTACATTAAACAAAATACAGGTGAATCTTTCTTGAAACTGAACAAAACTGAATAACAATACCAGTTAATTCCCTATACAATCCAAAATAAAGTATAAAAATGTATCAAATTAGGATACCAGTTACAAAACAACACAGATAAATAAAATGTAATTCTATCTACCAAATACGGCAGTGCCTATACATGAAATGTATATGGGAAAAGAAATATAAACCCATATTAGCTTAGCCACATTTAGCTTGACTTCACATTACACATATAAGCTCTCAAATACATTTTGAACTCAACGCAAGCACTTTAACTGAGCACTTTTAGTAAACCAAAGCGTTAACACAGAAAGGTATGATACATTAAACAAACATTACTTCCTGAACTTTATATGAATTTTTCCTAAATTTCTCATACCGAACCCTTTTAGCTTCAAAACCTGGTCCAATCATTACACATGCGAACTCCGTAGTCAAATTACATATAAAAAATCATATTTTAGACTAACACATGAACTAAATAGTGCATCTTTACAATACAAAATATCAATTTAGCCAAAAGATGATATTTATTTTTAAACTATATATATATATTTTATAATACGTATGTATTATTACAAAAAGGTACGCAGTGTATGTTCTTGCTAAATTTATCGCAAATGTAAGATTGTTGTTTAGAATAGTAGGTCATACATACCACGTAATATTAGAATAGTTACCCCTTAGTTATAAAATACTTACAGTATAAATTATTTGTAATTTTCCATGTTGTCACCCCTTTATTCCTCTAACTTTGCATAATGTTCCCTTATACCTACACCTAAGTAATTTATAGGTAAACTATCAAAAAGGTACGCTGTAAATTCGGTGTACTTATGCTGTAAATTGCGGGCTGTAATCTAAAGCGTTACCGTCATTTGTTTGTGACAATAATAAATCAAATATGATCAAGAGTCATTTTAAATAGGCAAATGTTGACTGTGTTATTTCCATTTATCAGGTCCAAGGGTCTGTCTTGGTGAGACTCTGGCGAAGACGGAGCTTTTCATCTTCATCGCTTCTCTTCTACAGCGGATTCATTTCTTATGGCCATCTGGTGAGCAATGGCCAGACATGGATGGGATTGTCAGTGTGGTTCGCTCTCCTCGGACATTCAACATCATCTGCCACAGCAGAGCTTCCAAAGAGTGATCATCAGTAACTTGTTCAACATCTTAAGAATGTTTTAGGATTCCGTAGCTAGTTTAAGTTTAGATATAGTTTTGAAACTAACATTTAAATAAATAGTTGAATAGTTGAAGCCTATTTTAATTTCTTGATCGTTATGTCTTATATCTTCGTTGTTTTGTTTGTCTTCTTGTTATATCTTTATCAAGGGAACATGACGGATTATAAATTTTTTGACATATTTTTAAACAAGCAAAATAAAACTCATCTGCTCTCTCGGAGGTCTCTGCCTTTTCATTATATGTCCTCCATGCCATAGTTTTTTATGTGGGATATTAATTTGTTGTCAAGACGACTGTATTGAAAGAGTTATGTAGTGCTAAAATTCGTTCTGATAACGACAAATGAGAAAAGGAAAAATCAGGCAAAATAAAATTGAATTGAATTGAAAAAAAATAAAATTGGTATTTCATTTTAAAAACATTGATTTAGTGTAATAAAATGGTACAACTGTCAAGGAACCACGAAAAAGGCGCCCTAAAGGAATTGCATCCAATCACAAGTAAAACCGGAATACCCATTGGAACGAAATGTAGAAATCAAGCGTTGCTTGAGGTTGCATCAGATGGATGGTTGGATTGATAGATAGATAACCTCATTTATAATATGGTATGGCTTAATGGTTGAAGATCATTTCAGCACTGTGGTGGTATCATATTACAGTAATAGTATCAGGTGGTAAGGCCATGGTACTTTGATATATAAATTGGTACTGAATAATCACCACATTTATATACCATGATATTGCTACACCAGTGTACTTTAAAGAAACCTGTATTGCATGAGATTGCATCAGATAACTATAATCTTGACTGAATGCTTCCCTGCCGTACCTTTGACATAGTTGTTCCTACTGTATTTAAAGGAGGAGGCCTGAAAAGAAATCCTAAAAATCTTAAATTCTGTTTTGATGAAGAAAGAAACTCAGATATATCTTGGATGGAGTAAATTATCCACAAACTGTATCAAACTGTAAAGTAGTCAATTCATAATTTACTAGAGTCGCCCAGACGTTTGTAGAATGTTTCTTCTTCCTCTGAAGTGAAACAGTATTTGAAATGTTTTTGAACTCTGGACTACTCCCTCTGAGCAGTGGGAGGGAAACATTAAAAGCGGGTGGTTTCCTGCTTCCACTGTGTTCCCTCCCTCTACCTCCTTGGATTCAGACTGTGTGCTACCAAAGTGTTTGTCTCAGAATTAACCTGTCAAGATGTGGACAACTCTGACAAATTTAGACCTGATCTCTGTGGGTCTGGCTCTGTCTCTGGGCTTGATCTTTCTGGTTCTGGCTGAGATAATCAGGATTATTTCCTCTAAAGCCAAAACTCCACCTGGTCCAACAGCCTCTGCCTTTTGTAGGAACAATACCATATTTTGTGATGAATCCAATGGAATTCATTAGATCGGTGAGTCTCTGATCATACTACGGGTACAGGGCTTGATCTTTGGTCTGTTTTCATGCGCAACTTTGTGGGAAATTGTGCACTTTGAACTTTGTAGTATAAACACTATTATACAACTGTGAAAAAAAATCTTAGTTTGATGTTAGTTGATAGTTAGAAATGTATTTTGTTGCATTGAAGTATTGTAAACACATTTCTGAGCAGCTGTCACAGTATGGAGTGATGACCACTCTGTATTTTGGGAGGAAGCCAGCGATAGTCCTGAATACAATCCAGATCACCAAAGAAGCCCTGGTCCAAAATGGTTCATCTTCTTCTGGAAGGCCGCCTCTGCCAGTTCTAGACTGGATAACGGATGGATATGGTCAGTAGCACATTGTTCTGAAGATGTTTTTTAGCAAATCCAAATTTGTGTAATATTACCTGAAAATAAAATTAAATATATATATATTTTTTTTAATTGCACTTTATCTTCTGTGGTTTTATATACAGCCCAAGAAGGTGCATTGTTCACCTGTTGTTGTTGTTATTGTTGTTTTCAGCACTACAAGGCAAACAATGTCAGGTTAATGACTCTAAGGTTCAAGCTTCTGATCTTTTATATCCATGTATCAGCAGCGGGCCGTGCATTTAAAGTCTAGGCCTTCAGTGTGATTCATGCCATTAAGAAAACACAGATTCACAATGAATAAGACACCCTATGCTTTTGGGCATCATACATTATAACACTGTAATGCTCCCGTTAGCTTAGCAGGGGTTTGACTCTCATTAGATATGTCTCCTAGCAACCCAACTGATAAACAATGCTGCAGCGCTAGCATTTGTGCTTCAGGTGTATGATTACCCTAATTTTTGTTCCTGGGTAGTAAGTGTTATTTCCTAATTGCAAAAGTATAGAAAATGTCTATTATTCCCCACAAATTTTGCTTTTGTGACCAGGACAGTGATATTTTGAAATGTACCTATTTCCAATGAGAAAACGAGTGATTTTGTGTCTTTAAGTCAGAAAAAACAACAACATATGAATCCAAATGAACATGAATGACTAAAATAACTACAAACGATTTAGAACTGAGTAGTTTTTTAGATTTACGATTATACTGTAAATAACTTATTAATCAGCCCCAAATGTACTCCTCATACTTCAAGGCATCCAGCAAGGTCTTAATGCTGTTGTAATCCTCTTTGAGGTGCACCGAATGAGCCAGTGGAAGAGAGACGGTACTTGTTACCATTATGGAGCAGCATGGCTTTGAGTCTCCTGGATGAGCTGTCAATGAAGAGGCGCCACTCATGCTGGTTACAGGCGATTCCGATTGCCTCGAACAGACTGGTCACATTGTGGCAGAAGCAGAGCCCATCTTGATGGGTGAAGAAGCTGGAAAAAGGTTGGCGAGGCTTCCTCTGATCTGCGACATGCACACTTTCATACAACAAGTTCCACTGCTTGAGTCTAGATGTCAAAAGCTCAGCATTGGACTTGGTGAGACCAAGATCTCTAATCAAGTTGTTGAGGTCTTTTTGGTTGAGGTAGTATGGGTTTTATCTCCTCAGCTCCACCTGTCATCTGGGTCTACAACGTCTTCCTCACTCTCTGATTTGCTGCTCGCTTCTAAAGATGGCTGCTCTCTCTCCGGAGGAGTGGGTACGGGGAGCTCATGGCAGTGTGGCACTGGGGCAATGGATGAAGGAATATCCGGATACGTGATAGCAGGTGCATTCTTGCCAGTCCGACATTTGGAAGGGTCCACCAAATAGAAGTAGTAGTTGCTTGAGTGGTCAGTGGGTTCCCGCGAAATTCTTGGGATAGCGAACTGCCGGATGCTTGCAGCCTCTTGATGCCATCTCAGAAAAATGCAGATATGTATCCACTTAGGCAGCTGGAACTAAACTGAACTGGTGGGCTTAAGGCCCCTGTGTTTATACAACTATTTATATTACTGGAAAGTTCTAGATAGTTCTAGATTTTACTGCTACTCGGCACCTAATCTGTCTGGAAGATTAAGAAAATGGGTACATTTCAAAATATCACTGTCCTGGTCACAAAAACAAAGTTTGTGGGGAATAATAGACATTTTCTAAACTTTTGAGGCATAAGCAATTATGAAATAAACCTAGGAATAAAAAAAATATATATACATTTGTTACACGGTGTGATCGAAAGAGATTGCAATGTTTTATACACCTGTTTCTGCGGGCGTTTGATAAACAAGCTTTAATAGCATATGATGTGGAAACAAACTAATTTATCGATATTACTTAATAAAGTGAATGTTTATCACTTACTTTGTAAGTCTCCCCAAGTGTCCACATGTTTGTGTGACATCATGCACCTGCATCTCGGCAAAATCAGAGTTGAGAATTTCTACACGAGCTTACAATTTGTAATTCTGATTTCAAAATACATTCTATTGCACTTTTCCTAGTAGGAATTTGTAAAATATGACTTTCCAAGTTGAGTGGAGCACAGCACTACTTTTCAAAACTTGATCCAACACTTAATGCTCAAGCAGACTAATTTACACTTAAAAAACTGCTGATGTTGCTATAACAATGCAAAAAGCACTTACCAATTTATTTGAAGATTTTGTGCTCTTCGCTTTCAAATTACATCACTTAAAGCGTGATTGCGTCACTCAAGGCCAGCTAGAATAAATAAATCAATCTGATTGGCTGATGAATCTGACAATCTGACTTTAGTTGCCCATTCATTTGCACTGTTGATGAGGGATTCTGAAGAAATTCTGAAGGCCTGAGGGGGTGGAGCTCAGACTCACGTGTTGCTTTGGGCTTCTGGCATGTGATTTGTGAAACAGTTGTCATGCTTCGCTTGTAAGCATCAAGGAATAAATTCTGACTGGATAAACTTTTAGTTTTTCTCTATTTGTTTGTGGATTAATTAAGAGTCTAAAGCAATTCAAAATACATTGGCAAAAAAGTGATTGAGAATGAAAAGATGACAAATATTTATTTATTTGGCATGTTAGGCCAGCAGAGAAGGCTTTGCTAGCAGTGAAAATGTGCAACTGCCATTTATACATACAAGTATATTTTACATAATAATATAACTAACAGAATTTCTATCATTTCTACATTCTCTCTTTTACAGGTATCATACTGGCCAAATTTGGTCACTCTTGGAGGCAACAGAGACGGTTTGCTCTGCACACGCTCAGGAACTTTGGTTTGGGGAAGAAGTCGGTGGAAGAACGCGTGTCAGAGGAAGGATGTTACCTGGTTACTGAAATGCTCAAAGTGGAAGGTTTGTCAAATTCATTGATGCATTAAGACTGACTGCTCCGACAAATTATAACAATGTCAACATTTCAAACAATCTGTTTTAAGACTTTCAACATTTCAAACAGCTAAGTTGGATTTAGACCACATCAACACAATAAATGTATTAAAAAAAAAACATTGTTTTTGCTATATTTGCACCTCTCATCCACACAGAAACAGAGTTCTCCTTCTCTAGCATCACAAGCTTCGTGAAACCATCATGTTAGGAAACTGTAAATTGAGTTTTCAAATGAAAACGTATTAGTGTGTAAGTAGCTGTCATATTCAGACTGCCCCAACAAACAACAACAGGGTTAAAGGTGCTGTAAAGTAAATACTGTATATTTGTTTTGATGGACTGGCCCTATTACCTGAAAGATATCACTCTTTGACAGCGCTAGTCTCTGTAAATAGCAAACAAAAAAGTGAAAGTGTGTCATGGTCAGATTCTTGTTCAGGCAATCAGAAGACTTCTTTCCTGTGAATCATTTTGTACGGTACGTTCATACACGGGCAGCTGAAAGATAAGAGTGTGATAGTTTAAGCAAATCATTGAAAATATTCTGCTTCTTAAGCAGTTATAAGTTGTTAGTATGTCTTGTTTGAACGTTATTGTGCTACAACTGCTTTTTTACAAATATGACAACACTGAGATAATGTGCTGCTGCTCGGCTTTATGTCTGAACGGTCTAAACAGTATAACGCTATCTTTGGAGGGAGGGGTTTTGGAAAGAAGGCAGTGACTAATTCAGTGGTTTGGTAGAGAAGGCTAGCATTACATCCAGCACCTTTAACATACTAACCAATAAAAAACCCCCAAAAACTGATTTTGTTGGGGAAGTGTAAATTACACGCAGGAATGTCCACAGAAATGCAAGTCAAAATTTGAACTGTAGGTGGCACTACATGGTTTGAGAGACGGACTCCAAAATTGGCATCAGGAATGTTTTGACTTTCTCCAATCAGTGTGCCAAATTGTACAACTTTTTACCATATGGCTCTGCCATAGATTCCCTACCAGAAGAAAAAAGATTTGATGGGTCCTTTGTGTCTTCAGTGCTTGGCCTCTGAAGCTCATCTTACCCTAATCTTCTCTACAAAGATAACTGATGATTTTGGAATAGATATGTTGATTTTAATTTAGCCATCACACACTCTTCATATGAGGGGTCAGGGTTCACTAGTATTCTTGTTCAGCAAAATTCTTTAAGCATTTTCATAATGGACAGTTTTTCTCTGTCGAAGGCAAGCCATTTGACCCTCAACATGCCATTCGCAATGCAGTTTCCAACATCATCTGTTCCATTGTCTTTGGAGAACGCTTCGACTATGATAACAAGAGCTTTGCACACCTTCTGAAAATCCTGAAAGAAAACATCATACTGACAGGGTCAATTACCGCGCAGGTACGAACAAGCTCCAAATAAGTTCTTTGGACTTGTTTACTAGCATTCATTTTTAAAAACTCTTTAAACTAATTTCCTAGATGTAAACTGCTGTTGACATTTTTATATTGTTGCCTGTTAAACCAACAACATATAGCTATAACATATAACATAAAGTTTTTTTTTCTTTCAGCTATTTAACTTGTTTCCCTTCATCAAGCACTTCCCTGGGCCACACCAGAAAATCTACCAGAATGCTGAAGAATTAAAGGGCTTTATCAGGGAAGCAGTTAAAGAACACAGAGAAACTTTGGACCCAGACAACCCACGAGACTTTATTGATGCCTACCTGCTGGAGATTGAAAAAGTGAGATATCACCATGACAACCCACTCTAGAAACTGTACAGTCTGGTCTTTGATGGTACAGTTTCTTCACTTGACTTAGAGAGACATTTTGAAGGTCTTTATAAACAACTTTGGTAAATTTGAGATGCGTTTTTTTGTTTGCCTGGAGCAGCAAAAGTCCAATGATGATTCCACATTTCATGAGGAGAACATGGTGATGTCAACAGCTGACCTGTTCTTGGCTGGAACTGACACCACTTCAACCACTATCAGATGGGGACTCATCTTCTTGATGCAAAACCAAGATGTACAAGGTGATAAATACTTATACAGCTATATATGTATAGCCATTATTACTAACATTAAAGTCAAGTGTGTGAGAATAGTTATATCGAATCTTTTAAACTCATCATGCCATGACCAGCTCAACACAGTAGCTATTCATAAATCCCTTTATACTAAATGGAAACTCCATCCACATGAAATAAGTAGGAAACACATTACTAGAATATCTACCTAGATAACAAGGATTGATTGCACTCTGTATACTTATATTTGAACACATAAACTCGTCTGATCAGGGCCAGGTGACCTTCAAACCATCCTTATTATACTGGAGTTCTTATAGACCAATTAGTTGATTAGTCTAAGCTTTATAGTCAGTCCATTGACTTCCATGGTAAAAGCACCCGTACGAAAATCTCGAGTTCATGACTTGCATGAAATTAGCCACTGATCACATGCATATTAGCTTTTCGGCAAACTTAAGGCAAATTGTCCATTGTTGCCAAAGGTTTGCTGGAGGTTCACCACTTCCGGTGAAGAGCTGCAAAGTTCTGGCAAACACTTGCAGCCAATCAAAACCTAATTTGCATGTGAAAATAACAAGCGGCATATTAGCTGCAAATTTGCGGCAAGTTTAGATTTTTTGCATTTTTGTGCCCTATGGAGAGATGCTGTTGATTGACCTTAAGTTATATTTAACTCAAAATATTCTTTTAATTCCATTTTTGTCCCACAATGCTATGGTTTTTAAAATACAGATCGATGTCATGAAGAAATAGTTCGGGTACTGGGTTACGACCGCTTGCCCACTATGGATGATCGTGAGAAACTACCGTACACGTATGCCACTGTTCATGAGATTCAGCGCTGTGGCAACATTGTACCTGCTGGTGTGGTTCATGAAACGACTCAGCCCACAATATTGCAAGGATACAACATCCCCAAGGTAATGAATGCAAGATGGATGATAGATTGCTTGTTGTTTTTGTTGATGGAAAACTGCTCCTACATGTGGTGTGAACTTAAATTCTCTTAGTGGAAATGTATCATGTTTGTACTACTAGTGTCATGAAGTGGAATGAAAAAATAACTGGATGGGTAAAATTTATCAAGTCAAACTTTGATAATGGATTGACAAAGTCTGGCCTAACTGATTAAAAAAGTTTTAAAGCCTGAGATTTAAAGGTTATAAAATAAAAAAAAAAGTTAGATAGATAACAGCTACCTAGCTGAGCAGATTGAAATGAACGAGAATGCTATCGGATAGTTTTCTCCAGGTATTTTAGAGCTGAAAATGCACCGACAAATGGCTTACTCTAAATTTAACACTGAAAACATTACACACATCAGCTTTATCAAAATATATGATTTCTGTCTAACACACTCTGACTTTGTCCTTCCAGGAGACTCAAATATTGACAAACTTAACAGCAATTTTAAGTGATAAGGAGCAGTGGAAGTATCCAGACACTTTTAACCCCGAGAATTTCCTAGATGATGACAGACATTTCTTCAAACCAGAGGCGTTCCTTCCTTTCTCATTGGGTGAGTCATTTGGGTAACACTTTAGATTACAGCCCACAATTTACAGCGCAAGTACACCAAATTTACAGCGTACCTTTTTGTAATAATAGTGTACCTATAAATTACTTACGTGTAGGTATAAGGGAACAATATGGAAAGTTTGAGGAATAAAGTAACAACATGGAAAATGTCAAGTATTTTATAACTAAAGGGTTAACTATTCAAATATTACGTGGTATGTATGACCTATAATGCTAAACAGCAATCTTATGTTTGCGATCAATTTAGCAAGAACATACACCGCGTACCTTTTGTAATAATACATAGGTATTGTATTATAATATATATATATAGGACTAGGTTTTTTTTTTAACCACAACATACATATTCTGTTATTACAGGATACATGATGGAAATGACTGAACAACAAAACATGAAATCTAGGGAAATTAGTTAATGAGTTTCTGCTATGATTTTATTTAGAATTTTCTCAGCTATGAGTCACACCAGCAACCCCCCCCCCCCCCCCCTTAATATCAAAAGGGTTGAGGATTTAGTTGGTTTATCAAGCTACTAGGCAAGGCAACTAGGGAAAACAAGGCAAGCAAAATTAGAACTATAGCAAAACATTTTTCTGTAGTTACTGTGTAAATCCAACTTATTACCCCCTTCTTCCATGTAGTTATAGGGTAAGTGCAACATTTGCGGGCTGTAAATTGAAGTGGTGCTTGTAACCCCTTTGTTTCACGTAGTTACATAGTAAGTACAACATCTGCAGGCTGTAATTTAAAGTGGTGCTTGTTACCCCCTTGTTCCATTTAGTTATTTGGTAAGTGCAACATTTGCGGGCTGTAAATTGAAGTGGTGCTTGTTACCCCCTTGTTCTGTGTAATTATAGGGTACAGTAGGTGCAATAAATATACATACACAAAATATAATATCCTTTACGTCATTAATAAACATTGTCAACTTTTCATTTTAGTAAACCAAAGCGTTAACACAGAAAGGCATGATACATTAAACAAACATTACTTCCTGAACTTTATATGAATTTTTCCTAAATTTCTCATACCGAACCCTTTTAGCTTCAAAACCTGGTCCAATCATTACACATGCGAACTCCGTAGTCAAATTACATATAAAAAATCGTATTTTAGACTAACACATGAACTAAATAGTGCATCTTTAAAATACAAAATATCAATTTAGCCAAAAGATGATATTTATTTTTAAACTATATATATATATATATTTTATAATACGTATGTATTATTACAAAAAGGTACGCAGTGTATGTTCTTGCTAAATTGATCGCAAATGTAAGATTGTTGTTTAGAATAGTAGGTCATACATACCACGTAATATTTGAATAGTTACCCCTTAGTTATAAAATACTTACAGTATAAATTATTTGTAATTTTCCATGTTGTCACCCCTTTATTCCTCTAACTTTGCATAATGTCCCCTTATACCTACACCTAAGTAATTTATAGGTAAACTATCATTACAAAAAGGTACACTGTAAATTCGGTGTACTTATGCTGTAAATTGCGGGCTGTAATATAAAGCGTTACCGTCATTTGTTTGTGACAATAATAAATCAAATATGACCAAGAGTCATTTTAACTAGGCAAATGTTGACTGTGTTATTTACATTTATCAGGTCCAAGGGTCTGTCTCGGTGAGACTCTGGCGAAGACGGAGCTTTTCATCTTCATCGCTTCTCTTCTACAGCGGATTCATTTCTTATGGCCATCTGGTGAGCAATGGCCAGACATGGATGGGATTTTCAGTTTGGTTCGCTCTCCTCGGACATTCAACATCATCTGCCACAGCAGAGCTTCCAAAGAGTGATCATCAGTAACTTGTTCAACATCTTAAGAATGTTTTAGGATTCCGTAGCTAGTTTAAGTTTAGATATAAACAAAATAAAAAATAGACATCAAGTTGAATAGTTGAAGCCTATTTTAATTTCTTGATCGTTATGTCTTTATATCTTCGTTGTTTTGTTTGTCTTCTTGTTATATCTTTATCAAGGGAACCGGATTATTAATTTTTGTATTTTTTTTTAAACATGCAAAATAAAACTCATCTGCTCTCTCGGAGGTCTCTGCCTTTTCATTATATGTCCTCCATGCCATAGTTTTTTATGTGGGATATTAATTTGTTGTCAAGACGACTGTATTGAAAGAGTTATGTAGTGCTAAAATTCCTTCCTATAACGAGAAATGAGAAAAGGAAAAAGCAGGCAAAATAAAATTTAATTGAATTGAAAAAAAAAAAACATTTTGTATTTCATTTTAAAAACATTGATTTAGTGTAATAAAATGGTACAACTGTCATGGAACCACGAAAAAGGCACCCTAAAGGAATTGCATCCAATCACAAGTAAAACCGGAATACCCATTGGAACGAAATGTAGAAATCAAGCGTTGCTTGAGGTTGCATTAGATGGATGATTGGATTGATAGATAGATAACCTCATTTATAATATGGTATGGCTTAATGGTTGAAGATCATTTCAGCACTGTGGTGGTATCATATTACAGTAATAGTATCAGGTGGTAAGGCCATGGTACTTATATAAATTGGTACTGAATAATCACCACATTTATATACCATGATATTGCTACACAAGTGTACTTTAAAGAAACCTGTATTGCATGAGATTGCATCAGTCACTATAATCTTGACTGAATGCTTCAATGCCGTACCTTTGACATAGTTGTTCCTACTGTATTTTTCACCTTTACAGACATCTTGCATCATATCATTAATGAAGAAAGGATTACTGTTGTAGAAATTTTGATACTCATTGATCAGTGATAGTCATTGCAAGGGAATGCCCCTGTGTCTGAGGAATGCAGAGGGGGAGGATCTGCTTCTGTTAGAGATCTTGGGATAAAAGAGTATAAAAAACAAGTCAGCCCTCCCCTTTAGGGTCTCGCACATGGCACAGAGTAACTCCTGTGTAATGACTGGGTCCTTCTTGCAAGAATAAAATCTTTTAAAAGACTGTTTGAGTCAGAGTGTCTCTTACGCAGTGATACTGGTTGGTTAATAATTTTTGTCACAACAATTTGGTGTCAGAATAGTGAGATTCCTTGGAAGTGCCTTCTGGACCTGAGTGCGGATGGTGTTTGGCCACCTGGACTGAGAAGTTCCAGCTCTACCTCTTAAGCTTAAGAGAGAGGGGCCGACCACATCAGGGCCAGGAGAAACTCCACTGGAATCAAATGAAAACGAACCCGTGGCAACCCAAATGTCTCTGGTAAGGGATGACTAAATTATTTTCTTTTGGTATAAGAGTGAGTGAATCATAGTGGCTTAGACTGTTTTCTGTGGTGCGAGTACAAGAGGTTCTCGAGCAGAAACTGAGACCTACGAACAGGTCAAGAGGTTTTCTAAACGGAGACTGAGTTCTCGCAAAAATTGTTTTATTAGGTTGGCTGAAATACTGAGCGCTGGAACGTACTCCAGAGAAAGATTTTGAGCAAACCGTAATTAACAAAGCACTAGGGAGTGCACCCTTATCTGATCTTGGGTTAAGAAAGCAGATCTGTTGGAGAGTCTGACAGATTATTAGACGTGTGTCGAACGGTAAATCCACAGAAGAACAGAAACAGCCAGTATGGGGAAATCTCAAAGCAAGCTTGCCAAATTTGATACACCGGTTTTCTGTCAAATGAGAAAAACTATAGGAGAAAAAACTATGCAGGACATAGAGAAACTGATCAAATACCATGATTTCCCCAGGGGAGGGAACACTGAGCACGACTAGACTGAGAGTAGTGCGAGAATCAGTGGAACAGGGCAGCGGGGCGCAAAGAGGTTGTTGTGGCTGCATTCAACATGTGTGTAACAGAATGTGAACAGACAGTGGGCTGTTGGCTTAAGGAAGCAGATAGAAGAGAACAAAAGCAAATGCAGAAAGAATTAGCATGAAGGATTGAAAAGTGCAGGGAAAAAAACTAAAATAAAATGTGTGAAATATTTGTTTGTATGTCAGCACCACCAGAACCGACTAATGAAAAGTATGTTTGTGTTTCCCCACATGCAACAGTGATTGTGCCGGCGCCACCGGCATATAATCATCACTATCCCGTGGCGGAGCTGAAACTGAACCTCGATCTTGACAGCTCTCCACCCAGAAGACGAGCACCGCAACAGCTCCTCCCGACTCTGACAGAGAAGGAGACCTGAATGATCTTTTTTCTGAGACCTGAGATTGCGCAAGCGGTGAAAGCAAGTTACATTGAATGGATGTGAGCGGTTGACCTCCACCCTGGCACACGCTGTGGACGCAGAGGAACAGCTGCTGACAAAGAAAGACAAAGCCAAGGTGAAGGGGGAGAAAGATCTTCAGCTGGCAGTTGTGCGACTACAGTCTAATGTCAGTACATCGAAACCACAGCAGAAGTGGGCCGACAAAAAGAAGAGAGGCTACAGAAATCAGCAGAAGTGGAACTGCGGCTTGTGTGAGACTGATGACCATGAGTTCAGAGAATGCACGAAATGCAAGCAGTGCAAACAAGAGGGACACTGGACTACAGACTGTACGGAGAAGAGAAAGGCAGACTGAGGCAGAGCAGAGAGCAGCGAGGGAGGGGGTCGAGCACAGGACAATCAGCTGCTGGCTACAGAAAAGGGAAGTGAACATTTCTTAACCACACACACATACAACACGCACACATACACTGATTTACATACTGCTCTCTGCAATGAAGACAGTGCTTGCAAATCTTTGAGTGTGACTGATGATGTTTTATGTGATAATGTTTCGGATGAATGTTTGAGAATGTACAAAAGTTCAGGGTTTTTACAAATGCCGAGATATCAAATGTTAGTTGAGGGGACATTAGTACATTTTTGGGTAGATTCCGGGGCTGGCCATTCTTCAATACGACCATGTGACTTGCCATGTGTCTCAAAATTGACAGGTTCAGTGCACAAGAGCACCTCAGCATCGGGCCATTTGGTTTCTGAAAAATTCACAGTGCCCTTAGAGTGTGAGTCGGAGAAGGGGAGGACATTTAAACATGCGTTTTTTCACCAGCTGTCCGGTACCTCTACTGGCCAGAGATTTAATGTGTGAATTGAATTTGACCCTTACGGGAGGTTCCTTTGGAATTAGCATTGAGGAAGAACCACAAATATGTTGTTCTAAATTTGAACCGCAGTGGGCATATGAATGGCGTGTGAAAAATTATGATTGGGCAAAAATGATCTTGAAATTGGCAAAAGATCGAACAATGTCATTTAACACAGAAAATATGATGCCTGACCAATTGCATTGCACGTCACATGTCGTAATTGAACGGGAACCACAATATGAGGAGGGGTGGTTTAATGGGGTACACTGCAAAAAATGATTTTCTTGACAAGTATTTTTGTCTTGTATTCCTGTCAAATTATCTAAACTTTCTTAAAACATGATTTATTTACTTGTCAAGCAAAATGGGATAAGATATTAAGTCTTGTTTTAAGATAAATCTGACTAAATTTAGTGAACTTTAGACTCAAAACAAGAAAAAAAATCTGCCAATGTGGTAAGCAAAATAAACTTAATTTAAAAGGAAAACAAGTTTATTTTGCTTATCCCATTGGCAGATTTTTTTTCTTGTTTTGAGTCTAAAGTTCACTAAATTTAGTTAGATTTATCTTAAAACAAGACTTAATATCTTATCCCATTTTGCTTGACAAGTAAATAAATCGTGTTTTAAGAAAGTTTAGATAATTTGACAGGAATACAAGACAAAAATACTTGTCTAGAAAATCATTTTTTGCAGTGTAGAAAATGAGAATGTGAAATTTGATGAGATTTTCTGGACAGAAAATGTGTGTGCGCTCTTAGCTTGCCTGACAGAAAAACAAATGCAGTTCTATTTGATAGCAGGGAGCACTGCCACCCTAATCAGCGACCATGGCCAAAGAGCATCTGTGGGCAGATTTGGGCCCCTTTGTGAGGGAATGCATGAAAGCAACAGATTGGGCTGAAATAAGTGCAGAAGTGAAACACAGCAGAAGTGTAGGAGCATTTATGTCAAAATGTGATTTTGAGATTGAAGTACAGTATGTGGATGATTTGTTGATCTGTGCATATGATGAAGCTATGTGTGTGGCTGACTCTGTGTCCCTTTTGAAGCACCTAGAACGAGAGGGACACAAAGTCAGTCTTTCAAAATTGCAGTTTGTGAAACAGGAAATAAAGTTTTTGGGACATGTTATCAGACCAAACAGTAAATCCATCTGTGACAAACGGGTACAGGCCATAAAAGATGTGCCAAAACCAATTACGAAAAAACAATTATTGTCATTTTTAGGAATGTGTGCTTATTGTTATATATTTATTCCTAATTATGCCATTCTTGAACAGCCTTTGCGAGCCCTGATGACAGGGAAAGGGCTGAGGTAATGTGACAAGCTTGTTTGGACAAGCGAAGCCGAAGAGGCATTTGCTAACATGAAAGTGCAAATGGCTCTGGCTCCCACTTTGGGTCTGCCAGATGTAAACAAACTGTTTGTTCAGATGGTTGATGAGAAAAATGGGTTTCATGACTTCTGTTCTTTTGCAGACTCATGGAGACAGACTGCGATCTGTGGCATATTTTTCAACCAAATTGATGCAGTAGCAGCAGGTCTACCACACTGTTTGAGGGCTGTGGCGGCAGCTGCACTGGCAGTACTGGCATCCAGAGAATTTGTGGGGTATTCTGATTTAACTTTGATGGTTCCACACGCAGTCTCCATGATTTTGCAAGAACAGAGAACGTCACATTCATCTACAGCCCGATGGCTGAGGTACCACACAATTTTATTGGACATGCCAAACATAACTGTTAAAAGATGCACAACTTTGAATCCTGCCACACTTCTCCCCACAGAGGAGGATGGCGAGGGACATCACTGTTGTCTGTCAGCGCTTGAACAGGTGTGCACACCGCATCCAGATCTATTACGCCATTAGACAATTGTGACAATATCCTCTTTGTGGATGGGTCAGCTTCCAAAGATCCACAAACAGGAAAGAATAAGGTTGGTTACGCGATAAGCACTGAATTTGAGGACGTGACATCTGGCAAACTGCCATCAAATTATTCAGCAAACTTTTTCCATAGGAGAGGAGAAACACAAGTAGAAGGTGGCTGGCTGTAGTTTTAAGGAGAATGTGTGGATGAGCTGTGATGTCATGCCTTGTTTACCTAAACACTTCTTTCCTCATTATGGAAAGTTGATACACGGCTTAGACCATGTATCAAAAGCGGGGATGGTTGCGCAAATGAAAGAATTGTGGTTTACAAAGGGTTTCATGATATTTGCTGAGAATTTTTGCAAAAGATGTGTAATTTGTAACACACATAATGTGGCAAGAGGGATTAAAACACCTATAGTATCTCAACCACCATCAGGGGGGGCTTTTGAGTATCTGATGATAAATTTCATCGAGTTAATCCCTTGTGGGAAACAGAAATACTGCCTGGTTATGGTTGACATGTGGTCCAAATGGGTTGAGGCCTTCCCAACCTCGAAACAAGACTCGACAGCAGTAGCGAAAGCTCTTTTAACCGAGATTGTTCCGAGATGGGGAATTCCAAGGAAAATCCGCTCGGACAATGGGACACACTTTATCAATGAAGCAATAAAGCAGGTGGGTCAGTTTTTGGGAATTGACATGAGAACACACTGCAGTTACCACGCTGCCAGTGGAGGCGCTATTGAGAGGGAGAATCAAATGATCAAGAACAAATTGGCTAAGTGCTATGAAGAAACTGGGCTCACATGAGTTAAAACACTCCCAATTGTGTTGATGTACACCAGAATGATAAAAAGAGTCAAAACAAATTTAAGTCCATTTGAAATACTCTTTGGTAGACCACCATTCATTGGAATAGAAAGGGGAAACAAAGGCTTCCATCAACAGATCTGTGTGAGAATGACATGTTGAATTATCGCAAATAAACGTCTTCTCTGTTGTCCAATGTTTGTGTTCAGGTGAAAGCTGCTCAGAGAAAGGTTGCTGAAACCTTCCTGCATAAAATCAGGCCTGGTGATTTCGTTGTGATTCGTGACCTGAGGAGAAAGAGCTGGAAGGCGAAAAGGTGGCTGGGACCATTCCAAGTGCTACTAATGACTCACACGGCAGTGAAGGTCGCAGAGAGAGCTATGTGGGTTCATGCCAACCATTGCAGGAAAGTTCCGTCCACATCGCAGGAGAATCAGCAACAGGAAGAGATTGTTCCGAGTGAATGTCAATAAACGCCGAGATCAAGTTTGAACACCAAGTACCACTATCAGTGGAAGAGCAAGGCCAACCACAGAGAATAACACGGCCTGTGTGCAGAGTAGACCCCATCGTGTGGTCACAAGCAGTAATCATTGTGAAAAGGTACGAACTGAAAATAATTCAAGGAATATTAACAACAGACCCCTGCATTCTAGCTGTGTGTGTTTAAGAGGAGCCAGACACAAGAAGAAGGGAGGAGACTGGAAGAGGCAGGCAGCCCTAGTTGTGGAAACAGCATCCGGCTGGGCACCATTAATCAGCAAAACAGATAAGACTCTGACTGCTTCAAAGACTGAACTCCTTCACACATTCTGGTCACACAGCTGCAGTACTGATCTAGCAAATGGAAGAAATGGAGCGTCCGAGACCGTGGCACCCATTCAGAGTGCTGGGAATGTGTGGTCTGGGTAAGAGTATGTGCATAATGACTTTGCTTGCAGTGACAATTTGTATGATAATACTGCACCTTACCGAGGGCCTGAGAGAGTTATCAACAGAAAACCACACCAACTGGACTGAGACAACTGCGCCAAACAATACCATCCGAGAAGCGCATTTATGTTCATGGAGCCAACGCGTGGCCTGGAAGGAGAAATTATCATGATTCAGGAAGGAACAAATGTGACTTTCAACTGCAACCCGTTTCAAAAGAACTGTCCGAACTGTGAGGGACGCAGCGAAGAGTATGTACCTTTCTATGTCTGCAGAGATCCATGCAAGAGGGGCGACGTGAATGTTTAACTTTTGCCTGGGGTTTTACAAAAGCACTATGCAGCAAATGTGCAGTGGTCATTGTTCTTAGGGGTGGGTACAACAGTAACAATTAATAAGATAAATGGGCTAGCATGGACAGTATTAGCAATAGCTAATAGCACAGAAAATGCTTTGACAATGATAAATGATGAAATGAAACAGTTAAGAGATGCGGTCATACAAAACAGGTTGGTTCTTGATATGTTAACTGCAGAGAAAGGGGGAGTTTGCAAAATGTTGGGAATGTCTTGTTGTTTCAATATTCCAGATTACAGCGACAACATCATGAATGTAATTGATCACATGAGAAAAGCTGTACAGGAGCCAGAACATGTTGAGAGTACATAGGTTACTTGGTTTATGAATCTCTGGGGAGGATAGGGGTATTGGCTGATTCAAACTGTGTTACCAATTGCGGTGATAGGACTGTTGATATTGTTATGTTTACCATGCATTATAACGTTTGTTTCCAGCTCAGTACAGAGACTGGTTAAAGCAGGGATGTCTGTTCAATTGGAAAAAATGACAGTCTATCCAGAGGATGATGAACACAAATATGATGATACAAGTAGCGAGAGCTACTGTAAAATGTGTTAAAATGAGGTATGTCTTTTCTTTCTGAGAATGTTTTGATATGTAAAGAGGGTTATAAGCAGTGGTCATCCATGTTACGAGATGACGTACAAGGAGAGGGTTTGAAATGAGGGATTTTATTATACTTTTATTCTTTGTATTTTTATAGCCTGCTGACAAAAACAAGAGATGTGACATAACCAAAATGTCAAATTGATGTGTTTTTCCTACTTAATCTGTACACTATTTCTTGTTTATACTGAGGTGACTGAGGATCTGATTTCCATGTCAGAAGTGCAGTAACAGTGTTTACTCATTTAGCCCAGCTTCAGATATAGTCTTTACTTGCTTGCTAATACATAAAAAAAAAATAAAAAAAATAAAAAACAGACTAAGCTTTTTTACTTTTTCCAAATGTTATTTCACAAATGTTTAAGAGTGATCATTTATGTGAAAATCAGAGAAGAAGAGTGTAAGTGTGATGATATGACTTAAAATTTGTCTTATTGTTTATTATTGTGATTGAGTAATCTGAATGATAAAAAGCGGGGAATTGTTGTAGAAATTTTGATACTCATTGATCAGTGATAGTCATTGCAAGGGAATGCCCCTGTGTCTGAGGAATGCAGAGGGGAGGATCTGCTTCTGTTAGAGACCTTGGGATAAAAGAGTATAAAAAACAAGTCAGCCCTCCCCTTTAGGGTCTCGCTCATGGCACAGAGTAACTCCTGTGTAATGACTGGGTCCTTTTTGCAAGAATAAAATCTTTTAAAAGACTGTTTGAGTCAGTGTATCTCCTACACAGTGATACTGGTTGGTTAATAATTTTTGCCACAACAATTACAGAGTAGAATTGTCTGTTCTCATTGGCCGTGATGCATTTTAGTTTCATGGAAAAGTGACTTAAAGGAATATTTCACCTAAGATATATTGGAGTTTCTTACTTCATAAAAACAGAATTTAAGATTTTTGGGATTTCATTTCAGTCCTCCTCCTTTAAACAATGCAAGTGAATGTACTCCATTTTTTTAACTGCATATTTAGGGTGCATCAAAATAATCCACACGACTCCAGTCGACAAATAAAGTTCTTTTGAATCCAAAAGATTTATAATTTTTTTAAACAAAACAATACTTATATACTTTTTAACTACAAATGTTCGCTTCCGTACATCTCTGTGACGAGCACTCATGAGAGGGATGATGTAAACTCATTGGAAATTGAGTAAATTCACTTGCATTGTTTAAAGGAGGAGGCCTGAAATGAAATCCTAAAAATCTTAAATTCTGTTTTGATGAAGAAAGAAACTCAGATATATCTTGGATGGAGTAAATTATCCACAAACTGTATCAAACTGTAAAGTAGTCAATTCATAATTTACTAAAGTCGCCCAGACGTTTGTAGAATGTTTCTTCTTCCTCTGAAGTCAAACAGTATTTGAAATGTTTTTGAACTCTGGTCTACTCCCTCTGAGCAGTGGGAGGGAAACATTAAAAGCGGGTGGTTTCCTGCTTCCACTGTGTTCCCTCCCTCTACCTCCTTGGATTCAGACTGTGTGCTACCAAAGTGTTTGTCTCGGAATTACCATTTCGGAATTTACCTTTCACCATGTGGACAACTCTGACAAATTTAGACCTGAACTCTGTGGGTCTGGCTCTGTCTCTGGGCTTGATATTTCTGGTTCTGTCTGAGATAATCAGGATTTTTTCCTCTAAAGCCAAAACTCCACCTGGTCCAACACCTCTGCCTTTTGTAGGAACAATACCATATTTTGTGATGAAGCCAATGGAATTCATTAGATCGGTGAGTCTCTGATCACACTACGGGTACAGGGCTTGATCTTTGGTCTGTTTTTCAATGTTGTGAATTGTGTACTTTGACCTTTGAAGTATAAACACTATTATACCAGGGTGAAAATAAATTGTAGATTGATGCCTACTTATTTAGTTGCATTGAAGTATTGTAAACACATTTCTGAGCAGCTGTCACAGTATGGAGAGATGACCACTCTGTATTTTGGGAGGCAGCCAGTGATAGTCCTGAATACAATCCATATCACCAAGGAAGCCCTGGTCCAAAATGGTTCATCTTTTTCTGGAAGGGGGCCTCTGCCAGTTATAGACTGGATAACGGATGGATATGGTCAGTAGCACATTATTCTGAAGATGTTTTTTAACAAATCCAAATTTGTTAAATTGCTCTTTAACTTCTGTGGTTTTATATACAGCCCAAGAAGGTGCATTGTTCACCTGTTGTTGTTATTGTTGTTGTTGTTTTCAGCACTACAAGGCAAACAATGTCAGGTTAATGACTCTAAGGTTCAAGCTTCTGATCTTTCATATCCATGTATCAGCAGCGGGCAGTGCATTTAAAGTCTAGGCCTGCAGTGTGATACATACCATTTAGAAAACACAGATTCACAATGAATAAGACACCCTATGCTTTTGGGCATCATACATTATATCACAGCAGACATTTTAAAAAACATCCACATATGAAAGCCAGAACTTGCCAGAAATGACACTTAATGTTCAAGCAAGCCTAATTTTAACTGCAACATGAATTTTGTGAAAGGAATATCTCCCAAACAGATCGTCATTTTTCATATGAATCTACCAAGGAGGTCTATAATACCTGGAAAAATCTATCTAATAATATTTGCAATTTAAATGTTGCTAGCAGCACATTTCGTTTCGTCAGGGTACACGGTTATGCTGTATTCCATTCAAGTTGGATGTGGGATATTCCTACTTGATATCTCAGAGCATAAATGTATTCCATTCCCCGATATTCGTAACTGTAACGCTCCCGTTAGCTTAGCAGGGGTTTGACTCTCATTAGAGATGTCTCCTAGCAACCCATCTGATAAACAATGCTGCAGCGCTAGCATTTGTGCTACAGGTGTACGGTAGTAAGTGTTATTTCCTAATTGCTTATTCCTCAAAAGTATAGAAAATGGCTATTATTCCCCACAAATTTAGCTTTTTGAGACCAGGACAGTGATATTTTGAAATGTACCTATTTCCAATGATAAAACGAGTGATTTTGTGTCTTTTTGGTCACATAAAGTCAGAAAAAACAACAACATATGAATCCAAATGAACATGAATGACTAAAATAACTACAAACGATTTAGAAGTGAGTCGTTTTTTAGATTTACGATTATACTGTAAATAACTTATTAATCAGCCCCCAAATGTACTCCTCATACTTCAAGGCATCCAGCAAGGTCTTAATGTTGTTGTAATCCTCTTTGAGGTGCACCGAATGAGCCAGTGGAAGAGAGACGGTACTTGTTACCATTATGGAGCAGCATGGCTTTGAGTCTCCTGGATGAGCTGTCAATGAAGAGGCGCCACTCTTGCTGGTTACAGGCGATTCCAATTGCCTCGCACAGACTGGTCACATTGTGGCAGAAGCAGAGCCCATCTTGATGGGTGAAGAAGCTGGAAAAAGGTTGGCGACGCTTCCTCTGATCTGCGACTTGCACGCTTTAATCCAACAAGTTCCACTGCTTGAGTCTAGATGTCAAAAGCTCAGCATTGGACTTGGTGAGACCAAGATCTCTAATCAAGTTGTTGAGGTCTTTTTGGATGGGGTAGTATGGGTTTTATCTCCTCAGCTCCACCTGTCATCTGGATCTACAACGTCTTCCTCACTCTCTGATTTGCTGCTCGCTTCTAAAGATGGCTGCTCTCTCTCCGGAGGAGTGGGTACGGGGAGCTCATGGCAGTGTGGCACTGGGGCAATGAATGAAGGAAGGTTTGGATACGTGATAGCAGGTTCATTCTTGCCAAACCGACGTTTGGAAGGGTCCACCAAGCAGAAGTAGTAGTTGCTTGAGTGGTCAGTGGATTCCCGCAAAATTCTTGGGATAGCGAACTTCATGGCTCTCTTTTCCTCTCTGAACCATCCTACAAAAATACTTTATTTCACCCATGACTCATTTTTCATTTATGATATATTTTTTCAATAACATTGAAAATGGTAAAACATTTAAAAATGAAAGACTTTTACAGTTTAAAAAATTAACACATTCCGAGCAACAATTGTCCATCTTACCTTCCAGAGATTTTTTGCAGTGCTTGCAGGTTAAATGAGATGCCCAGGGTTTGTCTTGATCCCCGACAGGCATGCCGAGAATATGCCTTGTTGACCTCACACATCTTAGCAAATGCTTCCACGGAGTACTTTTGTTACACGGTGTGATCAAGAGATTGTAATGTTTTATACACATGTTTCTGCAGGCGTTTGTTAAACAAGCTTTAATAGCATGTGATGTGGAAACAAACTAATTTTTAGTTCAAATTACATCACTTAAAGCGTGATTGCGTCACTCAAGGCCAGCTAGAAGGCCTTGACCAGGACGTATCCTAAAGATCACACCCACCAAGAACAAATAAATCAATCTGATTGGCTGATGAATCTGACAATCTGACTTTAGTTGCTCATTCATTTGCACTGTTGAAATTCTGAAGGCCTGAGGGGGTGGAGCTCAGACTCACGTGTTGCTTTGGGCTTCCGGCATGTGATTTGTGAAACAGTTTTCACGCTTTGCTTGTAAGCATCAAGGAATACATTCTGACTGGATAAACTTTTAGTTTTTCTCTATTTGTTTGTGGATTAATTAAGAGTCGAAAGCAATTCAAAATACATTTATTTGGCATGTTAGGCCAGCAGAGAAGGCTTTGCTAGCAGTGAAAATGTGCAACTGCCATGTATACATACAAGTATATTTTACATAATAATATAACTAACAGAATTTCTATCATTTCTACATTCTCTTTTTTACAGGTATCATACTGGCCAAATTTGGTCACTCTTGGAGGCAACAGAGACGGTTTGCTCTGCACACGCTCAGGAACTTTGGTTTGGGGAAGAAGTCGGTGGAAGAACGCGTGTCAGAGGAAGGATGCTACCTGGTTGCTGAAATGCTCAAAGTGGAAGGTTTGTCAAATTCATTGATGCATTAAGACAGACTGCTCAGACAAATTCTAACAATGTCAACATTTCAAACAATCTGTTTTAAGACTTTCAACATTTCAAACAGCTAAGTTGGATTTAGACCACATCAACACAATAAATGTATTAAAAAAAAAACATTGTTTTTGCTATATTTGCACCTCTCATCCACACTGAAACAGAGTTCTCCTTCACCGAGACTTTTTGAAAATGTTCTCTAGCATCACAAGCTTCGTGAAACCATTATGTTAGGAAACTGTAAATTGAGTTTTCAAATGAAAACGTATTAGTGTGGAAGTAGCTGTCATTTTCAGACTGCCCCAACAAACAACAACAGGGTTAAAGGTGCTGTAAAGTAAATACTGTATATTTGTTTTGATGGACTGGCCCTATTACCTGAAAGATATCACTCTTTGACAGCGCTAGTCTCTGCAAATAGCAAACAAAAAAGTGAAAGTGTGTCATGGTCAGATTCTTGTTCAGGCAATCAGAAGACTTTTTCCTGTGAATCATTTTGTACAGTACGTTCATACACGGGCAGCTGAAAGATAAGAGTGTGATAGTTTAAGCAAATCATTGAAAATATTCTGCTTCATAAGCAGTTATAAGTTGTTAGTATGTCTTGTTTGAACGTTATTGTGCTACAACTGCTTTTTTACAAATATGACAACGCTCAGATAATGTGCTGCTGCTCGGCTTTATGTCTGATTGCAACGGTCTAAACAGTATAACGCTATCTTTGGAGGGAGGGGTTTTGGAAAGAAGGCAGGGATTAATTCAGTGGTTTGGTAGAGAAGGCTAATATTACATCCAGCACCTTTAACATACTAACCAATAAAAAAAACCAAAAAACTGATTTCGTTGGGGAAGTGTAAATTACACGCAGGAATGGCCACAGAAATGCAAGTCAAAATTTGAACTGTAGGTGGCACTACATGGTTTGAGAGACAGACTCCAAAATTGGCATCAGGAATGTTTTGACCTTCTCCAATCAGTGTGCCAAATTGTACAACTTTTTACCATACGGTTCTGCCATAGATTCCCTACCAGAAGAAAAAAGATTTGATGGGTCCTTTGTGTCTTCAGTGCTTGGCCCCTGAAGCTCATCTTACCCTAATCTTCTCTACAAAGATAACTGATGATTTTGGAATAGATATGTTGATTTTAATTTAGCCATCACACACTCTTCATATGAGGGGTCAGGGTTCACTAGTATTCTTGTTCAGCAAAATTCTTTAAGCATTTTCGTAATGGACAGTTTTTCTCTGTCGAAGGCAAGCCATTTGACCCTCAACATGCCATTCACAATGCAGTTTCCAACATCATCTGTTCCATTGTCTTTGGAGAACGCTTCGACTATGATAACAAGAGCTTTGCACACCTTCTGAAAATCGTGAAAGAAAACATCATACTGTCAGGGTCACTTACCGCGCAGGTACGAACAAGCTCCAAATAAGTTCTTTGGACTTGTTTACTAGCATTCATTTTTAAAAACTCTTTAAACTAATTTCCTAGATGTAAACTGCTGTTGACATTTTTATATTGTTGCCTGTTAAACCAACAACATATAGCTATAACATATAACATAAAGTTTTTTTTTCTTTCAGCTATTTAACTTGTGTCCCTTCATCAAGCACTTCCCTGGGCCACACCAGAAAATCTACCAGAACGCTGAAGAATTAAAGGGCTTTATCAGGGAAGCAGTTAAAGAACACAGAGAAACTTTGGACCCAGACAACCCACGAGACTTTATTGATGCCTACCTACTGGAGATTGAAAAAGTGAGATATCACCATGACAACCCACTCTAGAAACTGTACAGTCTGGTCTTTGATGGTACAGTTTGTTCACTTGACTTAGAGAGACATTTTGAAGGTCTTTATAAACAACTTTGGTAAATTTGAGATGCGTTTTTTTGTTTGCCTGGAGCAGCAAAAGTCCAATGATGATTCCACATTTCATGAGGAGAACATGGTGATGTCAACCTCTGACCTGTTCTTGGCTGGAACTGACACCACTTCAACCACTATCAGATGGGGACTCATCTTCTTGATGCAAAACCAAGATGTACAAGGTGATAAATACTTATACAGCTATATATGTATAGCCATTACTACTAACATTAGAGTCAAGTGTGTGAGAATCGTTATATCCAATCTTTTAAACTCATCATGCCATGACCAGCTCAACACAGTAGCTATTCATAAAGCCCTTTTTCCTCCATCCACATGAAATAAGTAGGTAACACATGCTAGAATATCTACCTAGATAACAAGGATTGATTGCACTCTGTATACTTATATTTGAACACATAAACTCGTCTGATCAGGGCCAGGTGACCTTCAAACCATCCTTATTATACTGGAGTTCTTATAGACCAATTAGTTGATTAGTCTAAGCTTTATAGTCAATCCATTGACTTCCATGGTAAAAGCATCCTTACGAAAATCTCCAGTTCATGACTTGCATCAAATTCGCCACTGATCATTTTCACATGCATATTTTCTTTTCGGCAAACTTAAGGCAAATTGTCCATTGTTGCCAAAGGTTTGCTGGAGGTTCACCACTTCCGGTGAAGAGCTGCAAAGTTCTGGCAAACACTTGCAGCCGATCAAAACCTAATTTGCATGTGAAAATAACAAGCGGCATTTAGCTGCAAATTTGCGGCAAGTTTAGATTTTTTGCATTTTTGTGCCCTATGGAGAGATGCTGTTGATTGACCTTAAGTTATATTTAACTCAATATATTCTTTTAATTCCATTTTTGTCCCACAATGCTATGGTTTTTAAAATACAGATCGATGTCATGAAGAAATAGTTCGGGTACTGGGTTACGACCGCTTGCCCACTATGGATGACCGTGAGAAACTACCGTACACGTATGCCACTGTTCATGAGATTCAGCGCTGTGGCAACATTGTACCTGCTGGTGTGGTTCATGAAACGACTCAGCCCACAATATTGCAAGGATACAACATCCCCAAGGTAATGAATGCAAGATGAATGGATAGATGATAGATTGCTTGTTGTTTTTGTTGATGGAAAACTGCTCCTACATGTGGTGTGAACTTAAATTCCCTTAGTGGAAATGTATCATGTTTGTACTACTAGTGTCATGAAGTGGAATGAAAAAATAACTGGATGGGTAAAATTTATCAAGTCAAACTTTGATAATGGATTGACAAAGTCTGGCCTAACTGATTAAAAAAGGTTTTAAAGCCTGAGATTTAAAGGTTATAAAGTAAAAAAAAAAAAAGTTAGATAGATAACAGCTACCTAGCTGAGCAGATTGAAATGAACGAGAATGCTATCGGATAGTTTTCTCCAGGTATTTTAGAGCTGAAAATGCACCGACAAATGGCTTACTCTAAATTTAACACTGAAAACATTACACACATCAGCTTTATCAAAATATATGATTTCTGTCTAACACACTCTGACTTTGTCCTTCCAGGAGACTCAAATATTGACAAACTTAACAGCAATTTTAAGTGATAAGGAGCAGTGGAAGTATCCGGACACTTTTAACCCCGAGAATTTCCTAGATGATGACAGACATTTCTTCAAACCAGAGGCGTTCCTTCCTTTCTCATTGGGTGAGTCATTTGGGTAACACTTGAGATTACAGCCCGCAATTTACAGCGCAAGTACACCAAATTTACAGCGTACCTTTTTGTAATAATAGTGTACCTATAAATTACTTACGTGTAGGTATAAGGGAACAATATGCAACGTTTGAGGAATAAAGTAACAACATTGAAAATGTCTATAAGTATTTTATAACTAAAGGGTTAACTATTCAAATATTACGTGGTACGTATGACCTATAATGCTAAACAGCAATCTTATCTTTGCGAGCAATTTAGCAAGAACATACACTGCGTACCTTTCGTAATAATACATAGGTATTATATTATAATATATATATATATATAGGATATATATGTAGGATACTTACCTTATGAAACTGTCCATCTCAGCTGTGAGTCACACCAGCAAATTATTTAAATTATATAGTCATGACAACACAGTATCACATTACCCCCCCCCCCCCCTTTTTTTTTTCTTCTCTTGCTATATATATATATATATTTATAATACCTATGTATTATTACAAAAGGTACGCAGTGTATGTTCTTGCTAAATTGCTCGCAAACATAAGATTGTTGTTTAGAATAGTAGGTCATTCATACCACGTAATATTTGAATAATTACCCCTTAGTTATAAAATACTTACAGTATAAATTATTTGTAATTTTCCATGTTGTCACCCCTTTATTCCTCTAACTTTGCATAATGTTCCCTTATACCTACACCTAAGTAATTTATAGGTAAAATATCATTACAAAAAGGTACGCTGTAAATTCGGTGTACTTATGCTGTAAATTGCGGGCTGTAATCTAAAGCGTTACCGTCATTTGTTGGTGACAATAATAAATCAAATATGACCAAGAGTCATTTTAACTAGGCAAATGTTGACTGTGTTATTTCCATTTATCAGGTCCAAGGGTCTGTCTCGGTGAGACTCTGGCGAAGACGGAGCTTTTCATCTTCATCGCTTCTCTTCTACAGCGGATTCATTTCTTATGGCCATCTGGTGAGCAATGGCCAGACATGGATGGGATTGTCAGTGTGGTTCGCTCTCCTCGGACATTCAACATCATCTGCCACAGCAGAGCTTCCAAAGAGTGATCATCAGTAACTTGTTCAACATCTTAAGAATGTTTTAGGATTCCGTAGCTAGTTTAAGTTTAGATATAGTTTTGAAACTAACATTTAAAAAAATAGTTGAATAGTTGAAGCCTATTTTAATTTCTCGATCGTTGTCTTTATATATTCGTTGTTCTTTTTATATCTTTATCAAGGGAACATGACGGATTATAACGTTTTTTACATATTTTTTAAACAAGCAAAATAAAACTCATCTGCTCTCTCGGAGGTCTCTGCCTTTTCATTATATGTCCTCCATGCCATAGTTTTTTATGTGGGATATTAATTTGTTGTCAAGGCGACTGTATTGAAAGAGTTATGTAGTGCTAAAATTCGTTCTGATAACGACAAATGAGAAAAGGAAAAAGCAGGCAAAATAAAATTTAATTGAATTGAAAAAAAAAAAAAACATTTTGTATTTCATTTTAAAAACATTGATTTAGTGTAATAAAATGGTACAACTGTCATGGAACCACGAAAAAGGCGCCCTAAAGGAATTGCATCCAGTCACAAGTAAAACCGGAATACCCATTGGAACGAAATGTAGAAATCAAGCGTTGCTTGAGGTTGCATCAGATGGACGGTTGGATTGATAGATAGATAACCTCATTTATAATATGTTATGGCTTAATGGTTGAAGATCATTTCAGCACTGTGGTGGTATCATATTACAGTAATAGTATCAGGTGGTAAGGCCATGGTACTTTGATATATAAATTGGTACTGAATAATCTCCACATTTATATACCATGATATTGCTACACCAGTGTACTTTAAAGAAACCTGTATTGCATGAGATTGCATCAGATAATATAATCTTGACTGAATGCTTCAATGCCGTACCTTTGACATAGTTGTTCCTACTGTATTTTTCACCTTTACAGACATCTTGCATCATATCATTAATGAAGAAAAGATTACAGAGTAGAATTGTCTGTTCTCACTGGCCGTGATGCATTTTAGTTTTATGGAAAAGCGACTTAAAGGAATAGTTCACCTAAAAATGAAAATTTGCGGATAATTTACTCAACCGCTGGCCATCCAAAATGAGAAGGATGACATAAGCTTGTTGGTAAGGTCACGTGTCAGGTGGAGGCAGGAGCATGTCAATGTTGTTGCATTATCTACTTATGCATTTTCTTTGGCAGAAATACACAGGCTACATGACTGTCAGGAATTCAAGCCACACAAATTGCAAACCAAGTGCGAGAGCGTTTACTGAGATTCACAGGATTTACAGAGTTTACTCAGTGAGATCAATGGTACAGTGGATATCACACAGAAGAGCAGCTTCACAAACGTATTTATGCAGGGAGTGATGAGCGAGTGAACTGAGTGCAGATGTGGTGAATTAGAAATCGGGTGATGAGGAGCGGAGCACTGAAGGAGGTGCAGATCCCGAGGGAGGTGTGACAGTGACAAAGATTTCACACATACCTGAGTTCATGGAAAAACAGCATGAATTCAGATATCGACCCTTTGTTTCTCTTTGGTCTGCAATCATAACGCTTCTGTCTCTCACTGATTCTAGGTCAGTACTGGCCACTGATCTTCGGGAAGCATCCCAGATCTCTGCCTGAACGGATCATATGCATAATCAATAACAAATGCATTTTCTGTAACACTTAATAAGGTTGTAGGATATACGTCAACATCAGTTAATTACAATGAACTAACACTGAACAATATCTTGAGATATTGTAAATGTACAAACTCATCAGTAACATTAGCTCACGAATACCTAAACTAATTCTAAAAATGTATTTGTAAGCCTACATGAATTAATCAGCATTAACCAAGATCAATAAATTATTCATAAAAATATATTTTTCATTTTTAGCTCACAAAAAACTGCTCACTTTGTTAAATTGTAATATTCTAGGCACTTGTATTATGCTGTTGACAAACCTCAATAATTTGATGTTTGTCATTTTTCAAAGTGTTCCCAATAAACTGCAGCAATTCTTTATAGCGCACCTGCAAAACAGCAGCATAAGTAGAATGTAACAAAATATATGTAATTAAAAAAGTATATATATTTTATCCCCTTTTTGTCCCAATTTGGAATGCCCAATTCTCACTACTTAGTAGGTCCTCGTAGTGGCGCGGTTACTCACCTCAATCCGGGTGGCAGAGGACAAGTCTCAGTTGCCTCCACTTCTGAGACAGTCGCAACTTATCACGTGGCTCGTTGGGGCTCATGCTACTCTCCGCGATCCACACACAACTTACCACGCGCCCCACTGAGAGCGAAAACCCCTAATCGCGACCATGAGGAATTGGCTCAGTGGTTGAGGCTCAGGTTTACTGACCAGAAGGTCAGGGGTTCAAGCCCCAGTGCCACCAAGATGCCACTGTTGGGCCATTGAGCAAGGCACTTAACTCCAGGTTGCTCTGGGGGATTGTCCCTGTAATAAGTGCACTGTAAGTCGCTTTGGATAAAAGCCTCTGCCAAATGCATAAATGTAAATGTAAATGTAGTTTGTTGAGTGCGTTACTGCAGAGACGTAGCGCATGTGGAGGCTTCACGCCATCCACCACGGCATCCACGCACAACTCACCATGTGCCCCACCAAGAGCGAACCACATTATAGCGACCACGAGGAGGTTACCCCATGTGACTCTACCCTCCCTAGCAACCGGGACAATTTGGTTGCTTAATATCTCTGAGCTCACTGTAGGTCTGTCTTTAATAGTGTACAAGTTATCGCTAAAAACTAATTTGTCTATGGAGAAAATGAATGGTATTTTTTACTTTCGGAACCAATACAAACAATACACCATCTTATTTTATTCATAATTTTTTTTTTATTCCCAATTTGGAATGCCCAATTTCCATTGGGCTCTAAGTCCTCATGGTGGTGTAGTGACTCGCCTCAATCCGGGTGGCGGAGGACGAATCTCAGTTGCCTCCACGTCTGAGACCGTCAATCCTTGCATCTTATCACGTAGCTTGTTGCGCACATTGCCGCGGTAACGTAGCACATGTGGAGGCTTCAAGCTGTTCTCTGCGGCAAATGACATACACCGATCAGCCACGACATGGTGCCATATGGGCTGGTTTGAGTATTTCTGTAATATTTGTTGATGAGAGAGCTCAAAAGAGGTCAAATGAGATCCGGATTGGCGCTGTTTTGGTGGCACAAGGGGGACCTACACATTATTAAGCAGGTGGTTTTAATGTTGTGGCTGTTCGGTGTACATGGCAATACCATAATTGAAATATTATGAATTCCACGATGTACAAATTTTCAGGGTACCTGCTCTGGGTTGGTGGTGTTACTGAAGAGATTGAAGAGATGGGCCAATGTCGAAAGCTTCAGCAGAATCTTCTGTTTGAGGAACAGGTATGTTAGTTCTGATTGGTGGACGGTTCCTGCATGGAATGGGTCCAGTGCATTCAACATGTCCTCAGTGTTCTGGAATGTTGGTGCTTCCAAATCTTGTAGTTCTTCTGCAATAGCTGAGAAGAGCCAGCTGTCTGTACTTGATTTTACTGATTCTTCTCTCTGAACACGTATTAAAGTAGATCAGTTATTTTGTTTTTAGTGGACATACAGTATGAACTATTACATTCAGTGATTTCTTAAGGTACATCATTTTCCATAACTTGGTTCACTTAGCCCTTGTGTCAGTTCCAAAATCTACCAATAGGTTTGTCAATGGACAGTCAACCCTTTTTTAAAGTTTTTTTCTTTTCAATTTTATGCAAATTTGAATGTATATTGCATAAAATAATGCAATAATGTTTATTTTACTTTATAAATGTGTGTACATCTTATTTGTTGTTGTTAAAATGTATTATGTTCACCAGCATCCTGCTCTCTAGATATCGGTATCAGCATCGGCCATTGAAAAAAAACACATATCGGTCGACCACTATTTATCATGTGAAAATAAAGACACCATGGAGGGATACAAGAGACATGGAATTAGCACAGCTTTAGAAAGCTGGTTGCCTGATACAAAGGTCAATTAAACAGCTTAGCGGTCATTGTATAAATGCATTTGCAGAATGCAGTGTTGGCAAACCAGAATCAAGTATTCCAGAGAGCTATGCAGTAAAATGTAAATAAAACGTACATCTCTGTATTTTGCTGCAGTTTATGAAAGTCAACCTCCAGAAATTGGTGTTAGAAATTGGTGCTTTCTAGTAATAGCGCAGGGGTTTTTCAAAGGCTCGAAAAATCTGCATTCCAGGTCCTTTTATACCCGTATGTCCGGGGGAGTGGCATGCAAATTCCACCTTCCACTGCGACCGATATGTGTTTTTTTTCAATGGCCGATGCTGATACCGATATCCAGAGAGCAGGATGCTGGTGAACATAATACATTTTAACAACAGCAAATCAGATGTACACAAATTTCTAAAGTGAAATAAACCGTATTGCATTATTTTATGCAATATAGATTCAAATTTGCATAAATTGAAAAGAAAAAAACTTTAAAAAAGGGTTGACTATCCATTGAAAAATCTATTGGTAGATTTTGGAACTGACACAAGGGCTAAGTGAACCCAGTTATGGAAAATGATGTACCTTAAGAAATCACTGAATGTAATAGTTCATACTGTATGTCCTCTAAAAACAAAATAACTGATCTACATTAATACGTGTTCAGAGAGAAGAATCAGTAAAATCAAGTACAGACAGCTGGCTCTTCTCAGCTATTGCAGAAGAACTACAAGATTTGGAAGCACCAACATTCCAGAACACTGAGGACATGTTGAATGCACTGGACCCATTCCATACTCAAGCTGTTTGTGTTCTTCAGATGTCTGTAGGACCGAGAGCGATCTCCACATGGTGCTGTCACACACTGTCTTTCAGGAACCTGGGGGACTCGGAACATTATTTCCATTACTATTCATGTCCAGCAATATACTGTATGAAGTTAAGACTACAGAATAAAGCAGTTTTATTCTTGATAACATTCATTTTAGTGAAAACTTGGGAAACTGTAAGGATTTGAGAACTTTGGACAGCGTTCCTGTGTAGTGTTTACTGTAGTTGATCTTTCATTACTTGTCTGAGGGCAGCTAACAGGTTCTCTGTGTGCTGAACTTGTCTTAGATGCTCCCGGTTTTGTCCAGATGATGTTCTGCTTATATCTTCATTCATGACTGTGTTAGAAGGATTGGCCTCTGAGCGGTTCTTTACGTCAAGTTGAACTGTGGGACTTTATAACAGGATATACACAATCAAACAGTGCATTTGGCTTTCAGTTGCACCTATTTTAACTTCAAAAACCCAGACAACCCCCTCTCCTGCAAAAAGTTAATTTGTTGGATAATGCGATATGCCTGGCGATAATCCTAAAATTATGTCATCAGAACGCATGGAACATCGGCACCCCCACCACCAAAATATAGCTTACTGAATATTATTTGGGGGGGGAGGGAGAAGGACTGTCTATTCCAGAGGGCCGATTATCACTAGTAAGGCCGCCCCAGTCCAATAATCTTTTAAAGTAGAAATCTACGCAATCTTTACTTTAAGACTTTAATACCTTTTCTGTTATACTGGCTCAGTGGTTGAGGCTCTGGGTTACTGACCAGAAGGTTGGGGGTTCAAGCCCCAGCACCACCAAGATGCCACTGTTGGGCCCTTGAGCAAGGCACTTAACTCCAGGTTGCTCCAGGGGATTGTCCCTGTAATAAGTGCACTGTAAGTCGCTTTGGATAAAAGCGTCTGCCAAATGCATAAATGTAATGAAATGTAAATGTATTTACAGTCATATTAATTCAAACACACAGCGTGTTGTAAAGAAACCACTCAACTAAAACACATTTGCTGAACAGCCCCTGTTATTAAAGAGACACTACCATTTTAACAATTGTTATTCATAATGTAAACACAATGTAAATCCTACAAATGATGCATTCAAAATGCATATATTCACATTAAACACATTCAATATTGGTGAATTTAACAAACAAAAGCAGGCTCCTACAGAATCTATGCAAGGGTTTGGTGAAATTTGGCAAAGATTTCAGGCAGATTTCAGGCTCATCTGCATGATGGGGTGCGTTCCATTCAGAAGTGATCATCCCAACACCCTATTTCCCTCAAAGACTTTGCCCTCTATTGTGAGAGCTTCAATGGGCTGAAAGGTGAGGTGCCCAAAAATAGTGGTCATTTGGTCATTTCTTTGGAACGACCCTACAGCTTGGCAACCATTATTATTCTTCCATCGAAAAGCCCTGCGAAGGCATCATTTAAGCCTTTTCAAAGTGTCCAAAAATCCCCTAGACTACATTACATTGACAGAAAGTTAAAATGAGTTAAGAGTCTGTTCTTGAAGGCCAAACATGCAGTTATAGCAATTAATAGTATAATAAACGTTACGGGGCCGGGCCTTGACTACTTGAGCCCGGCCCCCAATCGGGCTAATCAGCCGAGGAGAGGGATAAGTCCAGCGGAATGTGGCAGTTCGGGAGAGAGAGAGCCACATGCAGCTGCCATGTCTGCGTTTATGTTTTTGTGTCTTTTTGTTTAAGTTCCTATTAAAATATTACTTTGATTGTTCAACCGGTTCCCGCCTCCTCCTTTCCCTTTTAACCTTGTTACAACATTATTGTTAATTATACTTGATCAAAATCAGCATAAAAATGATGAGTGCATCAAAACATGATGGTAGCTATTTTGGAAAATGAAATAACAAGGTCTTCTACTTCCAGTACAGCATGAAAACCTTCACCAGGAGTCAGCAGACATCTCATACACGTTGTGATGATGATGTAGAGGCTTTTAAAATTGATGTATCAAATATGATACGCCCAGCGTTATAAGGTTAAAGAGTTGCTCAAATTTTTTTATTAGAAACAGAGAGGCAAAAGGGTCCTATAAGGTGGCTGGGGCTCCTCATAGTCACAGGGACCTGTTGAGGGGGCCTTGAATAAGCTGTGGGGCAACCTGGATGTGGAGGCTTCACGCTATTCACAGTGGCATCCATGCACAACTCACCATGAGAGCCAGAACCACACATTATAGCGACCACGAGAAGGTTACCCCATGTGACTTTTCCCTCCCTAGCAACTGGGCCAATTTGGTTGCTTAAGAGCAGGGGCGTCGGACTGGGGGGGTAAAGGGTACCGAGTACCCAGGGCCGGAGGCAGGGGGGGCCCCTTAGAAGTCAGTTTTCTATACATACATATTTGGTACGGGGGCCCAGCAAGATGGTTTGTACCCAGGGCCCAAAATTTGGTGCTACGCCCCTGCTTAAGAGACCTGGCTGCCCCATGAAGCTCTGGCAAGCCCTGGTTTTACTCTTGTAAAACCTTGGTTAATTTTCGTAAGGAATGGATAAAGGCATTGTGAGGCAATGCAAAACTATTTCAGAAAAGAAATTCCCACCCTGTCCTCTAAGGGGCTCATTAGAGGTTTTCTTGCATTGAATTATTTACATTTACATTTATATTTATGCATTTGGCAGACGCTTTTATCCAAAGCGACTTACAGTGCAGTTATTACAGGGACAATCCCCCCGGAGCAACCTGGAGTTAAGTGCCTTGCTCAAGGGCCCAACAGTGGCATGAACCCCCAACCTTCTGGTCAGTAACCCTGAGCCTCAACCACTGAGCCACCACTGCCCACAATGAATTATATTCATTGTTAAGATCAGAAAAAGTATAACCATCTTTAGATCAAGGTGGACTTGAAATTTGAAACAATCACCAAACAAATTACATATTAAAATGTTTATATAAGTTAAACACATTATTTAATCTGTTTTGTGGTTATTTTCAAAAATGGGCAATCATTGAGGCATGATGCTTTTGCCCTCAGATTTCCATTCATCCATTATATGGGGGTGCTAAAGAGAGCAGATAATGAGAAACAAATTGTGACTACACACACACTGTGTACATGCATAGGCTACACACTGTACATGCAATACAATATCATACAGTTATAAGAGTGGTTTAAGTTTCCAAATAATTTCTGGGGCAATTGTATGTACATACATAAAGTAAGAAAAGAAAATCTACTAGTTCATGAAGGCTTACATTGGAAATGATCAAATACAGTAAATACTTGTATGTTGTACTAGACACGTTTTTTTTTAAAGATTGACCGAATCTCTGTTTTCTTGTGTCTTCCAGCTATATAACAACTCTATTACCAAGATTACACTGCACTTGAATGTCTGCCTGTCTCTAAGATGCACTCCCTGATGAGGTTTGGAGGAGTAATATCCACAAACAACAGTGCACAGGCCGTTCTCTCTGGGGCACTATGGACTCTAGGGGTAATCTCAACTGCGCCGTGGTTACATGACCAGCCCAACCCCTCTGCAACCAGACCGCTTCAAGAACACAAAGAGATAAGAGTGATTTATTATAGTCCCATTGTGAAGGGGAGTTATTCTGCCTGACTATTCAATACTGAAATCCTAGTGGTAAGTAAATGTTCCTAATAGGTGTCCTCTAGCTAAAGAAAAGTGCAAAACAGCTCTTTTATGTCTCTGCTGTTAATTGATTTTGTATTCTAACAATTATTATCTATTCCAATCAAATCTGAAACTCATAACCGTAGGTATTAAATTGGGAATAAATTTGTCCCGCAACATTTGTGCTATAGACACGAATGATACCTTAATTTGTGTGGCAAAACCTGTAAAGAAAATGTCCTGGTCCTATTTGACTCCAAAACCAAAGCAACAAAAAATAAATTATATTTTGCATATAGAAAATTAATACTATTTTTAGTGCCATTCAGACTTTTTACATGAATTGTCATTATTTTTATGACAGTTATGCACATTTTGTCCACCGATTCTCATTACTGCAATGCAAAGTAAGATGATCGTTATGATATTCTCATAAACATCACGTTAATGTTTTTGTTTATTTAAATGGTTAAATTAAATTGAAGTTTTAATACATCATAGTAGTACTCCCTGAGTGCTGCCTTTTGTTTTTTCTTATTTTAATAATAATAAATAAATATTGTACAACAGCATCATTTTTACTATAACATAGTAAAAAGAAATTAGTGTAACAGGAATGAGAATCCTCAACAAAAATAAAAGGGGTTTGTACAAGGAAAGTATCCGAATGTGTTGCGGTAATGAGAATTGGGGGGTACAATGTGCTTAAGTGTCCTAAAAATAATGTCACAATGCAAAAAAAATGTAATAGTCACAAATGTAAGCTTAATTTTCCTTATGCAATATATATATATATATATATGCTGTGTGACAGGTGATTTTTACACTTAGTGCAAATAGTCACTGCATTTTTTTAAACAGTAAAATTATATAGACTGTTTATATGCATGTATTTAACTTTTAAATGATTTATGAAGTGGAAATACAAGTGGTCTATATTTAAAATATTCCTATATTTAAAAGTCTTCCCATATGGAAACTCTGGCCTATTGACTAATATATAGAACAATTTGAACTGGAAGAATGCTCTTCTAGTATGTCCTAACAATGTCAGAAGGGACAGTCAAAAGTAAAGGGTATTTAGTCCTTTGTCATTCAGACTCTAGGGGGCGTTGTATTCACAGGAAATGGATGTCGTCATTTATCTTTCAAGTGAGCTTTCTGGCAGTGTTTTCAGTTCAAGATGACATGAGTAATTAACACCACCCTGCTCAGACTTGAGGATTTATTTTGTGTTTTTGAGCATCAAGGTGAATGAAAGCTTCAGCCCGTGTGTCCTATCAGATCCATGTACATTTAGAGCATAATTATCTTCTCCATCATGATAAAATATTTGTGCTGTTACACAATGATTCTCAACACTGGTTCTGAACTGGTTTTGCTTCAGTATCCAGATTTTACATTGGATGTAAAGTGGTTTTGCCCAAAATAGCACCAAAATAATTAATTTTACTAAAGTAAACAAAAATGTAATTGGAAAGCATAGGAAATTTATTAAAGGAATGGTTCACCCAAAAATGAAAATTCTGTCATTATTTACTCACCCTCATGTCATTCCAAACTGGAACACATAAGTAGATGTTTTAATCAATGTAATTTCCTTCTTTTTCAATACAGTAGCATTTTGGCTAAATATAAGTCATTTTGCTGTCAAAATCTTGACAGCCGTTGTGCATGACAGAAGCTTGTTCACAATGTCATGAATGTTCATGCAATAACTTATTTTTTTTAGATTTGAAGACAACACAAGTTGTCTCACGTGAACACTGAAAAATGGCAAATTTAATGCGCTCAGCAATGTTTCTGTTGGAAAGCAGAGGCTTCCTTCATGGTGTCTTGCCATGGACACCATGCCTGTTAAATGTTTTCAATACAGTAGACTCATGAACAGAGATGTCAACCAGTTCCTATGATTCCTTCAAGTCTTTAGCTTTCACTCTAGGGTTTCGTTTTTTCCTCATTGAGCATTCTGCATGTGCATTTCAGTCATCTTGGCTGGACGGCCACTTCTAGTGAGAGTAGCCACAGTACTAAATGAATGTGATGAATATCTTAACTCTTCAAGATAACTTTGTAACCCTTTCCAGCTTTAGGCAAAGCAACAAAGCATAGGTCTTCTGAAATCAGAGGGTGGACGGGGACAGCCTCCTGTCCAGCCTCTCCTGTAGGAACAGGAGCACTGACCCGATCGCGCATCTCTGCGGGTCTTCAGTTCGGGAATAACACCAATCTGCGAACAAACGCCACTTTAGGGCGTAAAGGTGCCTGGTAGAGGGGGCTCTGGCTTGGTTGATTGTATTCACAACGGTCTCCGGTAAGCCGGCTAGCTCTTCCGCATCCCGTCCAGGGACCAGACGTGGAGGTTCCAGAGGTCTGGGCGCGGGTGCCAGAGCGTGCCCCCGTCCCTGAGAGAGGAGGTCCTTTCTCAGGGGAATTCGCCAGGGAGGAGCTGTCGCGAGAAGCCTGAGTTCCGAGAACCAAGTCCGAGTGGGCCAGTAGGGGGCCACTAGCGTGACTTGCTCCTCGTCCTCCCTGACCTTGAACAGCACCGGTGCAAGAAGGCTCACTGGGGGAAATGCGTACTTGCACAGCCCCGAGGGCCAGCTGTGTGCCAGTGAGTCTGTCCCGAGGGGGAGCCTCTGTTAGGGCGTACCAGAGCGGGCAGTGGGAGGTTTCCTGGGAGGCGAACAGGTCTACCTGGGCCTTGCCAAACCGTTCCGAAATCAGCTGGACCGACTGGGGATGAAGCCTCCACTCCCCGCCGGGCAGGCGTTGTCGTGATAGTGCGTCCGCTACGACGGTGAGCTTGCCGGGGATGTGAGTGGACTTGAGTCGCTGCTGGCTCCATAGGAGGAGACGGCAGGCGAGTTGTGACATGTGGCGGGAGTGTACGCCGCCTTGGCGATTTATGCGCCACCACCGTGGTGCTGTCCGATCTCACGAGGGCGTGTTTGTCCCGAACTAACGGGAGGAACTTCCTGAGGGCAAGAAGGGCGGTCAGCAACTCCAGGCAGTTGATGTGCCAGCGCAGCGGGCCCCTTTCCAGCGGCCCGCTGCTGCGTGCCCGCTGCACACGGCACCACACCCGGACCGGAGGCGTCGGTTGTGACCAGAACAGCGTCGGGACACCTGCTGCAGGGGCACTCCTGCCCGTAAAAAGCAGAGGTCTGTCCAGGGCCGGAGTGTTTTGAGGCAGGCGGGGGTGATCCTTACCCGATGCGTGCCGTGGTGCCATGCTTGTCTCGGGACTCGAGTCTGGAGCCAGTGCTGGAGTGGTCTCATATGCATCAACCCCAGCTGGCGACACGCCGTGGAGGGCGCCATATGCCCCAGGAGCCTCTGGAAAAGTTTTAGAGGGACCACTGTGCCTGGCTTGAAGGAAGCGAGGCAGTCCAGCACCAACTGAGCACGCTCGCTCGTGAGGCGTGCTGTCATTGAGACTGAGTCTAACTCCAACCCGAGAAAAGAGATGCTCTGAACGGAGTGAGCTTGCTCTTTTCCCAGTTGACCTGAAGCCCCAAGCGGCTGAGGTGCGGAGCACCTGGTCTCTGTGTGTGCATAGTAACTCTCGAGAGTGTGCTAGGATGAGCCAGTCATCGAGGTAGTTGAGAATCGCGGATGCCTGCTACTCAGTAGCGGGACAAGGGCCGCCTCTGCGACCTTCGTGAAGACGCGAGGGACAGAGACAGGCCGAAGGGGAGGACTTTGTACTGAAAGCGCCTGGCCGTCGAGCGTGAACCGTAAGAAGGGTCGGTGTCATGGCAGAATTGAGGCGTGGAAGTGCAGCGTCCCTCAGGTCTACCGCTGCGAACCAATCTAGATGCTGAACGCCAGCCAGAATATTTCTCTGCGTGAGCATTTTGAACGGGAGTTTTAACAAGGCCCGATTGAAAACTCGCAGGTCCAGGATTGGTCGTAAGCCGCCGCCTTTCTTGGGTACAATGAAGTAAGGGCTGTAGAAACCCATCCTCATTTCGTTTGGAGGGATGGGCTCTACCGCGCCCTTGGCTAAGAGGGTCGCGATTTCCGTGCGCAGGGAACGACTGTCGTACCGGGACTGTCGTAATCTGAAAGCACATTGCCGTGAGAACGGCATTTGCGGGCCAGGTGACCCAGAGGCAAAGGAAATAGCTCTTTTATTGAGAATGTGGGTACCACAGCCCCCGTCAGGGGGTGTGGCAAATGAAAAAACAAAGGATTCTCCACCCGGCCCTCCATCGGGGGACGGAGCGGTCTTACCACCTCCGGAGCTAATGTCTTCGGCTCTGGGTCGGCTGTCTCAGGAGCGGCTTAGGAGCCTTCCGGGTCCTAGAGGGGCTCGTGAGACAGGGAGCGTCACGCCGCCTGCGGGGTGCTCGGCAGCTGGGGCTGAGAGCTGGGCCCGGGTTGGGGCGAAGCAGGAGCTGGTTTCCTCGCCGCAGAGGGGCGCCCTCGGCGAGCAGGCGGGGCAGGGCCCGTGGCGGCAGGTGTCTTGGCGGGGCATGATGTGAGAGATGGCCTCCGTCTGCTTCTTCACCGCGGAGAACTGTTGGGCGAAGTCCTTGACGGTGTCGCCGAAAAGGCCAATCTGGGAGACAGGTGCGTCCCGGAAGCGGTTCTTGTCAGCCTCACGCATCTCGATTAGATTGAGCCAGAGATGGCGTTCCTGGACCACTAGGGTGGCCATTGCCTGTCCGAGTGCCTGCGCTGTGGCCTTCGTCGCTCTCAGGACGAGGTTGGTCACTTAGCGCAGTTCCTGCAGCACATCAGGATCAGGTCCACCCCCGTGCATGCTTCTGAGTGCTTTGGCCTGGTGGACTTGCAGGAGGGCTATCGCATGCAGGGCGGAGGCAGCGCGTCCAGCCGCACTGTAGGCCTTCGCGTTGAGCGAGGATGTTGTCCTACAGGGCTTGGATGGGAGATGCGGGCGGCCACCCCAGGAGGTAGGGCTACCGGGGCATAGATGGTACGCAACTGCCCTATCGACCTGGGGAATCGCCCGTATCCGTGGTGCTCTCCGCCGTCGAGGGTGGTGAGTGTGGAGCGGGTGGCACCTAGGCGGCGGAGGCGGGGCTCTCCGCGTAGGCGTCAGCTCGTCATGCACCTCCGGGAAAAGCGGGACCGGGGGATGCGTGGCCGCTGAGCAGCGCTGTCCCCAGGAACCAGTCATCCAACCGTGAAGGCTGTGGGGAGGATGGAGGTTTCAATCCAACCCCACGCTCACGGCGGCCGGAAAGCATGTCAGACATCTGGCGTCGGCCTCAGCCTGGGCCTGCTGGCCCGAGGCGGCAGTCCAGTGGAGTCCTCGGCATCAGACATCACACTCTCCGATGCGGCGGCGAGCTCATCTGCCGGGCTCGGGAGGATAGACAGCCAGGCCATGAGGCGAGCCGCTATCGCCACGGCGTGGGCGAGGACCAGCGGCGTGTCGGGAAGCGGGAGGTTCGCGGGGGCTACCGGCGAAACTGCACCGCTGCTGCCCCAAATCGCCCCCAGCGCCAACCGCATCGTCCTCAATCCCGTGGGAAGAAGGAACAATGCGGGGTGCAGCTGGGGTGGCTTGCTTTCTGTTGAAAGCAAGCCGTGACCGCTAACGTGGTCATGGTCATGTTCTCGCAGTGAGAACATGAACCATCCTAAGCGCTGCCTTGGTGTGATCGCGGCCCAAACACACGAGACAGCGCCTGTGGCCGTCTGAAGCAGAGAGGCTTCTACGCATCCAGGAACAACACAGAGGCGGAAGGGCATCTTGAAAAAGACGCGTCCTGAAAAGGACGTTCAATGCCGCTGTGTTTTGCTCTTTTAGAGAAATTCACTCTTTTAAGGGAAATAACTCTTTTAATACACAGTATGTGTGTGTGTCTGCACTGTCGAAGCGCTCAGGGGCAACAATGCACGCCGTGCAAAGTAGGAAAAAGCCGCTGTTGTGCGCCGTCAAATCCAACAGCATGCAGATCGTCAGAGGAAACAGGAACGTAGTGGTGTGTAAACTCGCAGCAATCTGCAGACAGACCATCGGCTCCGAAGAAATTTTCTGAATGAACTCCTGTATTGAGCCATTTAAATACCCGTATGTCCGGGGGTGGGACATGCAAATACTGGCTGCCAATTCTCATTGGCTTTTTTTCATAGATCAGAGGTGGATATCGGCGCTCAAGAGAGAGACCCCTAGTGTCGCTTCTCCGACACAACGTGGAGAGAGCAACAGAAGGGGAAACCCCATTATATGAACAATTATTAACACAACATAAGCTGAATAAGACAAAAGACATTTTGGAAATGCACAAACAACAACAGATGTGTGATTTACAAGACTAACGAATAGAACAGACATTGGGCCAAATATTGTTTGATTGGATGCACAAGCTTTGATGTCAAAAACAAAAGACTTGGGAATGTGTTCTCTCTTTTGATAAGCCTATTTATTTTGTTATCCTAATTATGCACAATTAAATGGTTAGTTGCATTTTATTATGCATTTCACATAATGTTTTCCCTGCTGTCTGCGACCCAATCAGAACAGACCAGTGACCCATTTTTGGGTCGCGACCCACCTGTTGAGAACCACTGGTGTAGTCAATTTGAGCCAGAAAGGTGCTAACTGAATCTATATTTTACTTTAAGGATCTATCCTTGATAATATGTGCCTTTAAATATGGGGAGATACAAACCGGTATATGTGAATTAATAACCCATGGACAGGAGCACAACTACATATTTCCTATAATAAGCATTGAGCGCGGGGGGGTTGATGTTGGAGGGGTCGAGGAGGCCAATTGCACCACATTTAATGAGCCACTGGTGCCCCCTTTACATGGCGCCCCTATGCATTGCATAACTTGCATATATGGTTTTTGCACCTCTGCCCAAGATCTCAATTAGGTGTCTTGCATATTGGACTCAGACGTGAGCACTTTTAGTGTTCAAAACACAAACCAGCCGCGGTGGTTGAAGAACACAAGTTTAATTAGCGCTACAGTCCTCTAGTTTCTTTGATTTGTGAAAATTAAGGCGTGAAAGTGGTTCTTAATAGATGTGTAAACAGCTCATTTTGGGGAGCATCGGTAGTCCAGGCACATCCCAGTGTTTCTGCCTCTCTAAACGGCTTAACATGGTTGAAGTGTGAAAGTCAGATGACTAAATCAGATCTTAATGATCAAAATGTGATCCAGCCGGGCAGTGGCTCCAACTCCCTCCACGAGGAAGATTGCAGAGCTCCAAATCCTCAAAGGAGCATATAATCACACAGAGTTTACTCTAACTTCAGAGGGATGAGAAGATGGCAAAGACAAAGACAGAAAGATGAAAGAAAGAGGGAGAGGTTGGGTTGGTGTAGCGTAGTGGTTAGAGATGGGGATGGCAATCGTATGAATTTAATTATTCCTTTTAATGACTTTGTTCACACTGTATGTTTCATGCTGTACTAGATTAAAAAGAACCGGCTCATAAGATTCATTCGTTTGAGAATCATCTAATCTGGTCACACTGTATGTTTCGTGCTGTAGATTCAAAAGAACCGACTCACAGGAGTCATTTGTTCAGGAATTGGTTTACTTCACACTGTATGTTTCGCTGCTGTACTAGATTCAAAAGAACCGACTCATAGGAGTCATTCTTTCAGGATTCGGTCTGCTCTGGTCATGCTGTATGTTTCACACTGTCGATTCAAAAGAACTGGCTCAAAAGAGTCATTTGTTCGAGAATCGTATAATCTGGTCATGCTGTATGTTTCGTGCTGTAGATTCAAAAGAACCGACTCAAACGAGTCACTCGTTCAGGAATTGGTTTACTTTCTTCACACTGTATGTTTCATGCTGTAGATTCAAAAGAACCGACTCATATGAGTCATTCGTTCAGGAATTGGTTTACTTTCTTCTCACTGTATGTTTCATGCTGTAGATTCAAAAGAACCGACTCATATGAGTCATTCGTTCAGGAATTGTTTTACTTTCTTCACACTGTATGTTACGTGCTGTAGATTCAAAAGAACCGACTCAAAAGAGTCATTCGTTCAGGAATTCATGGTTTACTTTCTTCACACTGTATGTTTCGTGCTGTAGATTCAAAAGAACCGATTCAAACGAGTCATTCGTTCAGGAATTGGTTTACTTTCGTCACACTGTATGTTTCATGCTGTAGATTCAAAAGAACCGACTCATATGAGTCATTCGTTCAGGAATTGGTTTACTTTCTTCACACTGTATGTTTCGTGCTGTAGATTCCAAAGAACCGACTCAAACGAGTCATTCGTTCAGGAATTGGTTTACTTTCGTCACACTGTATGTTTCGTGCTGTAGATTCCAAAGAACCGATTCATATGAGACATTCGTTCAGGATTCGGTCTACTCTGGTCACGCTGTATGTTTCATAGATTCTGTAGATTCAAAAAGAAATGGCTCATAAGAGTCATTCGTTTGAGAATCATCTAATCTGGTCACACTGTATGTTTCGTGCTGTTGTTTTAAAAGAACCGGCTCGGGGGGCCTGGGTTGCTCAGCGAGTAAAGATGCTGTCTACCACCCCTGAAGTCACGAGTTTGAATCCAGGTTGTGCTGAGTGACTCCAGCCAGGTCTCCTAATTAACCAAATTGGCCCGGTTGCTAGGGAGGGTAGAGTCACATGAGGTAACCTCCTCATGGTCACTCTAATGTGGTTCGCTCTCGGCGGGACGCGTGGTGAATTTTGCGTGGATGCCGTGGTGGATGGCGTGAAGCCTCCACATGCGCTACGTCTCCGCAGTAACACGCTCAACAAGCCACGCGATAAGATGCACTACGCCACCACGAGGACTTGGAGCGCATTGGGAACTGGGCGTCCAAAATGGAAAAAAAAAAGAACCGGCTCATAAGAGTCATGTTATTTGTAGGCTACTGAAAGCCCGTACATCAGAGTGATTAAAAGATGGTTGCTGATGTGAAACTGTGTATTTAAATATACATATTATGAGTTTTGTTGTAATAAGTGCATTTTGTATATACAATTATTTCTTCCTCACGAGAACTATAAGAATAGTTAATGGTCATGGAATTGTTAGGAATCGGAATCATTAATTTCCTAACGATTCGCATCCGTACACATGAATGATTTCGAATTGAATGTGTTTTCCATTGTCACTATCAGTGTGATTTCTCTCATGATCTCCTTGATTTTGTCACTCTAGTTAAATCCATCTGTGAGTCAGCTCTCTAATTGATCAGCTTGACAATTCAACTCTGCAAAGCAGACAGAACAAGTCCCGTCTCTCTTTTTCTCTCTGTCTGTCCGTCTGTAATGCCTGACAGCAGCCGCTCTGAATCAGGTTATCCGCTGACAGATAATGAATGTAGCCGGTATCTAAGCATGCTCCCCAAAGCCAGCTCAATCCCTCCAACAAGATAAAGCCGACAAATTACACTGCCTGAAAAAAACTCCAAACACAGCCTGCCGCTCACAGAGAGAGAGAAAGAGAAAGACAGGCCATGTAAAATAAACAGGGAGATTGTATGATCCACATTTTAAAGGAATATTCGGGTTCAATATAAGTCAGGTTCAATCAACAACATTTGTGGCATGGTGTTGATTACCACAAACAATTACGGTGGTTACAGGATCTCACAATGGAAGTGAATGGGGCCATAAAAATTAAATGTATAAACATAAGACATAAACTTCATAAGTGTTAACATGATTTTAATGTGTTAAAATCAGGGATTTACCTGAGTTACAGCATTTACCAAATTACAGGGTGTCGTGATAACTAAGTTTTAATACTAACTTTATACAAATAAGGTGAGTTAATGATTTTATCACATTATAAAAATATTAACAAGTATAATGTTCCAATGGCTCCATTAACCTCCATTGTAAGTGCCTTACTGAAATCGTGATTTTTGTTGTTTTAAAATGAACAAAGGAATGAGTCGAAATTATTATTATTATTATTTTATGTTGATTGAGCTTTAATTTGTATTAAATCTGGGACTATAAGTCATTTAATTCATCAAGTTGCTGTGTTGCTTGGCAACATATTATTTTGCTAAATATTTTTTTATTCGTATTATCACTAATAATAATTTAAAAAAAGGTTAACTAGTAATAATAAATTGGAAAACCTGATCATTTTAGTGAATTGGTTCATTCGGACTGTTAAGTTAAAGTGATCGATTCACAATTTTCTTTTTTAAATAATATTTTTTCAAATTCACAAGCTCTTGATTTGGCTACAATTTCGACACAGTTTGACCTGATTCTGATTCATTTAATTATATTTAAGTTATAATGTCCATTTTGCTTAAAGATTAAAGAAATTCTTTCTCAGCTAAAGCTATAAATTGCAATGGGATCCAGGGCTGGACTGGTAATCTGGCATACCGGCATTTTCCTGGTGGGCCGACGCAATTTGGGGCCGATCAGGGGTGGACTGACCATCGGGAGAACTGAGCAGGCAGCTGCGAAACGTGCCGAATGGGCCGAAAAAAGCTAAAATGAGCTATCGTGTTATGCGGAACGGACGACAAAACGGCACCACGATATACAGGAAAGGACAAAGAACATTGTGTGTGAATATATATATATATTTCTTTATGATTTTAATCACATTTTAATCACATTTTAGCTTTTTGAAAATTACAAATTTCACATTGTATCAATTTCTATTTATCACAGTTTAAATAATGATACAAGCTGTTGTCATTGTTTGAAATTTCGTACACAATTTTAACCAAACAATTCACAATGTAGGAACCTAATAATGAAAATTAGGGGTCACGATTGTGAAATTTGGCTGACAATTAATTGTCAAAGAAATAATTGCGATTATGACGACGTTTTAGGTGTTTCGCAAATATGACGATTAATTACCATACAAACTCACTATGTGTGCTACATGCACACAACAAAGTCATTTATACAAATTTAGCTTTTGTCATATAATAAAATTGAAATTATAACCATTGAAAGCATTGAATTGAAAGAATTGAAATTGTTTTCGTTAAAATGAAGATCGCGATTAATCAGAAAATCTATTTTTTTTTTACCCAAACTTGCTTATATAGTGTTCTATACTATTATAATGTTTAGTCAAATGCTGTTCGTCATTATGTTTTTGACTCAGTTATATTAAATATGGTGTTTTCTAGATTAAGCTATAGGTAGTTTAAATTTAGATCCTTGTTGTTGCGCCAGGTAACCGCGCTGAACAAAAACCACTTAAACCAGCCTAAGGTAGCAGTTAACTATAGTTATATTTTAAAGTCAATCTTCAATTACAAAATAGCTTCGCCAACTCTGAAAATCACTGTAATGCACGTGCTCTCACTGCTTTTTGCATTAGTACTGAATCAGAGGACAAGGGCGAGATAATAAATGTGCTTAGAAATTAATTGATAATGTGATGCCTGATTCCCTTGATCGTTAACCTTTTGCGCAGTGCAAATGACACGTCACTCCGTTTAAACAATGGGGTCGTCCAGAAATGGTGATTCTGTATCTGCTCTCATGGTGTGGAGAGACATTGATCAAAAATGCCACATCCGTGTGAATGAGTCCCTCAGAGCTCCGTTCATCCATCACAGGAGCTCCTCCTGCATGCATTCATCATTTTTAGTGTCATCTATGATGTCGGCACATTCGTACATCCTTCATACTTTCTTGAGGTCTTCAAAAGTTGTAAGGAAGCCAGTTTGAAATGTAAAGGAATAGTAGACCTCAAAAATGAATCTAACTTTATGTCGTTCCAAACCTGTATGCTGTCATTTTTTTCCCGTGGACCAGAAACTGAGAATTTTTGAAGAACTTTCAGCAGTTCCTTTGCGTGCAATGACACTACACAGTGACCACAACTGTCAAATTTCAAAAAGGACAAAAAGCACCATAAAAGTTGGCATATTATAAATGTAGTTCATACATCTTGTGTGCTACAATCCAAGCCTTCTGAAGGCATACGACAGCTTTGTGTGAGGAACAGACTGATATTTAGGTCGCTATTAAAAAAAAAATTTCAGAAACTCTCGGACACTTACAATTTGTTTACGTCACATGCCAGAACCTTAAACTGACATTAAACATAGCACGATAATGAATGAGATTTCAGAGTTTCAGGAGGGGAAGATTATCATATGGCTTCTAAAGACTTGGAATATGGTGCATGAGTCATATTGAATACTTTAAAGATACTTCAATGATGTTTTCTGTCTTTTTTTGCAACTTGACACGAGCTTTAACATTATAGGAAAGACCATTCCTTTTCTAAATCCATTTGTTTCTTACAGATTTGAAATGATGATAGATTTCTTATTCTTGAGTGAACTAATTCTTGTAATGCCCTTCGGAAAACTTTTCTTTCCAGGAAGATTTCAGTTTCAGTATTTCTCACAGACAAAGAAAAAAAAAAGATGCTGACCTGATTTGAAAATGACCCTGAACTGTCTCGACATCAGTTGTTTTGTCATGCAATAGGGGATTGTTTGGTAGCAAGATCTGGAACAGGTCCGCTGTGACATATTTATTCAGGAAACAGTTTGTCTAACCTTCACAAACGGCAGCATTCATTCATCCCAAGACTCGTGGACCAGAGTTCAACGTGAGGGACCACAAGAGGCAATGAAGCAATAAGTTTCAATCTTCCTGAAGGTCACCTGACCTACACCTGCCACAGGAAGTGTGTACATTTTTCTTATCTGTCTGTTTGCAGAGATTTATCAGTATCACTCCTTGAAATTCAAACAAATGCACATATTGTATAGAGGGTATAGAGTTATTCTCAGGGCTGTTTCGTGTATGAGAATTCAAGACAACACAAAGCCAAAATGGACCTTAATTACTTTCGCAATACTGTCTCTAGTGTGTCGTATCGGATGTAGTTAAAAGCATAGTTCTCCCAAAAATGAAATTTCTGTCATAAATTACTCATGTCATGCCACCCCAGAAGGTCGTTCACAGTGGTTTGCATGTGCATGCAAGAACTTGCATTATTTAGACTTTTATTCACATGCAAGGTATGAAGTATAGATATACAAATATGAAAATAATACAATTTTCACTAGTTGAAATGCTAAGAATGCAATTATTGCAAAAAAAAAGCCAATTTTTGACATTAGTACATTCGCACTGGTAGAAATGTTAATTCTTGACGTAAAAACTCATGGAAATACCCATTCTTTGATATTGCATTTTCACTAGTAGAATTTCACAATAATCTGTCCTTCACTCCTGTTCAAAATGCAACTGCGGATATCTAATTAATTTCTTACTAGTTACACTATATGTATTTCTAACTAGTAAAAAGTAATTTTTCTGAACATTTATATCGCCACTAGTGAAACCAAATTACATATTTCCAAAATGCATTTTTTACTAGTAATTCAATTGTTGGGAACACTTTATTTTACAGTGTCCTTGTTACACATATTGCATGTAATGATAATAGTAATAACAGTAAATAGTGCATAATTACAAACAACAAACCCTAAAACAAACCCTAACCATAAACCTATAGTAAGTACATGTTGTTCATTAATATTACTCTGTACTTACTTGTGTAATTTCACTGTAACAAGGACACTAAAATTTAAAACTACACATTTTTCAGTATAAACACACACTAATGGCTCTTCAGCACTGCTGCTTACATGTACAGTCAGGTTTGTGTGTCGCTCTCTCCCCTCCGGCGGTCTGGACTGCCCTCTTATCCCCCTCCAGCTCTCATAGAACAGCTGCTAAAGATAATTTTCCACAGGTGTCAATCCTCAATGTCCTTCCTCTCCCGGTCTTGCTCTCCACAGACGTCGCTCGGCCACGCCCCCACAGCCACAGTGACCCTAACCGTGCAACTCAAATTTTATAATTTTGAATACATTTATGTTTTGCTGCTACACACTTTGACGTAAACCAGAGTCAGAAATGAAGGGGAGCTCAGGGCTAAAATGCCACCAAAAGTGACAAAAATGCCCCCAAATTTCAAAATGAATAAAGTGTAACCCAATTGGGTTTATCAGGAATGATGTTTCTCTCCAGACCCCATCGTTTGCCTTCAGAAGACTTGGAATATGATGGACGAGTCCGATTTTTCTGTCCTTTTTCAAGCTTTAAGTAAGGGATAATCCACAGTTAGGTGTGCATTTAACGATTTTAAAGGCGAAGAACCACCCAATGCGACTGTGAAGTGTATTTAAAATCATTTAATGCACACCTAACCGTGGATTATTCCGCTTATACTGTACCATGGCCACTTGCCAGAATTGATTAGAATAGAGCTGTCATAGATTTTTGACTTGAAGAACAAAAACTAATAGTTCATTTTATCTAAGGGTTGTTAGATCTACAGCTCAGCCTATTTGAGACACAGAGATTAACTATTGCGACCACACACTCGGTCAAAACTGCATTTAAATGCACAATCCAGAAATAATAATATCCACAGAACATAGAGTGGTTGGCACTCAAGATAAAATGTATTATTTAATTTGTACTCATTGTCATTTTCATGTACATTAATGTGGAAAACCAACATTACAAACGTGGCAGTGACAGTAAAAGTAGCACTTACTGTATGATAAGGGGAAAACCATTCAAAAAACTCTTGAACCTGACGTGTTTGACTTCTGAGACATCGGTATGGTATCCGTCAAGGCTGCACGATTGATTGAATTAACAATGAAATTGCAATTGGTTCTTGAACGGTAACACTTTACGCAAATTGCTGCCTGCAATTTGTAAACAAACAATGCTTCTCCTTCAGCATTTGAGTCAGAGATGTGTTAGCGTGGGGGGCCCTCTAGTGGCTATAGGTGGCACTTCAGCACAGCAACATAACATACAGTTTCAAACGTCTTGCATTGCCATGCCGGACAGCAAAAGGTCCTGATTTCCTTCTCTCACCCTCTGAACAAAAGCAGCTGAATTCCATTATATTAGCTATGCTGATGAAAGTGGTTAGGAAATTGTTTCAATTGCTCTAGCTCACTGTGCATGCTCTGTAATGTTATGTTGCTATGGTTACAAACAGCGGATTCAAATAGAATGGTGATTAACGGAACTAACGGAACGGAACTACCTGTGCATTCAACAGTTTGAACTGCACATATTCCAGCCAATCAGAATCGCAGTATTCAAACAGACCACGGTATAAAGAGATTTAACGCTGCCATCATAATGAAAAGATGGGTCGAATTACGCATAAAAAAATATATTTTGAGTTCTGCATAAAAAGGAATTAATTCGGGTTTGGAGGGTAGGTAAATGATGACGGAATTGTCATTTTTGTGTGAACATTTCCTGTAGGTTAGTAGTGTGACTACTTTCAAAAATGAAGATTTATGTGGAACTGAAGTCTCTTTTCGTAAAATGTTGAAGTAAATATGACATTTTCAAAGAGCTTTGGCCCACGAATGATTGCATACCAACCTCTGTCATTTTTTTGACAATGTGTGAAAGTTGCAGTGATAAAAAAGCTTTCCTGTCAGAAAGGCTGACGGTTTGTCATGAGCTCATTGCCCAGTGGGACAAGGCTGTCATTTTATCCATTTTAATGGAATTTCAGATCCAAAAAAACCTTGAGGGTTTCCTGGGAATGGCACATGCCCAGTCCCCCCAGATGTCTACCTGAAGAGAAACCAACAGATTTGTTTAAAAAGCACACAAACATCACAGACAGGCAAAGAATAAACTTCAAAGTGGCCTGAGGCAAGAAATTGTAATGTTAGTTAAAAATTAAAAAGAAAGTCTGTCTGAAATTTAATGTTTTGGAGCGATTGACTGAAATGCAGTCGGCTGGTGCTTTACAGCTTGATGTTCCTTTCGGTATTAGATAGTACCAACCTGGTCTCATGGAAACATGTTACTATACCAAATTATTTTTACATGGTTTGTTGTAGTATCAGTTTCATGGTGAAATGAACACTAGAGGTGCTACAACAACAATGACTTTAATTCCCTTTCAAACAAATCACTTACTTTTCAACCTGTTCCTCACACAACATTATCTCATGACATCTAAACACTCATATAGCGCATAACTTATAAGCGATACATTTTAACATTTGTTTGGGCACAATTAAATTGCACAGTAACTCAACTGATAGAGCGTTGCACTTGCGATGCAAAAGACTGGAGTACGAGACCTGTAGAGCATGTGTGTCGACGCATGAGCCGAAAGTATCATATAAGCACAGGGCCGTCGCTGGCCAAATTGATGCCCTATGCAGAGTTGCCCTATTTGAGCGTGAAGCGATCATCTGACCGGGTGGGGGGTTTGCGTGATATGAGCGCAAAGAGATAATCTGTGTTCCACAATTGCTTTCGGGTCCTTGAATAACGTATAATGTCAGTAAGGGCAGCCGATGGACTTTCTGGTGCCCTCCTAGGGTAAGACGGTGCCTCCCTAGGGAGTTGGTGCCCTAAGCAGACTGTGTAATATGCTTATAGGGAGCGGTGTTACTGTAGAATCAACACAAAATGACGTAGTTGCTTCAGCAGTTGCGATTATCATCTCACATTTGATTTTTATGACAATATTGGTTAGGGTTAGGTTTAAGGTTTAGGGTAGGTTTGACATTAAAAACCTTATCTGTTAGGGAAAAAACTGATATTTCACATTAGAATTGCCACAATACGTGTAATAAACCACTTTTTGCAAAAATATCACGATTTAAAACTACATATTTTTCAGTATAAACACACACTAATGGCTCTTCAGCACTGCTGCTTACATGTACAGTCAGGTTTGTGTGTCGCTCTCTCCCCTCCGGCGGTCTGGACTGCCCTCTTATCCCCCTCCAGCTCTCATAGAACAGCTGCTAAAGATAATTTTCCACAGGTGTCAATCCTCAATGTTCTTCCTCTCCCGGTCTTGCTCTCCACAGACGTCGCTCGGCCACGCCCCCATAGCCACAGTGACCCTAACCGTGCAACTAAAATTTTATAATTTTGAATACATTTATGTTTTGCTGCTACACACTTTGACGTAAACCAGAGTCAGAAATGAAGGGGAGCTCAGGACTAAAATGCCACCAAAAGTGACAAAAATGCCCCCAAAATAAAAAATGTATTTGTCTAGTTATACATATTATATGATTTCATATTATGGGTTGCTGGCAATATATTATTTAGATGGAGAATTAAATTGAATTATTTGAAATGAAAGGATGACACATGCTATGTTTTTATGTTTAGAACAATATATTCCATGAATAAAATCCAGTGGGCTATTAATGCCCCTTAATTAATTAAAAGGTTAATTTCGCACACTATCCGAATTCAAATTTTAGTTTTGATTTGCTGTGTTCCTGCTTGTTTAAGTGCCTTAAAGCTATTTCAAACTTTATTGTTACAAGGCGTACTGTATGTTGCATGTTTAATTCAGAGAGTGGCATCCAGTTATCATTAAAACGGTTATTTTTTATACAATTGTTTTTTAAAAAGCATTAGCTCTTGGCGGTCCAAACAAATAACAAGATGAAATAATTCACCACAAATTTTGCTATGAGAGCTACACTATGTTAGATAATTTTTTTTTTTAAATGAACTAAATTTAATTAATGAGCAAGTTCACCAATAATCAGTCTGGCAAACCATGTTTTTGCCCTACCCTGATTAATTATGGTAAGCCTATAATAATGATTTATATTTTAGAGATGTCGGGACGGATTTGGTGGGAAATTGCATACTTCCATCATTCGTCTATTTGTGCTTGTGTCATGTCTGTAAATAAAGAAAAGATCCAGCTACTACAGTGCATATATATATGCAATGATAGGCGTGGTGGTAGTTTGAAGCTCAAAGCTTGTAGCCACAAAAAAATTAGCTACATTGGCCATGGATCATTGAAAAGGTCAACCCTCTGGGGAATCACCCGTGAGCCAGGTAGTTCTCTTAGCAGTAGTTTGTTAGATAGCATTAGCCATTCTAATGGGGCATTTTATTATGGATTGTGGTACTGCAGTGCTTTTAATTTGACGGAGACACTATACTGTAAAAAGGCATCGTCCTTCGGCTGAGATGTTAAAATGAGGTCCTGACTCTCTGTGTCATTAAAAATTCCAGGACACTTCTCATAAAGAGTAGGGGTGTAACCCCGGTGTCCTGGCCAGATTCCCCCCATTGGCCCCTATCTATCATGGCCTCGTTTTAATCTCCATCCCTGAATTGGCTACATCACTCTACTCTCTCCTCCCCACCAATAGCTGGTGTGTGGTGGGCGTTCTGGAGCACTATGGCTTCCGTCGCATCATCCCTATGCTATGTAAAGCGCTTTGAGTGCCTAGAAAAGTGCTATATAAATGTAAGGAATTATTATTATTATTATTAATTTCATTTTCGAACTTTTATGCTGATATTAATGCCAATCTCTAAACCAATTACTACCTTGGTCTATATGGCTGCTAGTTAACTTGAGTCGAAGCCCAACTCACATAACTACCAAAACAAATTTCTTCTGCTAGTAACTTGCAGCTTAATGCTTCAGCCTCTAGAGGGCCAACAGTGACACAGTGTAGCTTTAAACAGGATTTTTTGGTTTTAATGAAGTTAAAATAGCATCGACTGATGGCTTCGACAAAAGCATATACCATCGATTAACAACCTAAGAGCTCATGGTAATTCTGCCTTTAAAGGTTAATAAGTTATCATTAAAAATCAATTGGGGTATTTACTTCCGGAACCAAACTGTAGCACTCTATTCCATGCATTCAGAAAAGTAAACACGGTATACATATTGTAGAAATAGTAGTATGGTAATAACATTGTCAAGGAATTTGTGCATGTATTGAAGTATGAGTGCAAAACCATGTGTCCCATTTGTGTGCAGGCATACATGTGTGCACATGAATGTGTGTTAGCATGTGCATGGGTGACCATAATAAGGTTAATAAGGACGTCTTTACGCTGTCACACACCGAGCCGCCACTCTGCTGGAATGCGACTGCAACAGATCTGTGCCACATGCCATGGTGGAATATTTCAGAATATGAATTGCATACTTGGTATGCTGTTGTCATATGGCTTTTATTAGTATTCTATCAAGCCTGTGAGGCGTTTAGAGCCACCAGATGTAGCTAAAATGCCTCTCACTGGGGGAGTTCCAATTGTGTAGTGTCAGATCAGTGCTATGCACGTCTCCTGTTCATACCATAGGTGAGATAATCAACACAGATAGTATGCATGAAAGCAGTGGGGTATGACTTGTTTTTTGAGGTAGATGTAAGTGTTCTGAACCAATTGTACTTCTGTAATCTGGCTTTTAAATGTTGGGCAGGACTTTTTATTGGTTCCTGGTTTAATCCAAGCGCAATAGTCTGGTTCCCGAAGAAAAAAAATCCCTTTCTTTTTCTCCATAGGCGAATATATTTTTAACGATAACTTATTTCAACTTCATTAATAAAAAAATATTATAAAAAAAACATTTTAGTAGCTGAATTCCTGGTGCAGAACTACACTAGCCAAGATCCTGAGGAGAAAAAGATCCACCAATCAGAGAATCACGTATAACAAAGTGCACCAAAAGAGCTCTGCGCTGACTGCCCATGATGCACTGTGAATGACACAGCTGAGTATCCCTACGCTCTCAAACTACTTGTATATATCAGAATATTTTGGAATATAATTAATAATTTAATTAATTAATTTAATTTAATTTAACCAATTGTCACACATTATACATACATTTCTGCATATACATGGTGAAATTATTTATTTTTCACATATCCCAGCTAAGCTGGGGTCAGAGTGCAGGGTCAGCCATGATACGGCGCCCCTGGAGCAGATAGGTTCAAGGGCCTTGCTCAAGGGCCCAACAGTGGTGTCTTGGTGGTGTTGGGGCTTGAACCCACGACCTTCTGATCAGTAACCCAGAGCCTTAACCGCTGAGCCACCACTGCCCCTATACTGCCCCTACATACTTTATATGTATTGTTTCTATACTTAAAATCAACAACTTTAAATCAATAGTTTTATATTTTTGTATGGAAAATACCAGCACGGACATGCTTCAAAATGTCTCCTTTTGTGTTCCACAGAAGAAAGTAAGTCATACGGGTTTGGAACGACATGAACTATTCCCTAAAATATTTGTCTTAAAGCTTTTGGCTGTAAAACCCTTTGTGGTTCTAATTGGTACTTTTATCTTCAGGAGTAAATATGAGTTCTTAACAGTGATGGTGCTGGCAAGAGTGACAAAAGACATCTTAGAGGGGCTACAGTGACTCACGACACTGACCGCGCTCAATACATCAAGAGGACAGAGATTGTGTGTGTGGTTGCAGCTGGTCTATTTGTGTGGAACAGGCAGAGTGAGAGATTGTGAGTGTGTAAGAGGAAGCTAGCACAAGAGAGCTTGCGTGGGAGCTACATATGTGTTTGTGTGTGTGTGTGTGTGTGTGTGTGTGTGTGTGTGTGTGTGTGTGAGTGTGTGTATGTGTGTGTGTTTTCTCCTCTTCTCTTCTCTTAGGCAGCTGAGGTCAGTGCTCTTGACCTGTGTAAATGTCACAGTCAGTGAGCGCTTTATCTACACCACACAAATGATCATTCCGCTCATCTGTATTCAACGCCCAGTCTCTCTCTCTCTCTCTCACACACACACACACACACACACACACACACACACACACACACACACACACACACACACACACACTCTCCCTCTAAAGCACAGCAATAGCATTATCTCATGGTATCATTCATGCACCGTGAAAAGTTTATCTGCTAAACCAACAAACACGATTTGTGAAAGTTGGGTGACATTTTTGTCCTCATTTAATGGTGAACAGCACAATTTCTGTGCCACCTGCATCTTATCGCGTGGCTTGTTGAATGCGTTACCACGGAGGATTCACACTATTCTCCGCGGCATCCACGCACAACTCACCACATGCCCCACTGAGAGTGAGAACCACATTATAGCGACCACGAGGAGGTTACCCCATTTGACTCTACCCTCCCTAGCAACCGGGCCAATTTGGTTGCTCAGCATGCCCTGGATTTAAACTCGTGACTCCAGGTGTGGTAGTCAGCGTCTTTAATCGCTGAGCAACCCATGCCCCCGATGGATGGATGATTGATACAAACTGGTTTCATGAACAATCTAAACATCTTTAGATTGATATTGATAAAAGAAATAGCAGGTTGTACCACCCCAAACTCATGCCACTGGTTGAATCAATGTTTCTGTTTCAAGCTCAAACAAACAGAGCAATGTTTTTATAACGTATGGCTTAATGGTCAATGATGTGACACAAATTTTTTTTTTTGTCCATTTCTGAAAAGTATAACAAAATAATGCAATTCACACAATAAATGAACACACCCATACTATGATTAAGATATTTTCATTTTCTGAGGATCAAGACATTTTGACATATTTTAAGTGGTGTAACCATCTGGAGGCAGTCAAATAAACACATTCTTGAAAAAATGTATGTTGGCATAAGCTGTTTGCAAAAATCTTATAATTTTTTATAAAAAATAAGCAGTGCATTTTCTAAATCTTATAAAAACTTGTATGTGGTGTAACCAATATGGAAGTAGCAATTTCGTTGTTATGTGACAAAAACATAGAACAAATACACCTTTAGACCCTCATGACTGGTGTGAAGTTAAAAAAAAAAATGGCTTGATATTTGTGACTAAAAAAATCATGATATTTGTAAAAAGTAAAAAAAAAATAAAACATGTACAATATATATATATATATATAAGAAAAAGTGTCAGGAAAATCTATGATCAAGAATTGTTGTTTTAAAGCTAGAAAGAGTTACAAAGTTATCTAGAAGAGTTTAGATATTCATCTGTCCACATTTATACAAATTGCCTATAAATGGAGGTAATTTAGTACTGTGGCTACTCTCACTAGAAGTGGCCGTTCAGCCAAGATGACTCAAAAGGCACAGGCAGAATGCTCAATGAGGTAAAAAAGAGCCCTAGAGTGACAGCTAATGACTTGAAGGAATTATTGGAATTGGTTAACACACTCACACACACTCACACACACTCACACACACACACATACACACATGTTGGTGTGGCTATCCTTATGAGGACTCTCCATAGACAATGATTTTTATACTGTGCAAACTATAGATTCTATCCCCTATCCCTAAACCTAACTTTCTGCATTTTTACATTTTCAATACATTTTCAAATGTTTTTTAAGCATAATACCTTTGTAATTACCAGTTTGTAACTTAAAAATGTCCCAAACCCGACACCCCTCTTGATCTCACACACACACACACACACACACACACACACACACACACACACACACACACACACACACACACACACACACACAATATCTTGGAAGATATGTTATATATATATATATATCAGCGTCTTTAATCGCTGAGCAACCCATGCCCCCGATGGATGGATGATTGATACAAACTGGTTTCATGAACAATCTAAACATCTTTAGATTGATATTGATAAAAAAAATAGCAGGTTGTACCACCCCAAACAAATTATATGTATAATACATATAATACAAATGAGTTTGGAATGACATGAGGGTGAGTAAATAAAGACTATTATAAATAGTGACCACTTCCTTTAAGCAGTGACTTCAATTAATTAGACAAGCCTCTCTTTACGTTTAGCATGAGAAACGCTACAAAGACCTATGCTGACATATTTTTATGTAAAAGCGCTTATTTCCACTGCGTGTCATTTAAATGCATCGTCTGAATCTCCGTGTTTGTGTAATATCACCAAGCAGCTGAGATTGAACAGAGAAAGCCATTTCATTTGCTCGTGTTTATGTAATCAGTGGTTCCTTTCGGAGGCGCGAGCCTGATGGACTGATAACCCCAAATTACACAACAGCCAATCAAAACGAGGGTTATTGCAAACACTGACTCTGTCTCAATTCCTTTGTCCCCTCTCAAGGTAGGAATATATTTATGTGTGTCTTCTCATTTCATACATAAGGGCCAGTATTTGTGTGAGGTGTCTGACCCGTATAATGCGGATATTCATGAGTGTACACAATCTGTCAACCGTTGGCTCATCAGCATACTGGATCTCTATGAGTGTGTGTTTCATTTCGCTGGCACAGGCTTGGAGAGGCCTGATATGTAATTATGTTGTTAGATGCCATGAGGTTTTGGCAATAAGAGATGCAGGAGGATGATTCCTAAGGCGCAAGCGCATGGTAAAGACCAGACGGACATGTTTCGTGTAACACAAGCCTGTTCTTTTCAGTAAATTGGCAGACATATGGAATTGTGGATGTAGAAGTCATGAAATAGATTTAAAGGTTCACTTCATGTGGTCATGCGGGTTTGGAAAAACATAAGGATGAGTACGTGATTACACAACTGTCCCTTTAAGACCGACTAGTTGAGGTAAGCTATAAAATAAGTCATTTACATATAGAAGTTTTAAAGGGAAAATTTAATTATATCAAATATACAAATTATCTCATTATTTTCTCACCCTCATGCCATCCCATATGTGTATGACTTTCTTTATTTTGCAGAACAAAGATTTTTAGAAGAATATTTCAGCACTGTAGGTCCATACAATGCAAGTGAATGGTGACCAACATTTTGAAGCTCCAAAAAGCACATAAAGGCAGCATAAAAGTAATCCATACGTCTCCAGTGTTTTAATCTATTTCTTCAGAAGCGATATGATTTTGGAGATTTGCATTCTTTGTGCATATCGCCACCTACTGGGCAGGGAGGGACTTAAATATTGATCTGTTTCTCACCCACACCTATCATATCCCTTCTGAAGACAAGGATTTAACATGATGTCTAATGGATTACATTTGTGCTGCCTTTATGTGCGTTTTGGAGCTTCAAAAATTTGGTACCCATTCACTTGCATTGTATGGACCTACAGAAATATTATTCTAAAATCTTTAATTTGTGTTCAGCAGAACAATGAAAGTCATACACATCTGGGATGGCATGAGGGTGAATAAATGATGTTTGTGTGAACTATCTCTTTAAATCTATCTGAGTGTGGAAACTGGACATTTAAAACTAAAATGATACAAATGTATGTTATGACCCCTTTAACAAAGTGTTTTTTACTCCTTTCTATCTGTCTCTCCCTATCTGTCGACCACACGATATGGTGCACACATACACATATGCCGGCTGCCCCATACCTAAGACATAGACAAATTGCCATTGTACCTGAAACAAATTGGCCTCGGGTTAAAAGAGCATATTGAGGGTTGTCCTCTCTAACCGCTCTATTGTCCCGCGCCCTTTACCGTCGCCCCTTAAGTACTGTCACTGCAGCCAGCACATATTTCACATCTCTTCTGGAAGGATTTCTCATTTCAGAGCTCATTACCTCGCCTGACAATTAATTAATAACGGTGGTCTGCAGGAGCTCTTGGTCCAGGGGGAATCACAGCCACACGATCACGCTCATCTGGGGTTTACCTGGGACAAGTGTCTTGATTTGTGAACGATATTGGGTTGTTGATATCTTCATGGTTTGAAGACTAGGCCCAGATCGACTGTCACTGAGATTTCCAGAGGGGGGGATTTCCAATTAGTGACATGAAACTGGATTGATTAGTATACTCCCGAAAAATATTTCAGTCTAAGATTGAACCATTTCAACAGTTTGACACATTTCCATCAAATTTGAGTAATCTTTAACAGAAATTTACAGATTATGAATTAAGCATAATGTGATGATTTAATCGACTACTTGAATGTAAACTTCAAAAAGGCTAGTAAGAATTACTTTTTATAGCAAGTTTTTGCATACAGTTTTTGTAATTATATCTTAATGGTAAAAAATGTAGAAAAATCGACTTAACTTCACATCATAATATTGATTAAATTAAGTAAGTTTAATTTAAACATTTCAGTTAAAACAGTAAGTTAGAAAATTAAATGAATACTTTATTAGAACAATTTATATTTTGAACTTTCCTTATAAACACCTGAGTAATCATGTACCACTTAAAAGCCTTCCACAGAGAAGCTTAATGCATGCGACATTATGTAGTCTATTAGACAATATCATCTTGCAATTTCGGCATTAAAAACTAATTTAGTGCTGTGCATGCAGACCTCAACACTTGCACAAAACACAATGATCGATCAAAGGATCGCTTAAAAAAAAAAAAAAATTATATAATTTTTTTTTATCATGAATGGGTAATTTTGAGAAGAAAAATTATTTCAGACTTCCCAAAACAAAATCAACCATAAAAATGGTGCAAATAAACATGCGAACAGTGAAACCATGCAAGCTCACTATGCTGGAAACATCTGCGTCAAAATGTTAAGTAAAATGTACTAATTTAATGTGCCCTTGAAATTTACTCAAATTTGCAAATAAATATGACAAGGTTTTCTACTGTCGGAGTGATACATGATGATGCATTGAAAGACAATTAACCATCATAAATAATATTTTCTAATTATCTAGAAGAGCACAAATATATAATTTGGATTAAGTACAAATGTACAGTTTCCTTCATATTTTCAAGTTCACGCTTTAACTTATTTATTGTAGAAAGTACTTAATCTTTTCTGCCATATTCACTTGACCTACACTATATATATATATATATATATATATATATATAATATATATATATTATATGTATGTATGTTTGTATACACACTCACCTAAAGGATTATTAGGAACACCATACTAATACTGTGTTTGACCCCCTTTAGCCTTCAGAACTGCCTTAATTCTACGTGGCATTGATTCAACAAGGTGCTGAAAGCATTCTTTAGAAATGTTGGCCCATATTGATAGGATAGCATCTTGCAGTTGATGGAGATTTGTGGGATGCACATCCAGGGCACGAAGCTCCCGTTCCACCACATCCCAAAGATGCTCTATTGGGTTGAGATCTGGTGACTGTGGGGGCCATTTTAGTACAGTGAACTCATTGTCATGTTCAAGAAACCAATTTGAAATGATTCGAGCTTTGTGACATGATGCATTATCCTGCTGGAAGTAGCCATCAGAGGATGGGTACATGGTGGCCATAAAGGGATGGACATGGTCAGAAACAATGCTCAGGTAGGCCATGGCATTTTAACGATGCCCAATTGGCACTAAGGGGCCTAAAGTGTGCCAAGAAAACCATCCCCCACACCATTACACCACCACCACCAGCCTAACAAGGCATGATGGATCCATGTTCTCATTCTGTTTACGCCAAATTCGGACTCTACCATCTGAATGTCTCAACAGAAATCGAGACTCATCAGACCAGGCAACATTTTTCCAGTCTTCAACTGTCCAATTTTGGTGAGCTCTTGCAAATTGTAGCCTCTTTTTCCTATTTGTAGTGGAGATGAGTGGTACCCGGTGGGGTCTTCTGCTGTTGTAGCCCATCCGCCTCAAGGTTGTGCGTGTTGTGGCTTCACAAATGCTTTGCTGCATACCTCGGTTGTAGCGAGTGGTTATTTCAGGCAAAGTTGCTCTTCTATCAGCTTGAATCAGTCGGCCCATTCTCCTCTGACCTCTAGCATCAACAAGGCATTTTCAGCCCACAGGACTGCCGCATACTGGATGTTTTTCCCTTTTCACACCATTCTTTGTAAACCCTAGAAATGGTTGTGCGTGAAAATCCCAGTAACTGAGCAGATTGTGAAATACTCAGACCGGCCCGTCTGGCACCAACAACCATGCCACGCTCAAAATTGCTTAAATCACCTTTCTTTCCCATTCTGACATTCAGTTTGGAGTTCAGGAGATTGTCTTGACCAGGACCACACCCCTAAATGCATTGAAGCAACTGCCATGTGATTGGTTGATTAGATAATTGCATTAATGAGAAATTGAACAGGTGTTCCTAATAATCCTTTAGGTGAGTGTATATTGATTGCGAAGTATTTAAAAAAACTTACATTTATTCTTAAATTATAGTCATTTAGATTATTTAAAGACTTAATGGAAATGTATCATTTGAATTGTGAAAATTGAAATGTGTCCATTTAATTAATGGACGGAAATATTTTTTTAGTTATTAGGGTGTTCACACTTTTTTTTTTTTTTTTTTTATGTGTTTGATTTCTGGGGTCTGAGAGCAGTTTGCTTAAATTTTATCAATACAAATAAATCTATGTCAACTCTTCAAACGAACTTGTACCGTTATAAAGCAGTTCTTTTCACTATAGCTTTCAGCCTCCAAAAAGAAAAAAGAAAAACACCAAAAAAAGCATCAGAAAGGTAGTTTATTTGACTATTGACTATTGTGCAATATTATGAGTCTTCTAATACCATTCAATATCTTATTTGAGGAACTGGGCAAAATTTAAGCCATTATTCACTGAAAATCTTCCCCTCCTTCCTATTTTAAATTCTGTAAATTTACACTTTTGCTCACATGTGAAATTGACATGTACATGCCCATACTTTCAACAACACTTCCAATTTTGGCCACTGGGGGCAGTGATTTGAATGTCAGTAATCACAAACCGATTTCAGCAGCAGAACTTTCGACCTAATGTTGCCAAATTCACAGTCAAAATCAGTTTGTGTTTAAACTTTTCAAAGGAATCAACTGTGGCTCATCTGTCTCTACATATTAAGTTGGGCTGGAGGTATTTTAACATTGTAAAAAGGAAGCACTTAAACTTTAAAGAGTACTCCAATGTAATTACACAATTGGTAACAGCTCTTGTGTACCAGTTACACTTCTAAGATGAAGTACATTTATATTAAGAATTGTGACAGATCATATTTCACACTGTGTTTGTTTTGGCTGTGGCAAATGCTTTTTGCGTAGCTTACTAAGGCTAATGGATGTTTGCTAATTTGATTAAACAGTTATCAAATTAAATGGTGGATTCTTACAAGCAGGACTGGTTTAAATCGCATATTGTGTCGCAAACGGTTGTGTATGTGTTGTTGCAGCATGTTTTAATGATGGAAGCAGGCCGAGGAACGTGGGAGAGGTGGAGGCGGAGTGTTCCATTAGCCGATATGTGTGTAGATATACGCCAGTGACACAGTTCGTGTATCCGCGGCTGTGAATCTTCAAGCTGTTGGCAGTGATAATTAAATTTCCCAGAATGAGTACTGCCACTGTGACATAGGGGTAACATCTAGAATCTCTCTGTCTCTCTCTCTGTCTCTCTCTCTCTCTCTCTGTCTCTCTCTCTGTATCAATCTCTAAAGAAGCAGATATACTTTTTCTGGGTACCGCAAGGGAAAAAAATATCCTATTTGTTCCGAGCTGCTCTTTATCAGCTAAAGCTGAGATACGGGCTGCACAGTAAGGTCGCAATATGAACTAATGAAACTTGTCCAATACATATGAAATAGATTCAAAGTGAGGAAGACCTGCTTTTAGGCAGGTATCCCAGCTGGGCTCACCAATACAGATGGCCTGGGCCAGAGTGAGAGAGTGTTGGTTCAGTGCTACTTGCAGGGTCATAAAGGGCTTGGGGCTGAAAAGTTTAAAAAAATGTCCAAGATATTTAAAAATACAAGGGACACATAATGCTCCCATAGTGAATACTTATGTAGTATGTTATCTCACTGAAGAAAAATAAAAATAAATAAATAAATAAATATATATATATATATATATATATATATATATATATATATATATATATATATATATACAGTGGGTACGGAAAGTATTCAGACCCCTTAAATTTTTCAGTCTTTGTTATATTGCAGCCATTTGCTAAAATCATTTAAGTTCATTTTTTTTCCTCATTATTGTACACACAGCACCCCATATTGACAGAAAAACACAGAATTGTTGACATTTTTGCACATTTATTAAAAAAGAAAAACTGAAATATCACATGGTCCTAAGTATTCAGACCCTTTGCTGTGACACTCATATATTTAACTCAGGTGCTGTCCATTTCTTCTGATCATCCTTGAGATGGTTCTACACCTTCAATTGAGTCCAGCTGTGTTTGATTATACTGATTGGACTTGATTAGGAAAGCCACACACCTGTCTATATAAGACCTTACAGCTCACAGTGCATGTCAGAGCAAATGAGAATCATGAGGTCAAAGGAACTGCCTGAAGAGCTCAGAGACAGAATTGTGGCAAGGCACAGATCTGGCCAAGGTTACAAAAAATTTCTGCTGCCCTTAAGGTTCATAAGAGCACAGTGGCCTCCATAATCCTTAAATGGAAGACGTTTGGGACGACCAGAACCCTTCCTAGAGCTGGCCGTCCGGCCAAACTGAGCTATCGGGGGAGAAGAGCCTTGGTGAGAGAGGTAAAGAAGAACCCAAAGATCACTGTGGCTGAGCTCCAGAGATGCAGTCGGGAGATGGGAGAAAGTTGTAGTAAGTCAACCATCACTGCAGCCATCCACCAGTCGGGGCTTTATGGCAGAGTGGCCCGACGGAAGCCTCTCCTCAGTGCAAGACACATGAAAGCCTGCATGGAGTTTTCTAAAAAAACACCTGAAGGACTCCAAGATGGTGATAAATAAGATTCTCTGGTCTGATGAGACCAAGATAGAACTTTTTGGCCTTAATTCTAAGCGGTATGTGTGGAGAAAACCAGGCACTGCTCATCACCTGTCCAATACAGTCTCAACAGTGAAGCATGGTGGTGGCAGCATCATGCTGTGGGGGTGTTTTTCAGCTGCAGGGACAGGACGACTGGTTGCAATCGAGGGAAAGATGAATGCGGCCAAGTACAGGGATATCCTGGATGAAAACCTTCTCAAGAGTGCTCTGGACCTCAGACTGGGCCGAAGGTTCACCTTCCAACAAGACAATGACCCTAAGCACACCGCTAAAATAACGAAGGAGTGGCTTCACAACAACTCCGTGACTGTTCTTGAATGGCCCAGCCAGAGCCCTGACTTAAACCCAATTGAGCATCTCTGGAGAGACCTGAAATGGCTGTCCACCAACGTTTACCATCCAACCTGACAGAACTGGAGAGGATCTGCAAGGAGGAATGGCAGAGGATACCCAAATCCAGATGTGAAAAACTTGTTGCATCTTTCCCAAAAAGACTCATGGCTGTATTAGATCAAAAGGGTGCTTCTACTAAATACTGAACAAAGGGTCTGAATACTTAGGACCATGTAATATTTCAGTTTTTCTTTTTTAATAAATGGCCAAAAATGTCAACAATTCTGTGTTTTTCTGTCAATATGGGGTGCTGTGTGTACAATAATGAGGAAAAAAATGAACTTAAATGATTTTAGCAAATGGCTGCAATATAACAAAGAGTGAAAAATTTAAGGGGGTCTGAATACTTTCCGTACCCACTGTATATATATATCCAAGAATTTTAAAACAAGAACAAATAGATTGAGAAGCAGAATGGCATAAGATATTAGGTCTTGTTTTCAGCAAAACCTTACAAAATTTGGTGTGGTTTATGCTTAAAACAAGAAAAAACTGTTTAACAATGGAGTGAGTAAAATAAAATAGTTTTCCCTTTGAATCAAGTTTTATTCTTACTCTTGGTAAATAGATTTTTCTTGTTATAAACGTTACAAAATTTGTTCGATTTTCCAGAAAACAAGACATGTAAGCGCAGCGTAGTTCTAGCGGGAAGACTAGCAGCTGTACATCATCACATCATTAGCCAATCGCATGTAAGCTGTTGCTTTATATGTCTGCTAATATTCTATCACATTGTTGTTTCAGTGTGCTAACATGGCAACCTCCACCACCCCACCACCACCAGTTGAGCCCCGTCCCGCATGGGGGTAGGCTCCTTTCCCCTGCCTCCTATCTCCGGCAGGATATGACGGTCCAAGTACAACTTCTTTGGACCGCCAGACGGGGCCTACGCCAAAGAGAGACATTACATTTCTGTTTTATATTCATCAAATAAATGTCATCTTAAATCTCACTCAAGCCTGCGAGTCTTCCTGATCGAACTTATATCTTGTTACATCTAAAGATTAAAGTTTTCTTGAGGTTAGTGGATGGGAAATGACTGAATCAAAGACTGTTTATCTTCATTTTAAACGTATTTTTCTCTTCTCACATAGCTTGACTCTACCTTGTATTTGGTACTGTATTTTGTATTTATACTATCGCACACCTGATTATTTTGCACAAAGCGGTGTCTTTTTGACGTGTCTGTGATCGACAGCCTGAATAGTTAGCCCACATATGATTGTAAATTATTATCAGATCAGTTATTTTTAAGAAGGATCCTTCTCCTCTGGGCTAGATTTCCTAGCTGATAACAGCTACAGATTTTCAGATATGTTTTCAACTGCTAATTACTAATTCAGTTTATGAGGTCACCTTGAAAAATGAGTAATTTTCAAAATCATGGAAGGCTTTTAAAGCAAATAAAACAATTATATGACTAAATTTGTATATTCTTGCGTGACACAAGGATGCTTGTGCGTTCTGATTTGTTTCGAGATCTTCTAGGTTGTTATAAGTCAAAAGCCTAATATTTTGGTCTCTAGATATTTCCCAGTTCCTTCTTTCAGTACAGCCTAAGTCTTAGACCCTCAAGGTGATAATGATAAGTTAAATCACTTAGAAAGTTAATAGCACACTTCACGTTGTAGTTTAATGCTCAGGATTATAGTTTTTTCAAATCCCTAACCCTTATTATGAGCAATAGTTAGCAAACTTAGCAAAGCTTAGCAAAACCTTTGCAAATACCACTGAGATAGCAAATACACTGCCTGGCCCCAAAAAAAGTAGCATACCCAAATATTTTGTTGGACCACCTTTAGCTTTGATTACATTGACAACTTTATGCAACTTCACAACATTTATTTCCATGAGTTCCATCAAGGGCATTCATTTATGACTGAAATCTTGTATTGATGACGGGAGAGTCAAACCACTCCGTAAAGTCTTCTCTAGCACATCCCAAAGACTTTCAATGGGGTTGAGGTCAGGACTCTGTGGTGGCCAATTCATGTGTGAAAATGATTCCTCATTCTCGACGAACTAATCTTTCACAGTTTGAGCCTGATGAATCTTGGCATTGTCATCCTGGAATATGCCCGTGCCGTCAGGGAAGAAATAATCCATTGATGGGATAATCTGGTCATTCAGTACATTCAGGTAGTCAGCTGACTTCATTTTATTGCCACATAATGTTGCTGAGCCCAGACCTGACCAATGGAAGCAACCCCAGATCATAACACCACATCCATAGGCTTGTGCAGTGGGCACTATGCATGACGGGTGCATCATGTCCTTCCCTTCTTACCCTGATGTGCCCATCGCTTTGGGATAGGGCGAATCTGGACTCATCAGACCACGTGATCGTTTTTTCCAATTAGCCACACTATTAAGTGGCTTTCTTGTGGCCACACAGCTGTTTAGTCCCAATCATATGAGTTCTCATATTATTGTGTGTGTAGAAACGTTCTTATTTTCACTATTAAACATTGCCGTGAGTTCTACTGTCGAATGTTTTACGATGTGACATCACCTAGCGTTTTAGTGATTTCCGATCACAATCATTCAAGATGTTTTTCTGACAACATTTCTTCCATCATGTTGATGGTTCACCACTATCCTTACAGGTAAGGATAAGATGACAGCTGTAACATTTTTTAAAGAAGCAATTAGCAGCTAGGGTTAGAGTTTTCCCAGGAATATCCAACTTTGTAAACAGGTAACAGTCTGTCTTGAAACAAATGATTTAAAGTAACCTCTGTTAAAAACACTATGACACATAAGGCTGATATTTTGTCCAACCATGAAGTTGTTTTAATATCAGGCAGCATTTTATTAACAAGTGTTGTGCAACTTGTCTTTGAACATTTTCAGTCCAGCACAGATTTGAACTTCTTTGCAGAAAAACTATTTACAGGTGTATGCAAAGGTTTAGGCACCCCTGACAATTTCCATGATTTTCATTTATAAATAATTGGGTGTTTGGATCAGTAATTTCATTTTGATCTATGAAATAACTGAAGGACAGACAATGTGCAATATGCATCAAAACAAAATTAGACAGGTGCATAAATTTGGGCACCCTTGTCATTTTGTTGATTTGAATACCTGTAACTACCTAGCACTGATTAATTGGAACACACAATTGGTTTGGTGAGCTCATTAAGCCTTGAACTTCATAGACAGGTGCATCCAATCATGAGAAAAGGTACTTAAGGTGGCCAATTGCAAGTTGTTGTTCTCTTTCACTCTCCTCTGAAGAGTGGTAACATGGGGGCCTGAAAACAACTCTCAAATGGCCTGAAAACAAAGATTGTTCAACATTATGGTTTAGGGGAAGGCTACAAAAAGCTATTGCAGAGATTTAAGCCGTCAGTGTCCACTGTGAGGAACATAGTGAGGAAATGGAAGACCACAGGCACAGTTCTTGTTATGGCCAGAAGTGGCAGGCCAAGTAAAATATCGGAGAGGCAAAGGCGAAGGATGGTGAGAACGGTCAAAAACAGCCCACAGACCACCTCCAAAGACCTACAACATCATCTTGCTGCAGATGGTGTCACTGTGCATCGTTCAACAATTCAGCGCACTTTGCACAAGGAAAAGCTTTACGGGAGAGTGATGCGGAAGAAGCCTTTTCTGCACACACGCCACAAACAGAGTCGCTTGAGGTATGCAAACGCACATATGGACAAGCCAGCTTCATTTTGGAAGGTGCTGTGGACTGATGAAACAAAGATGTTATTTGGTCATAACAATGGGCGTTATGCATGGCGGCAAAAGAACACAGCGTTCCAAGACAAACACTTGTTACCCACAGTAAAATTTGGTGGAGGTTCCAACATGCTGTGGGGCTGTGTGGCCAGTGCCGGTACTGGGAATCTTGTTAAAGTTGAGGGTCGCATGGATTCCAATCAATATCAGCAGATACTTGATAATAATGTAGAGGAATCAGTCAAAAAGTTGAAGTTATGCCGGGGCTGGATATTTCAACAAGATAACGACCCAAAACACTGCTCAAAATCTACTCTGGCATTTATGCAGAGGAACAAGTACTATGTTCTGGGATGGCCATCCCATTCCCCAGAACTGAATATCATTTATAATCTGTGGGGTGATTTGATGCAGGCTGTCCATGCTCGGCAACCATCAAACCTAACAGAACTGGAGATGTTTTGCAAGGAGGAATGGTCCAAAATATCTTCAACCAGAATCCAGACACTCATTACAGGCCATAGGAAGCGTCTAGTGGCTGTTATTTCTGCTAAAGGAGGCTCAACTAAATATTGATGTGATATTTCTGTTGGTGTGCCCAAATTTATGAACCTGTCTAATTTCATTTTGATGCATATTGCACATTTTCTGTTCCTCCAATAAAACTCATTTCACTACTGAAATATTACTCCAATAAACCTCATTTCACTACTGAAATATTACTGTGTCCTTCAGTTATTTGATAGATCAAAATGAAATTGCTGATCCAAACACCCAATTATTTATAAATGAATATCATGGAAATTGTCAGGGGTGCCTAAACTTTTGCATACACCTGTAGTTGCAAAACTAATTGCTCATATTTCTCTCCTCTCATCACAGTTAGACTGCAGGGCTCTACATTTGTACATTAGTGTTTGTGTTGCTTGTGTGTGCTGCAGTTTCACAGAGCAAGACAGTTGATTATCAGCATAAAGTCTGGTCCACTTTTTAAAGTATTTCTGGCCAAGAACCACCTTCTTAGACAGTAAAAGGCAATCTGACGACATGCTAACTTCACCACAGTTCGCTTTGTCTTAAACGTGATATTTAGGGGTGTTTGAATCTTAAATCAATGATACAACAGTAAAAGTCTTGCATAGACGATTATTTGACTAGCAGTATAACATCTGGTCCATTTTGCAGATTAGCATGGTCATGAACTTACTTACACCAGAAGAAATAATTTTACCAACATGTGAAGTGACCAAACACAGATCGATTTGTTTTTATGATCAGGTTTATCTACAAAGGTTGATACCATACATATAGACTGGTGTAGAAATCAAGCAATTTCATAGAAGTTCATGGTCTGCTTTTCAGGGAAAATATTGCAATTTTGTGTAAACTTTGTAATCTTAATTTATAGTGATGTCGATTTAAAGCGTTAATCGATTCATATTTTTTTTTAAATGTGTAAATAAACATATAATACAATTAATCATGCCCTAGTTCGTGATAAGAAATATTTCTGCCATTAGAGCAATTCAAGCTTGAAGTACCAACTTCATGTTTTCAGCAGGGGGCAGTAAGCGCAAAACTAGCTGTACTGCTGTGCAGCTTTAGAGGCAACAAACGAACATACAGATTGCCGACAGCTCAAGATGAGGATTCGTTCTTGCATTCAAACACAGCTGGACGATGCACAATATCTAGGAATTTGTTTTTCTAAGTTTCAAGCTATGTTTAACTTGACGCTGCGTCCTAAAATGCTGTGTTTATGACATGACGCAATCAAAATGAGACGCTCCAAAAACGGCCCGTATGACGAAAGTGTACCAAGAGGCATCCTTACAAAAGCTCTTATAATAAGTGTACCTTGGGCACATTGACGGTTTCAACTGCACAATGAATTGCCATTGACTGTGATGGATTGTCATACAGCTCTTGCCAGAATTACCTGTAAAATGGGCCAAATGTTTGCTGCTCATAAATGGCTTAGCAAGACCAGGCTAGACCAAATTCAGTGGGAAGAAAACACTGAACACTCTGTCAAGCACCTCTACCATTTCCTCACCATCTTCAGGATTTCAGGTGGCATTCACACATCACTCTTGAGTGATCATGACAGCTATACTGTCACATGGCCACATGAGGGTTACTGCAATATTTAAGAGAACTGCTTATGAAATGTTTCATTATAAGTGTTGAAAAGGAGCGAGAGGAAATCTCTGCAGATGGACAAAGGGACAAAGACTCTTCGGAGAGAGAGGGAAGAGCAGCGTGGGAAATGCATAATGGAAGTATTGATCGCTGTAACATGACTATCAGCTGTGGCGAAAAGGTCACTCGGCTTGAGGCCGTCTTCCAGATTGCGAGAGATAAAACAGAGAACAAAAGGAAAGTATAAAGACGCAGAGCAATATAGTCATATTTGTTTGCCCTTAAGGCAAACAGTTTACACATAAACAAATTATGTCATCATTTACTTTACCTCATGTCATTCCAAATCGAATGATGAATAGTTCTTCAAATTTTGAAGAATGTCAATGAAGTACTTTTCCATATAACAAAAGTATACAGTCAAAAATTACAAATGAATTTACCTTAAAAGTACTTTACTTTAAAAGTATCATTAAAGCAGTCCATTTGGCACCATTTTAGAAAAGCCATTAACTGGAAATTTGCCCTTCCTTTGCAACTCTCGAATCTCATTACACTTGCATTCAAACTTTTATCGTGGCAATTCTGAGCTGAAATGTCCAGTGTGGCGCTAAAAGCGAGTTACACGTTCTCCCAAACAGATGTGGTTTTTAAGGTTAATGCTCTATTGACTTTTAAAACAACAAATCTGGACTGGGAAGAGAAATCGGCCTGGGATTTTACATGGCAACTGGCCCGCTGTCCTTTTCTGCATATCGCGATTTGTGGCGCCATTTTTTGGACCGTTCTGCATAACGCGGCTGCTCATTTTTGCTTATTGTGGCCCATTCGGCCCGTTTCGCGGCCGACCCACCAGCCCGCTCGGTTCTCCGATTGGCAAGTCCGATAGTCTCCAAATACAAGAAGAATAGCTGAAGCAACCATGCCATTTTGTCATGCCCCTATCTGATCACACTCAAACAAGCTTGTAAATGTAGTTGGTTATGTAATGCAAACGTTAAAATGTGACGCGCTACAAGTCAAACACTATAGTAAAAGTGTGTGGATATGATAAGACAGCATTGTGAAAAGAACAGGATGAAAAGTAAGTGTTTATGAACTAATAATCTACCGTTTAACCCGTGATTTGTGTTAAAGTGAATAAAAGTAATTGTTGTTTTAGCGCCTTTAGTGTTCATTTTGCCAGGAAACTGCCAAGATGCGGAAAATGAGCCACGTAAAAATCGTTTCGCAAAAATGAGACCAGGTATTACATTTCATTTCAACATCTCTTTTTGTTTCCATAGAAGAAAGACCTTGGGTGAACTATTCCATTAATAGAAAGGTGTATTTGTTTGGTGGTGGCGTAGTGGCCTAAAGCGCATTACTGGTAAGCAGAAGGTTGTTGGTTCGATCCCCACAGCCACCACCATTGTGTCCTTAAGCAAGGCACTTAACTCCAGGTTGCTCTGGGGGGATTATCCCTGTAATAAGTGCACTGTAAGTCGCTTTGGATAAAAGAATGTGCCAAATGCATATGTACGTGTTTCACGGTGGAAGTCTTTGACAGATATTTCGGCTTGTCGAAACCTCGAAATTCCTTTGTGATCATAACATTAGAAATCAAACCAGACTGCAGTGCCTCCACCCATTACACTTATCTCATTCACTGTAATCATTTACATTTATGCATTTGGCAGACACTTTTATCCAAAGCGACTTACAGAGCCCTTATTACAGGGACAATCCTCCAGAGCAACCTGGAGTTAAGTGCCTTGCTCAAGGACACAATGGTGGTGGCTGTGGGGCTTGAACCAGCGTCCTTCTGATTAGCAGTTATGTGCTTAGACCACTACACCACCACCACTCTTTATTTAGTTTATTTAGTGCAGTTTAATTCCCTGAAACTCGTTGGGCGTGAAACCTCTCATAAAACTGATGAATCTGCTTTTTTATGAGAGGGCTGTTAAAGTCTGTTTGGAACAGCAACGGCGTGGGTGTGTGGGGTGTAAGTTATAAAGGAGACATACCTTCACATATACACTACCCTTCAGAGGTTTGGAAACATTATTAAATATTTACGTTTGTGACAGAAAAGGAATTTCTTTTTGACTGAGGATGCTATAAATTGATCAAGAATTACAGTAGAAACATTTATGATGTTAAAAATGACTATTTCTTTTTTAAATAAATGCTGTATTATGTTTTATTCTAATAGTCAGTCTATTACAGATCTTCATGTAGAGTTTCATCCCACTGGCTCGTAGGACACGTCTCACAGAATTTTCTACCAAGCTTTTCTTAAAGAAACGTTAAATGGCAACTTTGATTCATAAAGTTATTTTGCACATTCTACACTTTTCTTCTTATTTGCCAGTTTCAGATGTGCCTAAAATGGCAACATCCCAGAGTATTCTCTTCTCTTCTCCTGGTCATTGAAGCTGCCAGTTTAAGACCTGTTGCAGGGCTGGATTGGTAATCTGGCATAGCGGGTATTTTCCCGGTGGGCTGACGCAATTTGGGGCCGATCAGGGGCAGACTGGCCATCGGGAGAGCTGAGGGGTCACTTGCGACATGCAGCGACAAAGTAGCTGGCAGAGTGAATGCAGTTTTAGACTGCCATCTGCACTGCTTCAGCTCGTCCTGTGTATGTGTGTGTGTGTGTGTGTGTGTGTGTGTGTGTGTGTGTGTACGTGTGTGTGTGTGTGTATGACCATGACTGCAACTTGCAGTAAATGATACATCGCCCTCTTGTGGTCTCCCAAAATTATAATATAAATTATTATTTTTTTTTTCATATTATTGCTTCGTGTTCCTCTGCGGCCGGCACTGGATGATTCTACAGTTAGAATGGTTTGGTTTTACAGTATAACGTGGGGATTTGCTGTATTTAAATCTTTCATCATAAACAATGATTTTTTTTTCATAGCATATTTAGAAATTTCTATATGATTATCAAGTGTTCTAAGTTGAAGCGAGGGCATGCGAAGACAAATGTGACTATATGGAAAAGTGTCACGTCAGCACATGCATCGTCATATCATGAAATTAATAATAAACCTTATTCCTCCTTAAAGCTCTTCTGGTGAAATATTTACAAAATATATATAGGCTATAAATATCTTAATTTGATGAATACTTAAATAAGGTGCATTGTAATGGAGCCAAGTCTCCGTCCTTTCAAAATAAGAGCTTCTTGTGTATTTCAGGCGTGTTTATAAATAAAAGTCCGACATTATAATTGCGATTATGGTTGAACAATAAACTGCATCTTAGATTTGATTCATTTTTAACTCTTGTTGCCTCCATGTAAGATTATTATTTCTTTTTTTTATTCTAGAAATTTAATGTAAATACTATCTGCCTTTTCCACCACCTTAGTTATTGGTATCACCAAAATCCACTATCAGTCGATGTCTAATATACACTATCTTGTATGTAACTTTGGAAAGAATAAAGGTAAACATCTGACTGTGTATTAATATTTCTCTTGTAAATCTTGTTCTGTTTTGGTTGGACCAGAATTGTGAGCTTTGATGAAATAATCCTATCAAACATTTCCTGTTTTTTGAGAACACTCTGTCATCCACAAACAAACATTTTGTATTACTCCATCTCCTCCATCCACTCTCTCTCTCTTTATCTCTCTCTCTCTCTCTTTATCTCTCTCTTTATCGCTTTATCTCTCTCTCTCTCTCTCTCTCTATAGAATGCAGCATTTGTCTGTCTGACTGACTGAATGTCTTGGTTAGATGTGTTTCACTCTAGACAGATGCCAAGCTGAGTTCCCTCTGCAGCGTGCTGCCACTCATATAAAAGGTAAATGTTTACACACTGATGTAACATGCAAGTGTATTTTATCTTACTCTCCTTTAATCAAAATATTCAAAACACACATAAATAGACGCATTTATGGTATAGAAACTCAGAGATTTTCCTGATTTTTGGTGGTAAAACAGATTTTCAGTGAACGTCTGAGTATGGGACAAGGCTAAAACAGTCAAATATATTCATAAAAGAAAATAAACGATGAAAGCCTGGTAAAATTAATTCAAGTCATTTTTGAATGTGTCCTTCATACAACAAAGAGAAACAAGTTTAATTCTTTTAATTTTAATAAAAAACAAACTCTGGGACACGAAAATAGCCGAAGTTGAAGAAACACTCATACACTGATGAGCCAAAACATTATGACCAATCACAGTTGAAGCAAATAACATTGATAATTTCCTAACAAGGCCACATGTCAAGGTCTGGGTAGATTAGGTGGTAACTGAACAATAAGTTCTTATAGTCATCGTGTTGAATGCTGGACAAATGAGCAGGAGTGAAGACCTGAGCGACTTTGACAAGGGCCAAATTGCTATGACAATAAGAATGGGTGAGAGCATCTCTTGAACGGCAAGACTTGTGGGTCCTGGTCAGCAGTTTTTGGTGAGACAAACCACAAACCTGAGACAGGATGTTGGGTGCCCAAGGCTCATCGATGCACGAGGGCAATGAAAGCTATCCCATCTGATTGGAAACGACAGAAGGTTTGTTAGGTACTGATGCACAAGTCACAGAAAATTTGAATGATGGTTACGGGAGGAATGTGTTACAACACAGTGCATCGAACCCTGCTGTGTATTGGCCTGCATAGATGCAGAACGGTCAGAGTACCCACGATGATGCCTGTCCACCATCGAAAGCGCCTACGAAAGCCGTCCGACGAGTCCCATTTTCTTTTACATCACGTGGACGGCCATGTGTGCCATTTACCTGGGGAAGTGATGGCACCAGGATGCACTGTTGGAAGAAGACAAGCTGGTGGAGGGAGTGTGATGCTCTGTAAAATGTTCTGCTGGTAAACCCTGGATCCAGTCTGTCATTCATGTGCCACCTACCTGATCATTATCGCAGACCAGGTAAACCCCTTCATGGCAATGGTATTCCCTGATGGCAGTGACCTCTTTCAGCAGGATAATGCTCCTGCCACACTGCACACATTGTTCAGGAATGGTTTAAGGATCTCAATCCGACTGAGCATATGTGGGAGATGCTGGACCTCCTCTTCACAACTTACAGGACTTGAAGGATCTGCTGCTAATGTCCTGGTTCCAAATACCACAGGACATCTTAGAGGTCTTGTCGAGTCCATGCCTCAGCGGGTCGGTGCTGTTTTTGTGGCACACTGAGGACCAACAGCATATTGACCATATTTTGGTCATAATGTTTTGGCTCATCCGTGTATATGTAACTTACTAGACTAAATGCCATTAATAAGAGTTAGTGCTTTCACCGGGTTGCAAACAGCATCGTCCAAAATATATTTTGGCCAAGATAGAAAGAGATTTCATGGTGGAGAAATCTGAGATTTTAAGATGACCTTGAGTCTGGGAGGAAAAGAAAAAACAACAAATTGAGATTCTAGGCTAATGAATGTAGAGAGAGAGGTGGTGGTGGTGGGGGGGAGGGGCTGGGGGTACATGTGCTAATAATGACCAATGGGAGTTTGAGACCTGTAAAACCAAGGAAGACTCCCACCGGCGTCTGGTCAGACTCTGCTGTCATCAGGGCTGTGATGAAGTTTTTCTCCCCTTCTCCTCTCGAGGGAGCAAGTGACAGGAGGGAAGAGAGAAGCTGCCTAAAATGTGTAAAAAAAAATGTGCGATGGACTTGAGGCAGCCTCACTTCACCAACAGATGGGCTCCTAATGAACAGTCTTCCAGCCAACAATGTGGAATGAGCAGGGCCTCGGTAAGAGCCACACATGGAGACAGCAGGGGCCACCCGATGAGTCAGCAGGAGAGAAGAGGAGAGAACCAGAGGAGTGGAGAGATGAGATGAGATGTCACTACAGTTGAACACAGTAGGTGACCTGAGCCACCTGTCCACTGGGTGCGTATCACCGTGGCCACCTGTTTCCACAGCAACGAAAGGGTGATGGGTCACGTCAGTTCTAAAGTTGCCTTAATTCTTACATTGCTGGAGTAAAGTTATAAAAAAGATTTTTTTTTTTTGTCTATACAAATGTCAAGCTCGAAAAAGGACATAAAAGCAGCATAAAAGTAGTTTTCACTGCTGGAGTGGTTTAATCTTTGTCTTCTGAAGCAAAACGATACGAAACAGGTCACAATTAAAATTTGTGGCTTGTAACTTGAGATTTGAGAATTTATGGTTTGTTTCTCACACAAAGCGATCGTGTCGCTTCAGAAGACATGGAATTAAACCACTCAAGTCACATGATATTTTGTCCTTCCACAAAACTATGGGCTTGGAAGAGTTGGATTTTAGCATCATGCAGCATTTAGTTAACAAGCACTTTTGTTTTATGTGAAAAAGTAGACTGGACATTAAGCGCAATGCCTCCTTGTGTACCATGGATTGAAATGTACATAAAGAAAAGTTCACCCAAAAATGAAAATGATCTCATCGTTTACACTCATTCCATCCCAGATATGTATGAATTTTTTTCTTCAGCAGAACACAAATGTAGATTTTTAGAAGAATATCTCAACTCTGTAGGTCCATACAAAGTAAATGGTGACCAGAAGCCCCAAAAATCATATAAAAGCAGCATAAAAGTAATCCACATGACTCCAGTGATTAAATCCATGTCTTCAGAAGAGATATGATAGGTGTGGGTGAGAAAAATATCATGTAAATCTTCACTTTCACTTTCACTTATTGTGTTTTTTTTTTTTTTTTTTTTTAAACATCAACAGCATTTTATTGGACAATGAGTAATGAAGGATGAGGAATCAATATGTTTGCACTTGTTTTTGCAAATATTTGTTATTGTTTATCATAAATGCACATATCCGCTAAAAGTTTATTTTGTCAACGTTTAGGAGTACACTCGCCTAACTCCATCTAACTACTGAGAGATTGTCCCCATGATTAGCATCTTCTAAATGTCCACGCACTTGATCATTTTAATGTTTTTTGGTTCAAGAAATATTCTGCAAATGGTTTAATTTCCTCATATGTGTCGTCTTATTCATTTTATATCAGGTTGAACTGAGAAAAGTACAGAAACAAATGTCCAGCGAAATGAGCCCCAATGAATCACCCTGGAATGTTTTTTTTGCAGTGCAGTCATTTTAAAAGGATGATTTTAAATACCGTTTGGTGTATTATACCGTGACGTAAGACCTCCTCACTCCAGTATTCAGATTAATCTTCTTAAAATGAGCTGTCTTATTTGACACGCTTTACTATATAGAGATGAGACTCTAGTATCTGTTCATTAGTGAAGAGGATAATGATAACCACTCATCCAGACAGTTACTGAAAGACAGTTACTGAAAGAGAGAGAGAGAGAGAGAGAGTGTGTGTGTGTGTGTGTGTGTGTGTTAAATCTCCGTGTCTGCTATCTTTGACCTAAAGACACGCTGATGTAGTCCTATAATCAGCTCTACCTTCACACATTTAATGACTAAATGAACTTCATGGTCTCTTCTAATTTCTTCAGCGAGGATATTAAACAGAGTTTAAATCATACAGTTCATTTGAAGTTCATAACAGATAGAAATTACTAGTGACCATCTCATGTCATCTGTTTTGTTCATGTGTACTCATGTGTGCTTGTGTACCCGTGTTTTGGTTAATCTCACAAAGAAATGTGCAGGTCATATTTCACCCCAAAATAAAAAAGAAAGAAAGAAAGAAAGAAATATATTTTTCATACTGAAAATAGTCCATTTTAAGAACCTTGAAAATTTAGCACTTTCCCCACAAATTCTCATTATTGCACTGCAAATATCTCATTCTTAATACGGTAATACAGTAATTGAAATCATCCTGTCCAGAAACAATGTTTTTTGTGTTAATAATATCAACATTAAAATAATTAGCGTATTAAAATCAACATACATTAAACTAAACACATAGCCATGAAAAACCTTGAAATCTCTGGTTATTTAACAATTGTTTCCTGATAAAATCATTGAAATCAATAAAATTATATATATATAATTATTTCTATGGTTAATATACATTTTATAGTTATTCTCAGCTCTATTTTGTTTTTTGTTTTTTTGACTAGAAATTGCTCTTTGTGAAAGCAATATCTATATAATAATATAATAACATTTAAAAAAAAAAAACATTGCAAAACCACTGAAGAAATCATGGGAATCCATTGTTTAAATATATTAATATATTGAAACTTATATATGTGTATGTATGTATCTACCGGTATGTATGTTTGTGTATATATATATATATATATATATATATATATATATATATATATATATATATATATATATATATGTATATATGTATGTATGTATGTATGTACATGGTAAGTATGTTTGTATATATATATATATATATATATATATGTATATGTATGTATGTATGTATGTATGTTTGTATATATATATATATATATATATATATATATATATATGTATGTATGTATGTATGTATGTATGTATGTACCGGTATGTATGTTTGTATATATATATATATATATATATATATATATATATGTATATGTATGTATGTATGTATGTATGTTTGTATATATATATATATATATGTATATTTGTATGTATGTATGTATGTATGTACCGGTATGTATGTTTGTATATATATATATATGTATATGTATGTACTGTATGTATGTATGTTTGTATATATATATATATATATATATATATATATATATATATATATATATATATATATGTATATATGTATATGTATGTATGTATGTATGTATGTATTATATATATATATATATATATATATATATGTATATGTATGTATGTATGTTATGTATTTATGTATGTATACGGTATGTATGTTTGTATATATTATATATGTATATGTATGTATGTATGTTATGTATGTATGTATGTTTGTATATATATATATATATGTATGTATGTATGTATGTATGTATGTATGTATGTATGTATGTATATATATATATATATATATATATATATATATATATATATATATATATATATATATATATATGTATGTATGTATGTATGTATGTATGTATGTATGTATCGGTATGTATGTTTGTATATATATATATATATGTATGTATGTATGTATGTATGTATGTATGTATGTATGTCGTGTATGTATGTATATGTATATATATGTATGTATGTATGTATGTATGTATGTAGTCGGTATGTATGTTTGTATATATATATATATATGTATGTATGTACCGTGTATGTATGTTTGTATATATATATGTATGTATGTATGTATGTATGTATGTACTGGTATGTATGTTTGTATATATATATATATATATATATATATATATATATATATATATATATATATATGTATGTATGTATGTATGTACCGGTATGTATGTTTGTATATATATATATATATATATGTATGTATGTATGTATGTATGTATGTATGTACTGGTATGTATGTTTGTATATATATATATATATATGTATGTATGTATGTATGTATGTACCGGTATGTATGTTTGTATATATATATATATATATATGTATGTATGTATGTATGTATGTATGTATGTATGTATGTATGTATGTACCGGTATGTATGTTTGTATATATATATATATATATGTATGTATGTATGTATGTATGTATGTATGTACCGGTATGTATGTTTGTATATATATATATATGTATGTATGTATGTATGTATGTACCGGTATGTATGTTTGTATATATATATATATGTATGTGTGTGTGTGTGTGTGTGTGTGTGTGTGTGTGTGTATATGTATGTATGTATGTATGTATGTATATCCGCTTGAGACCCGAGCGTGACTGCGTGTGCATTTCCCTTTTACTAGTAGCACCTCATAAACAAAAACTAAATAAGCAAAAAAAAAAAAATAAAAAAATAAGCAAAAACTAAATAATTTAATAAAACATTCTAGAGCAAAGAGTTCTCCTAAAAATAAATGTCATTTCACTTCATTGTGAAATTTTAAATAACACTATTTTTTTTTTATCAAATTGTTTATTATGTTTCCAGGATTGTTGGTTATTCATGTTTTTGAGATGTTACAGACATTACATCAGAAATTAGCATAATTAATTCAGATTCAAAGTAATGTCCAGCAACATCCAATCACTGCCAACCAGGTTAAAATCAAGTTAGCATTATACATTCTGAAATGATGTACTGATTATCATTGTCCCATGTTTGTCAAACATGTTGAGTGGTCCAAACATCATCTGCAGCCTGAAACTGAACTTCTGGTCAGATTTTAGGAGTGAATGCACTTAGCTTCACAGGAGAGATATTTAGTGAATGACTTAGCCTCCAGTGTGCTGTCTGTCTGCACTGGTCTCAGAACAGTTCAAAATGCAACTTATTTTCATCCTAACTCCATATAAAGCCTCTGAAAGCAACATTTTTCAGCTTTTGGATGAACCCATTGATTCTCAATGTGATGCACAGTAAATATACAGGAATGCATTTACTGATGTTAATGAATAGAATCGTATTGCACAGAGATAACAAAGTTAAACATAACACAGTGTATATTAAAACGAAGCTAAATGGCCCACAGATGTGTTAGAGTTGAAAGTTACGTGTTTTCTACTTTTGAAGAAATGCAGTGCCAGTGTCCACATATGTAGACATCATGTTTAACAGTGTGCTGAATGTGTGAAAAATGAACAGATTTTTTAAAGCGGCATATCAAACGAAAGAAGAGATGCTACTCTTTACAACCAAATAGATTTCAATGAAATGCCGTAAAGATATTTCTCACCAGAGGCACTTTTGTTGGTGCTGTAGGAGCGCTTCAAGGAAATCGACGGCATGCTGTTTGTCAATTTATGATACCATTGCTGTCAGATTTAACTGCTGATTTGAAATGTTCTTTGATCATAGTCTTGACCAACCGAGAGAGATTGGAGATTTCAGTCTTTCCCCATTCAAGTACTGACGTTTTTGCTGTACTTTTATGGCGCATGTATCCATAGAAAATATCTGCCTGTGAGCGTTCCAAACATGGCCGCTGAGTGGACTGACTTGCTTTGACAGAGACTTTATAACCCAATAATTGGCCTACTTTCCTCTGCTCTATATGTATTTGTTGATCTATGCACTCATTCGTTTACAAGGATGCTTTTGGAGCATCTCACTTTGGTTGCGTCACATCTCACTAGTTTTTAGAGCCTCTAGTTATAAGCGTTGTATTTTTTGGAGGATATGTAAAGTCATAGTAGTTTGAAACTTGTAAAATCGCATCTCAAGATCCCTGCGTTCTGTTGTGCCTCATCCAGATGTCATTGAGCGAAAGAGCGCCGTCTGTGGAGGGCTGAGCTGCCATTCTCGTTGGCGCCATCGAGGCGTGTTGCCTGTACAGCTGGTACGCTGACTGCCCCCTACTGCATCAAGGTGGTAAATCAAGCTTGAATTGCCATGTTGGTGGGAACAATGGCCATTTAAATGTTAAATGTGTATAATACTCATAAAATGTATTTCACAATGCAAACAATTCAGTGTGTGTGTGTGTGTTTGTGTGTGTGTGTGCGCGTTATTTTATGGTGAAATATTATGACCTTGTAAGGTTTTGTGAGATTCACACAACCAATGATCATACAGTGAGGTAGGAAAACCAAATCCACTATAAATCTCTTAAAATATTAGGGCGAGCCTGACAGTATGATTATGAACTGTCTGTTTCCTTAAGTGTATCCCTGCTTCAATATCATGATTTATAGTGCCATAAAAACAAACTGCTAATGAGTAAATCCTTATAACGGTCTGCCCTTCCAAACTTCAATCCCTCAGTAGTATACACTAATCCTGCTTCCAAACTTTAGGATTTACTTCCGTGTCCCATAAGACACATATCTGGAATATAAAACAAATGCCGGTCACCATCTATAAACTCAAGTGGTCTGTCAGGACCTTAGAGGAAGTGCTGATGAAAACCCCTCTCAATTTACAGCTTTCAATTTCCATACTAGGTGAAGCAGGCCACTGTGTACTGCTCATTTTCCCTGCATTACTGTCTTTGTCATAAATCTTATTAATTGTTTGTTTCACCTTCCATGGTCTGTATTCAGCTTGGCTCGGTTTCTATTGTTTTTTCTGATGCAGTTTAGGGACATGTCGGTCACTAGTTTTAAAGAAATTGCAGCACAGTTTTTGGCACGTTTTTATGTATTTCCTATTGAAAATTAAGGTTTGGGTGTGACATGTGGAACCCCCCACCCCAGTAGCTCTTGGTTACGTCACAGAATTGTGATTTGCTATTTGTAGTCAGTGGTAGTGGGGGGGCATTCTCATTCTAGAGACCATTTGATTGGACGAAATTCAGTCTAGTTCATGAAGAGTCATCAATATTTTTGGTCTGTTTTCCTGAAAGAGAAAAACTTGGAATATAATGCAGGGTTTACTTTTATGACACTTTTTGGTGCTTTATTAAGCTTTAAAGTGAGTCACTGTAAACTACCATCAAATGCCATTGGACTGGATTAACTCATCACTAAATTCTGCCCTTTTATGTTCCGCATAGAAAAAAAGTCATATGGGCACAACATAAAAGAGAAAATGCTGACAAAATTTACAATATGGGTGAACTAGTCCTTTAAATAAGGGCTACTTTAAATAAGGGATAGTTCACCCAGATTAAAGTTCTCTCCTCATTTACTCACCCTCATGCCATCCCAGATGTGTGGCTTTCTTTCTTCTGCTGAACACAAACAAAGATTTTTAGAAGAATAGCTCAGCTCTGTAGGTCCATACAATGCAAGTATATGTTTTTCTTTTACTATAAATTCTCCTCCCTGCCCAGTAGGTGGCAATATGCACAAAGAATGTGAATCGCCAACAATAAAGGAAGAATGTGAAAGTAAAAGTGGAGATTTATAGTTAAAAAAAGGACTTAAATATTGACCTTTTTCTCACCTACACCTATCATATTGCTTTATTTAACCATCCAGATTTAATGGATTTCTTTTATGCTGCCTTTATGTTCTTTTTGGACCCTCATAATTTTGTTGTTGTTTTTAGCTCCAGTTTATAGTGCTCTATAACTGTTTAGCTGTTATCCTGATGCTACTCTGAGAAGCTATCCATCACTGTTATAGATTTTGCAGCATTCTGTCTTAAAATGTTCTCATGTTTTAAAGTACTCTCACAGCCCTGACTGTTGTACATCTGCATTAAGTCTTGTCCACTTTGCAGCTTATTCTGGCCAAGAACCTCCCACTTAGACAGGAAGAAGCCAATGTGTAAAGTGCATATCCACAGTTCGTTTGTGACGGGCAAATCTGAAATCAGTTTACTAAATTAAAACAATAATATCAATTTCATCATTCTTACCCCAAGGTACAATAGTCTCACAGATGAACATTTTAAGCATGTGCTCCTTTTACATTACAACAGTAAGATATGCATCTCAGCCAGTGGCGGATTTAGCCATGGGCGACATGGGCAGTCACTCTGGGTGGTATCTTGCGCGGGCCGGTCAACAACTTTGGGGGCGTGTTGAAGCAGGTTTCGCCCAGGGCGCCAAACAAGCTAGAACAGCTACTGATCTCATCTTTGGAATAAAGGATGGACTATGACAGGTTATAATAAGAGTAAATATTGTAGTTCTTTTCGTGGATATCTAGCTTGCTACTCAATTGTCTCCTACAAAACTCTAAATATCAAAGAGTTGATGCCACAAACCTCTCAAACTTGAATAAATCCAGTGATTAGATCCTCCACACAACTGCTCACTGTAGCAGCAATGGTACCTTGTAAACATCCATCCATCCATCTTCAACCGCTTATCCAAAGTCGGGTCGCGAGGGCAGCAGCTCCAGCAGGGACTGGGGGACCCCGAGGCATTCCCAGGCCAGTGGGGAGATATAATCTCTCCACCTAGTCCTGGATCTTCCCGAGGCCTCCTCCCAGCTGGACGTGCCTGAAACACCTCCCTAGGGAGGCACCCAGATGCCCATACCAACTCAACTGTCTCCTTTCGACGCAAAGAAGCAGCGGCTCTACTCCGAGCTCCTCACAGATGACTGAGCTAAGGGAGAAGCCCACCACCCTTCTGAGGAAACTCATTTCGGCCGCTTGTACTCACGACCTAGTTCTTTCGGTCATGACACAGCCTTCATGATCATTGGTGAGGGTAGGAACGAAAATCGACTGGTAGATCGAGAGCTTTGCCTTCTGGCTCAGCTCTCTTTTTGTAACAATGGTACGATAAAGCAAGTGCAATACCGCCCCCGCTGCCCCGATTTTCTGGCCAACCTCCTGCTTCATTGTCCCCTCACTCGTGAACAAGACCCCGAGGTACTTGAATTCCTTCACTTGGGGCAATACCTCCTTCCCTACACGGAGTACGCACTCCATCGTTTTCCTGCTGAGAACCATGGCCTCAGATTTAGAGACGCTAATCCTCATCCTAGCCGCTTCACACTCGACTGCCAAGCGATCCAGTGAGAGCTGAAGGTGATGGACCGATAATGACATGAAGACCACATCATCTGCAAAAAGCAGCGATGAGATCCCCAGCCCACTGAACCGCACCCCTTCCCCACCCCGACTACGCCTCAATATCCTGTCCATGAATATCACAACAGGATTGGTCACAAAGCGCAGCCCTGGCGGAGACCAACCCCCACATGGAACAAACTCGATTTCATGCCGAGGACCTTGTAAACATGTAAGTTAAAAATTCTCTCCTATTATGAGAACTCAACTGGAAGACTTTTACTCTTTCATTTTTACTCTCAGCCATCCATTGGAAACTTCTCCAGTGTGATATGCATTTCAGATCGTTCCATTGCGAGTCTGTGAATGTGGCAGAAGTCATTACTGTCCTCTGTGGGATAGAGTGCAGATCTTTGCTTCAGGTGAAGGATTGCCTCAGAATCACCTCTCACACACAGATGAACTGAGAAGAATGATATGAAGAGGAGGGCAGTGAAAACCCGATTGAAGACTGAGTGGATGTTACTGCAAAATGTCAATTTAATTTCACCTGAAAATAAAATAAAATCAGCAAGGTGTTCTTTAAGCCTCCAAATGAGTTGTTTTGTGTCTTGCTTATCCTTATGATTTTGTTATATCGCAATTCGATTTTTACATTTTTTCAAGAAAATATGAGTTGTGCTCATCCAATCAAAATTGGTCGCCTCTATGCAAGGGTGTTGTGGCTGATTGCCAGGGGATTGCTAGGTGGTTGCAAGGGTGTTGCTTTGCAGTTGCTAAGATGTAGTAGGTTGCTAAGGTTTGCTTTGTATTTTCAAGGGTCTTTTGGGTGATTGCCAATGGTTGCTAGGGCGTTGTTTTTGTGGTTGTTATGGCATTTTGGATGGATTCCAAGATTTCCTATGTGGTTTTAACTAGGGCTGTTGATTTAACACGTTAATTCAGTGGGATTAATTATATAAAAAATAATGCATTAAATAATTTACGCAATTAATCATGTCCCCGGACCGTAATAAAGACGAGCTTGAAGTACCTCCTATTTTCTCCAGGGGGCAGTAAGCAAATCTTGTTTAGGCAACGTGCAGCTTATACAGAGAACATACAAACAGACAGAACAAAGATGGATGGCCACAAGTCATCAAACAAAGCCGAGCTGCTCGAATTTTTACGCCAGGAGTGGCATAATGTCACCCAACAGCAATGTGATAGACTGGCAGAAAGCATGCCAAGACACATGAAAGCTGTGATTGAAAATCAGGGTTATGCTAACAAATATTGATTTCTAGTAAATCTATTGAAATAGTAAATCCAGAGAAACTTATAATTTTCCAGTTGTCTTTTAATCTTTTCCAGAGCTATATATTTAATTATTATTTTTATTTTTGTATTATTTAACTGTTAGATTAAGGGGGATTTCATGCTTTTAATGCTTTGATACAATTTGGGGCAATCACCCTACCTATGATTGCTAGGGTGTTACTATGAGGTTGCCAAAGTGTTTTGGGTGATTGCTAAGGTGTTCTGAGGGATTTAGCATTTTGCTATGCAATTTTAAGAGGGTTGCCAGTGGTTGCTATAGCAATGCATTGTATTTGCTATGGTGTTATAGGTGATTGCTAAGGTGTTCCGATTGGTTTAAGCAGTTTCCTATGCAATTTCAAGGGTGTTGTGGTGATTGCTAGAGCATTGCTATGAGGTTGCTATGGTGTTGTGGGTGATTGCTAGGGCATTGCTATGAGGTTGCTATGGTGTTGTGGGTAGCTGCTAAGGTTTTCTGAATGTGTGTCTGCGGAACTGGTCTCACAAAACAGTAAATAATAAAGAATGTAGCAGCTAGCAAAACTTCAGTAGATACAGAACCTTACAAATGTGAGTTGGATGCATTACCATCACTCCAAGCTGGGTGAATATGTATGAATGAATGAACGTTACATTTATATAGCATTTTTCTGACACTACATTCAAAGTGCTTCACACAGAGAACAGGGGACTCTCCGCAACTACCACCAGTGTGCAGCATCCACCTGGATGATGCGACGGCAGCCATAGTGTGCCAGTACGCTCACCACACACCAGCTGTTGGTGGAGAGGAGAGAGTAGAGTTATAGAGCCAATTAGTGGATGGGGGTTATCAGGAGGCCATGATTGAGAAGGGCCAATGGGGGGAATTTACAAGAAATGCTCTAGGGTTTTTAATGACCAAAGAAAGTCAGGACCTTGGTTTAACGTCTCATCCAAAGGACAGTGCCTTTTTACAGGATAGTGTCCCATCACTATATTGGGGCATTAGGGCCCACACAGACCACAGGGTGAGCACCCCCAGCTGGCCTCCCTAATACCTCTTCCAGCAGCAACCTTAGTTTTCCCCAAGAGGTTTCCCATCCAGGTATTGACTAGATACAGTTGTCGAACTGAGGATGGCTATTGTGCTAAAGCTAGTGGCAACACACCACGTGCACTTGAAATGTCACTTCCGTCAGCTGTTAAACGGTGAACGCTTCCATGTAGTAAAAAAAAAATTCCATTTGGGACAATGCTACACTTTGAAAATTCATACACTACATGGCTGAGTGCATAGTATATTTTATAAGTGCATAGTGTATATTGCATCACTTGGGACACAGCTTGCAATTTCAAGGATGTTGTCGGTGGTTGCTACAGTGTTGCTATTTGGTTGCAAGGATGTTATTAGTGTTTTCTTTTTAAGAAATTACGAGTGGTTCTATCGCTTTGCAATGCAGTTGCAAGTGTGTTGCGGGGTTGCTAGGGCATTATTATGTGGTTGCTTGGGTGTTATAGTTGATTGTCTATTGGTTTTATCACTTTGCTATACAATTTTAAAAGTGTTGTGGGTGATTGCTAGGGTGTTACTATGTGGTTGCTGTTGTGTTATAGGCGTTTGTTGATTGGTTTTCACACAATGCTATGCAATTTCAAGGGTGGGGGGGTTGTCAGTGGATGCTAGAGTGTTGCTATACAGTTGCTAAGGTGCTATGGGTGATTGCTAAATTCTTCTGAGGGGTTTTAGCACTTTGCTATGCAATTTTAAGGGTGTTGTGGTTGATATGTTGAGGATTGGTGGTGGTTGCTTAAGTCCAAGTCGGATTCCCATGTACTGAAAGTGAATGGTGAGGCTAATATTCTGCCTAGCATCTTCTTTTTGTGTTCCAGCAGAATGACATCAGGATAAGTAAATGATTAACAATTAATGAAACAGTTTGGGAGTACAACACACACTGCTTAAAAACTAAAAGAAACAGTAAATGAACTTGATTTAAGCCATCAGCCCTTGAAGCACAGGATGTTGGCCTTGTTTAGATAGGAAGTGTAAAATAAAGTTTAGGAGATACCTCATCATTTTTGAAAGCTGCTTTGATGGATTTTAAATTTACATCACACTTAACCTTGAGGGGAACAGCAGCCTTTGAGCAACAACAGGCAGTACAATACCACAGCAATAAACGGAGCAATAAAAACAGAGGGCGATTTATGATGGAGCAGGACTGATAAATGGGAATCGAGCAGATCGTTCATGAGTGCAACAGAAAGAGGGATGTTCTTGTGTGTGTGATATTTATTTTACTGAGTTATGTCCATAAAATGGAAGGATAATTGAAGATGGGTGGACAGTTAAAATGCATCCTTATTTCCAGATTTTTTCTCCTTTTGGATTTAAATAAGCAGACACTATGATTGGATCATTATTGCAGTGATGAATATGTTTTAGTTAGCAACAATTCTTTTAACCCAAACTGATGCAGTGTGTAGCTTCTCATTTCTTAAACAATCATGTCGGAAGACGTTTCCCGTGGTCGTGGAAAATATGTTATAGTGTTTCAGAAAGGGCAAATTATTGGCGTGCAGGAGATTGCTGAAATCACTGGAATTGTGTTAAGAACTGTCCGATGCATTATTCAATTCTGGAAGGATAGCGGTGAACCGTCAGCTTTGTGGAAGAAATGTGTTCGGAAAAAAATCTTGAATGATCGTGATCGGAGGTCAAAATGCTGGGTGAAGTCACATCGACGAAATTGAACTCACGGCTATTCGTGTGTACATCAATTTGACATGTGCCACCTACCTAAACATCGTTGCAGACCAGGTACACCCCTTCATGGCAATGGTATTCCCTGATGGCAGTGGCCTCTTTCAGCAGGATAATGGGCCCTGTCACACATTGTTCGGGAACGGTTTGAGGAACATCGTGAAGAGTTTAAGGTGTTGCCCTGGCCTCCAAATTTTCCAGATCTTAATCCGATTGAGCATCTGTGGGAGATGCTGGACCAACAAGTCCGATCCATGGTGGCTCCACCTCTCAATGTACATGACTTGAAGGATCTGCTGCTAATGTCTTGGTGCCAGACACAACAGGACACCTTCAGAGGTCTTGTAGAGTCCATGTCTTGGGGGTTGGTGCAGTTTTGGTGGTACATGTGGAGCGGTAGTGTAGCAGTTATCGTGCTGCACTATGAACCTGGCAACCTGAGTTCGATTCCTGCTCATGGCCAACACCAGTGACGATTATTTGAACTGGTCCCGGGCCTCCCCTAGGTCGACTCAGCCTAAAATGAGTACCTGGTGTGGTGTATAAAACATTGCCACTGGGGAGACAAAGGCGGTCGGGCGTGGTGCTGGCCACCCTCCCCCTCGTATACCGTTCCGGCCTTCATTGGTGCTCGCTAACAGCACTTGCCCCTACAGTCTGTTAAGGCTAAATGGGGGATCTTTGTGTATATTTACTTTTATTTTTATTACATTAATATACAGTAAAATGTGCAGTAATGACAATATAACAAGAATCACTACTGAGAATAATGGGAGTTACCAAAAAAATTTAAAACTCAGGACTATCAGGATTGTAGTTAATATAAAGATTTGATGGTCCAAAAAATAGTCCTCATTTTCTTGAATTTGGGGTGAAATGTGACCTGGACATGTTTTCATAAGAATCACAATCTTACCTGTGAATGTTTCAGAAATGCATGGGTCTATATAATTAATGTATATAGATCTGTCTGCCTTTGATGCTTTGTGTTAAAGCCAGTCAACTGAAGCCAATCAAGGTTGATGCTTTAGTAATTATACAGTAGAAAACAATCTTTTATTCACTTAAAAAAGAAGGCACTTTGAAAATCTGAATGCTTTGTGTTGTATTATATTGTAATCAAGATGCAAGATGGATGCATTAAGATAAAGTGGCCTAGAAAGGTATTTGGACACTTGAGTGCCTAAAACAGATTCATTTAATTAAAAAGATCACAAAATATTAAATAAAAGTGGCATTTGCAAACAAATGATGCAAGACTTGAGCCATTTTTGAAGCAACCTTCAATCAACTAGTCTCAAGGTGATTTTTAGGGGATGTATGAAGTCAAACAGACATTTGAGAACCAGAAATATTTTATTTAGACCATTGTTTTATCATTTAAAAACCTAACAAACTTATTGTTATTGTTAAATGTTTTCCTTGAAAAGTGTGTATGTGCTATCTTGGTTTTATATTTTGTTACCTAATGCAATGATATTCATACATATTAATTGTGACTTAAACGTTCAAATACTAAATTGAGCCACTGCGATGCATATCACAAAATGTCCTTTTGAGTGTATAGAGGACTCAAAGAACAAATTTATGAAACAAAATGTATCTACTGAAAGTATAAACTACTTGGTTCCAATGCACTTAAACCGAAAATGAACCTAAAGGTCTATTCTACCCATGAGGCCATTAAAAGATGAGTCCTCTCTTCAACGTTACTTGCTGTCCATCCAAGCTAAACAGATGAGTTTGTTAAGTCTTCGGGGCTAAATATTACCACTACAGCTTGTTACAAAAGACTTAATCCCTATCAGCCATTAATGTTATTTTTTAGAGTCCATTGTGAAACAAGCAACATAAAGGATGTCTAATGGAGATGCAGGGCAGCAGTGCTTAAATTGAATTTGTTTTAGTGCTGAGCTCACCTAAGGACTCAAAGAATTGAAGTGAAACATCACATGAGAGGAAAACAAGCTCTCCATTCAGCTGTGTTCACACTGCAAAGCGAGTGACCTCACTTTTAGCCAATGGAAACGGAGAAATTAAAACATAATTAAATTGGCATTTCCTCAAAGAAACTGTATATCAAGTACTTTCAAGGCAGCAGAATAATTAAACGAATTCAAAGACAATAGGTTTATAAAAATAGTTCTGCTGCTGAAATCGGCCTGTGCTTACCGAAATTCAAGTATCTGCCCCCAGTGGCTGAAGCTGGAAGTGTTGTTCTTGTGAGCTTCAGTTTCTGGGTTAAAAGTACATTTTTTGTTTTAAATGATTTACATTTACATTTATGCATTTGGCAGACGCTTTTATCCAAAGCGACTTACAGTGCAATTATTACAGGGACAATCCCCCCGGAGCAACCTGGAGTTAAGTGTCTTACTCAAGGACACAATGGTGGTGGCCGTGGGGTTAGAACCTGCAACCTTCTGATTAACAGCCCTGTGCTTTAGCCACTACGCCACCACCACTCCCACCACTCCCATTAAATGATGTAATATTGTCAACAGGAATGCATATTTAATAAGCTCCACCCACTAACCCAAACCCTAAACCTAACCATCAGTGGCATAAAGAGGTAATTTTTGAAAATGCAACTTCCAAAACGCATCAATAACGGGTGAATGCATTTAAATTGACGCAAAAATGTGTGATGGGGCAGTGCTGGGTAGTAACGGATTAAATGTAATATGGATTACATAATCAGATTACAAAAAATGTGTTCTTGTAATTGGATTACATTACATTTTATAATGTGCATAATCAGATTACAGTTACATTGAATGGATTATACGATTACATTCTTGATTACATCTCTAACCAGGCAAAGGCTAGTTGCAAACTAGTGCATAATTGACTAATTAGGCTCCTAAATTTGAAGTTATGGGGTTTACAAAAAAAAAGCTAAACATTGTGTTTGAGGAAAGTAGAGTGATGTCTTGCAAGCAATGATATAAATTAATAAAACTCAATCAGACCGCCGATGAGGGCATTTACGCACATGCATAGCCTCTCAAAAGCGTGTGTAGTAGTGAGAGGAAGAGGAAACAAGGACATCAAGAGAAAAAACATCCACAGAAAAAAGAGAGAGCGAAAGAGAGATACAGAAAGCACATGTGCACACACAATGTACCATGTGCTTCTCTCTGAGGACATACCTGATTTAAAGTGTAGTGAGTTGAGAGCGTGGAGCAATTTTCATCAGGGAATTTTCATCGGAGATAAGCAGTTGCAAAACTGTGACTGTTTATTGCGTGGTGTCTTCTTGATCATGTGGAAGAGATGGATGCACCTCTTCCTACATCCTTGTACAAATCTGTACTGATTAGCTCTGATTGGAGAATCACAAGCACCTACAAATGCTTCACTTACACCTGTAATGATTTACACAATCCATTGCGTGCTAAAGTCGATCCTACAACACAATGCATGCTGCCTTCACTTTTACACCATGTTGCCTGGATGCTTAATATTGCAATCTGCATATTGAAATATTCATACATTAACATAATTAAAAATAGTGCAGAAGGTTAACGTAAAAGTTCACACAAAAATGAAAATGATTGTTGTAATTTACTCAGTCAACTCAAGTCTTTACAAACCCACGTGACTTTCTTTCCTCAACTCTTTCCCAAAGTGACCATGACTGTCATGCTTCAAAAAGGGCAAAAAAGTACCATAAAAGTACAATATCATAAAAGTATCCCATACTGAAATCTGATATAAGGCCAGAATATATATAAAATTAAAGTTCATATACATCTGAGCACGTACATATTCAAATTCTACTAGTATTTAAAATAATAATAATAATAATAAGTTATGAAAAACTGCCATTTCTTTAATATTTTGACATATATGTTCCATAAACCGTATGTACAAATATGTGAATTTTCATATCAGTTAAAACCATATATGAACATATATTTCATACATGTGTTTTACATGTATTGCCTATAGTCATACGACTTTTGCGATATATTTAAAATATCCTCTCACATCACTTTTGCTATATGTGATGTGTTTGAATGTCTTATATTGTTAATATATTGTATTTTACCAGCCAGTGGAATATCACAGATACTTTTAGTCGCATAGTGCAAACTTTGGTAGCTTATGCTGTACGTGTGTTTCCACGTACAATGAAAGATCGATTTTATAATTAAAGGTGCTGTAAGTGATTTTAGCCAGTCTAACTTCTACATGACTGATGCCAGATTCACACAGACTCCATGAGCAAGGCATGAGCAACGCATTGCATTTGGGCTTTCGCATTGGCCACGTCGCATTTCTAGGTTCCTACAGCAACAGCGGGCAGTCTGCACTTTTACATTTACATTTATGCATTTGGCAGACGCTTTTATCCAAAGCAACTTACAGAGCACTTATTACAGGGACAATCCCCCCAGAGCAACCCGGAGTTAAGTGCCTTGCTCAAGGACACAATGGTGGTGGCTGTGGGGCTCGAAGTAATGACCTTCTGTTTAACAGTTGTGTGCATTAGCCCACTACGCCACCACCACTCCACACTTGCACTTTTTTATCAGCGTACTTTGTTTATTAGTGAACTTGGTCGTGATTGGTTAATACATCAAAATCCCTTTCAAGGCAGGTCAGTCCACACTGCGGTCATCTTTGTAAAGCTCTCGGACAGGCTGGGCAGCCATTTTCTTTGTAAACAAGCAAAGTAAAAGTACAGCTCCTATCTACTTGAATGGGGAAAGACTGGAATTATCAAAAAGCTTGGTCAAGATGCAGACCTTTAAATTGTAGTGTATAGTTGGTTTGGTTTCAAATATTGTTTATTTGTTTCTCCTGATTATTTTAGTTTTCTACTGCACCCAGAGCCAGTTCAGCTTGAGCCGTGCTGCAAAAATAGGCTTGTTGCCGAAACGATCTGCTCACTGCCGCATCCGAGAAGCTTCTGGGATGCGTCACCTCGTGACTCATGCTTTTAATCTAAAGGGTGTAATCTGTTAACATGGGCATCAAAGCTAAAACACGCTGCCACGCCCCGCTTACTGAGTATGTTTGAAACTGGCCTGAGCCGTTGATTTAGCCATGCCTCCTCTTTTCAAAACATCTAAACGACACAAAGTATGTTCCCACAGTTGTCAAACACAACAGTAGCAAAATAGCGCCATCAACTGACAAATTATAAATCAGAATATGGCAGTAAGCCTCAATAATTTGCTGCAACTACAAAACTTTGAGAACGTACAAAATGATTGACAGGCAGAAAGTGTCACAGACACAAATTTTGGTTTGCTGTATTAGTCTAGAGCTGTCCCAGAGACCGGTGAGATACCTCAGGACACTTATTTCAGTGATATCTTCAGAGTAGGACAATTTTTTGCATACCTTTCAATGAAGAACCGTTCCCAAATATGTTCCTTAGTTTGCTAAAAGAAAATGTTACAGATAGTAATTCTTTTTTGTCTTATGTTTCATTTATATCATTTTGTCCCAGCCTGTGAAAGCACAGCTGGGTGTTTAGTTGATCTAGGCCAGACATTTCATCATGCAGGTCCTCAGAGATGTTAGCTGTAGTCACACACTGGCAAAGAAGCTACATAAAAAGTACAGAAAGACTTATTAAAGGTTAATCTTTTAAAGACAGCATGTGCATATTTAGTGTAGATATAAAAAAAAAAAACTGCACTGCACTGCTCTACCATGGAAGTGAGTACTAGGGCTGTCAAGCTCCAAAATGATGAAATACACCATAAAATACACTTGTGCCGGTAAAGTTGTCCATATGATGATTGTGTAATGGTATATTACAACATAGTCCCATGACAACTTGTAATAATTCCTACGAGACTGTAAGATATCATACAAACTGGCTTGTTCGAAAAGGTTCAAATTTTATTTCCATAGAGACCAACCAATTAAGAAACAGAATTTAAAATCTATACAATACAGGCAACACATTCTAGCTATCCTTCTATCCAACACTTTATTTTAAGAAAGGAAACATCACAGGGCATGCTGAGTGACTCCAAGTCAAGTCAAGTCAAGTGGTTTTTGTTGTCGTTCAACCATATACAGTTAGTACATTACAGCGAAACGTGACAACGTTCCTCCAGGACCATGATGCTACTCATGGCTTCCTAAACAACCAGTTGGCCCGGTTGCTTGGGTGGGTAGAGTCACGTTGGGTTAACCTCCTCGTGGTCATTATAATGTGTTTCTCGTTCTCGGTGGGGAGCGTGGTGAGTTGTGCATGGATGCCACAGAGAATATTGTGAGCCTCCACACGCGCTACATCTCTGTGGTAATGCGCTCAACAAGCCACATGACAAGATGCGCGGATTGACGGTCTCAGACATGGAGGCAACTGAGATTCGCAAGTCACTATACCACCATGAGGACTTAGAGTGTATTGGGAATTGGGGATTCCAAATTGGGGAGAAAAGGGGAGAAGAAAAAAAAGGAAACATCAGTGATCAAATTTGGTTACTCATTTCATATTTCTTTATGCAATACAAATTACTGATGCATGCCAATAACCTGTATAACACTTCCCTCGTCTCATTCCAAACCCGATGTATTCTTTCTTGAGTTGTACACAAAAATCCCTATTAAAATCATGGTTAGGTTTTGGGTTTGAGTAAAGGGTTAAACTGTCACTGTTCCGGCTTATCTGCTGGTTCCTTTTGTGTGTCTGTGTGTTTTCCTTTGCCTCAGGAGCAGAGCAATCAATGTTTCCTTCAAGACGCTCGTTTGCGCCACTCACAAGGTAATCACCCTGCTGTGTAATTAATTTCCCTCTCGTGCCTCATCTAGTCACCAGATTGTTCCTGTTTGTTTTTGGTGTGCAGTCTTGCCTTCCTTTTGGTCTGTTTTCACCTTTGTTCTCTCAGTATTTTCCAGTGTGGATTCAGTGGTTACCGCTCCTGGACACTTGCTTGGAACTGTTACTGCTCTGTGGATTACTCACCTCACCACATTGCCATCCTCTCCACCATTCCTCCCCCGGGTGTCTCTGCTCATCACAGCCATCACTGCTCTGTGGATTACTCACCTCATCACTGTTATCATCCTCACCACCATTCCTCATCTGGGTGTCCCAGTTCATCACTGCTATCATCGTCACTCAACTCTTTGCAACCAGGACCGGGTTTTCAGCCACCAGTTCATCATTACATTCATTTGTGTTTCAATAATTGGGTAACACTTTATTTTGATGGTCTCAAGTAGATATTTAACTGACTACAAGTGGCTTATCAACTGGCTTGCTGTATCTAGTAAACAGTGTTTCAACGAACATTCAGTGGACTCAATAGCCTGTATAACAGCAGCAACATAACAGTTTATCGACTGACTTGCTATAGCTAGTAACCAGTGTTTCCACAAACATTCAGTAGACTTTCAGTAGCCTGTATATAGATCGTTATTAATGACCATTTAATGAACTGATGTTCTCAACAATAATGTAAGTATATATATATATATATATATATATATATATATATATATATATTCAGGCTACTGAAAGTCTACTGAATGTTTGTTAAAACACTGTTTACTAGCTATAGCAAGTCAGTCAATAAGTCAGTTAAATATCTACTTGGGACCATCCAAATAAAGTGTTACACAGTAACTGTTTTCATTTTCAGTCCTTCTGCATTTGGGTCCTTCCTTAAACCACTCGTGAAAAATCATAATATCGTTTGTTGGTTTATTTATTTTCCTCTATGAGAGTAAAAGTCATAAATGTTTGTACAAGCCAACTCGTACGATTACTTACAATTTCGTCATCTCATATTATTATGACTTTTCATGAGACCAGGATGGTACAGAACATTACTAGTGCCTCATTCAATACATTTGTGTGAGGAACACTTACTACGCTGCCTGGCCAATAAACAAAAAGTAGCATACGCTAATATTTAATTGGACCACCTTTAGCTTTGATTATGTCATGCATTTGTCGTGACATTGTTTTGACAACTTTATGCAACGTCACATTTATTTCCATCCAGAGTTGCATTAATTTTTCTGTCAAAATCTTGTATTGATGACGGGATAGTCAAACCACTCTGTAAAGTCTTCTTTACAGAATGCGCCGCCGTGGCTCAAGATCCCGCACCCCATCTGCTCACCGAGGGCGTCCCCCTGCGGTGGTAAAATCCCAGGCTACTCTGCCCCAGCCTGGGCTCAGCTCTCAGCCCCAGCATTGAGCTCCCCGCAGGAGGTAAGGACGCGTGGCTTACACTATCGAACCCATCGCGGTGGCTGGCCAGGACCATCCGACTCGGCTATGCCATTCAGTTTGCCAGGCTCCCGTCCCGTTTTAGCGGCGTCTGCTTTACCTCGGTGCAGGATGAAAACGCCTCCATGTGCAAGATGCTGACGCAGAAACGTATTATGCATCCGGCATTAAGATTGGTTCGTGGCGGTAGACCTGAAGGATGCGTACTTTCATGTCTCAGTATTACCCTGTCACGGACCCTTTCTACGGTTCTCCTTCAAAGGCCAGGCGTATTGGGCAACACCCAATACCTTCACAAGGTCTTACAACCTCTGGGTTGAGCCGGTTTCATCCTGTGTTTTGACAGGTCTGAATATGTAGAATTTGGTAATACGGTGACAACAGCTGGCCGGGTGTATTGCTTGCTCATAGCGCCTTTCTACTCCCCCAGCCGAGTCCACAAGTCACGGACCCTGGGTGTCCTTCCGCCCTAGCCCTCTGGCTCCGAAATCAGCAAAGGAAGTTCGCAGCCAGTCCCACCGCATGCACCGACTTGCCTGCGCTGGAATAGGTGCTCCACAGGTTCTGATTATTCCAAAATCTCCTGTGATCTATTTTCTGCGGTACAGTCCCCTGTCGGCGGACCCGCGTCTCCCTTGGACAGAGCTCCCTCTGCAGGTGCAAGCAAGCTGTTGCATGCGTTCCCCGGTCGCTGTTTTTGTAGAGCTCCTCCCCATCGATGCAGGACCTACCATCGTGCCACTTCCATGTGTGGCTGGTAAGCCCATGTGTCGTATTCGCCACATGTTAACCTCTCCTGTTGGGTAGGATGCCGTCTCCACAGGGTCTTTTCCACCTGAAAGTATAGGATCGGAAAAGAACGCCTTCCCCGATGCGTACTTTCATGTCTAATGTTAGATGGCCCCAGCCGCATATAACACTCTATGGAGAGAAAACATAGAGAGAGAGAAAAGGCTGCAGCTAGCGCATCCTGCTCCCAGGCTAGTTATGTTGCTTCCCTCCCTCAGGGATGTGAGGAATTATATGATGTCTCTTGGGGCGTTGGGGAAGGTTACGTGCAGCCTGATGCACCTGCTATTTTCACACGCAACAGTTTGCTTGCACCTGCATCAGCAGTCCACGTAGCACGTTCAGTGTTGTGGCATTTTATAAATAGGGACCCCTAGTGTCACTACATCAACACAACGTCGAGTATGTAACAGAAGGGGAACGTCTTGGTTACTGTCGTGACCTCTGTTCCCTGATGGAGGGAATGAGACGTTGTGTTCCTCTTGCCACAACACTGTACTAAGCCGCTGAAATGTCCGGGACCTTACTCTCGGCTCCACAGCTCAAAACCGTCTGATCAGACGCACGCCTCCCTCCTTTTGTATCCGTATGTCCGGGGGAGGGGCATGCAAATTCTGTTCGGCAATTCACATTGGCCTTTTCTCAAAGATAAGAGGTAACCGAGGCTCTCAAGAGAGACCCCTAGTGTCACTACATCGACACAATGTCTCGTTCCCTCCAACTGAAATTATTTTTCATCTGGTCGAGTTCGATAAGGGTTTTAGAAAGTAATTAGTAGTAAGTAATGGAATTACTTTTCAGAGAGAATAATTAGTACAGTAATCTAATTACACTGTAGAATATGTAATTAGTAGTTAGTAATTAATTACTTTTTTAGAGGAATTTACCCAACACTTCACATAACACAGATATGGTAAAAAAAAATCTATTAGAATCCACCCCCATTTATATGTGCTCATCTGAGTCTGCATCTACATTAATCCAGATACGTTTTTTTAAAAAACGAACTCACTTAATCTGTTTTGTTTTTTTGCCTGAGTATGTGCACATCTGGAGAACTGCACATCAAATGATGTAGCAGCACTTGAAATTAGCACACTTTTGAAAGGATTAGAATGTTTTTCTTTTAATAAACCCTTCCACTCAGATTATCCGCCTAAAATATCTCTCCATTTCCTCTGTGCATGCTATTCAAATGATTGCCCTGACAAGATGAGAAACCTTTAATCTACCCTTAGGTGGCTCACTGTATGATAGAAAGGGGTTTTAAAATGCAGAGGTTTCCAGCAACCAGATTACTGCTAGAATAATGTGCCATCCCTATTTCTGTATTACAAGACCACTGTATAACTGTGTATGAGTTTAATGTTCAAGCTCAACATGCAATTATAGTAATTACAATTTTAAGAAAAACTTTGTCTCACAGTATACGTCTTTTATGTCTGTCTTTTATTTTAGGTAATACAATCAAACAAAGGCAAGATTGAAGGAGAACTTGTGAGAAAAAATGCATTATCACTTTTCAACACCATATTCCCTTGGTGAAAGCTGGTTGGCTTGGTGATGAGGTAGTGTTGGTTGTAATCTTGTTATGGCATGTAATCACCATTGCTTCCTGAATTGATATCAAGTTGTTGGAAGTCATAAATGTAATGTTTTAGCAAATAATGTGGTAACAACATTTTAAAAATTAGACAAAAATGTTCATGCCTTCATCCCATATTTTGGATAAAATATTATACTCTCAATGGATGATTTTTCAATAAATTTGGTTTGAGCTGATGATAAGATTATTATTAACATGCATTTCTAATTTTTTCTTTTCTCTAATCAAAATATTTCAAACAAAGCATGCTTTCTTGGGAATATTGTTTTAATTGGAAATCAATTTATAGGTTTTTCCTATGTCCTCAATATCGCTTTCCATCCTATTGGTCTTTAGCCAAATTCCTTAAAGGAATGCTCACAAAATCTAAGACCCTATTTTAAGAGTGCAAGCATTATGCGCAACACAATGCCTTAATTCATTAGCGCAAAGTCAATGGGCATGGCCGTGAAGTTTTGGTATATTTGTACAAGCAAGCGCTAAGTCTAGTGGGTTTGTAAATCGCAAATGGCGTGACCAAGAGCCATTTAATTCTGAGGTTCTTCTCCAGTTATTCCATATCTGCATCCTATTATATAATCCATTCTCTCAAGCACCAATGATTTAAACAAAGACAGCACATTATTAAGAAGTTGGCAGTGTAAATGGACTGTATGCAATGAATTAGAAGAATTTAATATTTCTATGACAGTGACACGCTCCTTTTGTGCACATGGAAAATGCGAATCTCGTCAGAATTTGGATGTAAGCGTTTGTGCAAGAACTGCATTTGGACTTTGAGTGAAGAAGTGTGTAACACAGTTAATGATGGGCAAGGAGGAGGCGAGAACCGGCTTTTCAATATAAATAATAGTTTTAATGATAAACTTAAAAGAAGACATAAACACACATGACGGACATGTCCGCTAACGATCTCTCTCTCCCGCACGGCCCTCTGCAGTCAGCCTTTAAACCTCACGGAGGCATAATTAGCCTAATACGAGACCTGGTGTGTAGGATGACGACCCGGCCCTGCCCTCCGCCCTGCCACTAAGTGGTACTGAAATGACCATAACATGTTAAAATACATAAAATTGCCAGAAAATAGCAAATTGTGCTTTGCTCAACTTCATTTACATACAATACACCCTTAGTTTGCAAGTCTACACCAACAGTGGCGCAAATACTCCCACCCATGACCAGTTGCACTTTGTTCTGGCTTGAAAATTGCACTCACCGTATGTTTCCACTGGCACAGAAAAACTCAGCTCAAAGCTGCTCTCAATGCCAGTGAGTTGCCGCTTTGGAGTGTGTTACAGCGAATTTGAGCTTTCTTTGCCATTGCATACTTCCATTCTACTTTTACTGCTTCTGCCAAGTCAGTCTATGGCAGAAATAGTAAGAGCAGTATGTAATATGCCATTTCGAACTATTTTCAGTTCACGGTCAGTATAATCCTTATAAAATGTGTGATTACAGTCAAAAAGATGCTAACTTTATTTACAAATGCCAGTGTATAAAAACTGTGATTATTTATTTAGCTTTTTCATTCAGCCACAATATAGTAACAATGAATGCAAACAGTCTACATTTAAGTCTGTTTAAAGTCTCACTTTTGCTCACCCAGCCACAATATTGTCACAACGAATGCGTGCAATCATCATTTGAAGCTCATTTGTGATTAAAGCACTGAATTCAGCCGAAATTGCAGCTTTTTCTTCATATGTTAAAGCGCTTACGACAGACGTCTCTGCTTTCAGCTCATGGTGATTGGCTCCCACCCGGCATTTTTTGTTCCTCATTTGCATAAAGCACAGGAATTACCAGATACCAGATTACAGTGTTTACCGACAATGTTGTTATATTGGATAACTTTATACAGATAAGGTGATAAAGAGAATTTATCACACTAAAATCATGTTAACAGGTCACGTCTTGTGGCTGTACTTTTGAAACTATGTGTATTTTAATGTTTATGAACTGACCCCATTCACTTCCATTGTAAATGTTTTACTGTAATCCCAATATTTTTAAATAAACGAGGGACGAGTTGAAATAAGTTTTGTGGTAATCATCATTATGCCACAAATGGTGTCAGTTGAGCTAAACTTGTATTGAACCTGGAACATTCCTTTAATGATTTATTTCTCTAGGAAGTGACATAATTTTTGGTGGGAAAACAACAGCACAAACATCAGTAATTATTCGCAATGGACCCTTTTGACATGTCTGCATGAATGGGGGACCACAGCAAATTAAAATTTTTGCTTACCCGTTTGCTCCAACAGCAAAAGAAAAAATTATTGATTACTCTTTCACAGCTTTGCAAAAGATGATAAAAATATACAGCGCAGGATAACAGCATTAAGGAAAGAGAAACAGGCCACATTTTCCGTCAGTCTATCAGCAGATGTGTCAGAAGCTTCATCGCAGCTATGGTAACTGATATTTTTTACTTTTTCAATGGTAATATAATACAAAGTACAATGTTATAAATGTACACTACAATGTTATACATTTACACTATTGGAAATATAAAAAGTGTGCTACATTTACATTGTGAAATGCATTATAACAGGTCTGTTAAAAGAGTCAATAAATATTTAGAATTTCGTTTCATGGTATTTCTTGGTTTGTCTCTGAAATCCTGTGTTTACAGAACACTCCAGCAAAAACCTGCTCCCTTTATTCAGCCCTGCACACTCTGAGGTCACTGACTTCCATCTTTTCCTCTAGACATTCTTGTTGAAAGCTCTGATATGCACTTAAATGAATCCAGTCCATCAGAGAAGGGGACAGACAGAGGCAAACTGACACAAAGGTGTGCAAAATATCACAGGAGGTAATTGACAAGCACAGACAGCTTGACCTCCTTCTCTGAGAAGTGAAAAGGCTGTGTGATGTATTTGAAAAGCAGGACTCTTGGTGGATTGTGTCCAATGTCAGTCACATGTTTGGAATGTAAATGTGTAGATAGTTAAATTAAAAATTATATAATTATAAAATATAGTCCAGATGGCTTATTGGTCAATACAGCCATGCTGAAATGAATGAAAGGATGTTATATTTATATATCACTTTTCTGACACTACACTCAAAGCGCTTTACACAGTGAACAGGGTACTCTCCTCAACCACCAGTGTGCAGCATTCACCTGGATGATGCGATGGCAGCCATAGTGTGCCAGTATGCGCACCACACACCAGCTATCGGTGGAGAGGAGAGAATAGAGTTATAGAGCCAATTAGTAGATGGGGATTATTAGGAGGCCGTGATTGAGAAGGGCCAATGGAGGGCATTTAGCCAGTACACACAATATAGAACAGCTGTGACACGAAATACCCATGTGACAGTAGCTACATTACTTTACAGCACCCATAGGCAAAACTTTGAAAGAATACATCAAATGTACAGTTTTGAACACAAAAAACATAGATATTTGGCTGAACTTTATATATTCTTGGACATTGGTTCTACGTAAACCCAAAAAACATTGACATGTCAATGTAACTCAAATCTCTTTTCATTCTTTATATGTTAACTAGTGAGAGTGAATGTTAGCATGCTAAATGCATGCTGGTTGCGAGCACTACAAAGAGTAGTTTAATAACTCTACTATGGTTAGCACAGCAATTGCTCAACAAAGCGAGCAATATAATTCATGTGAGCAATCTACACATCCTCAGGGTTAGATCAAGCTACTCTCTTCACCATAATGGTAACCCCCCAAATTCCATCCCATAACAGAAACTCTTCTAAATCTCAACATAACCAAACATAACACACTAACTCATGCAGTCCAACTTAAATGGATGAAGCAAACTTCCATTTTACTAATTTTAATGTATATAATGCAGTGTAATCAAGTTGTCAAAATGTTCTAGAATTGTGTTGCTTGAGACAAGTAGCAAAAATCCTTTTTCTTAGGAGTGCATTGACCAATATTTTACTGTAGCAATCCCAGTGACTTTTCCTGAATACAAATTCCAACATAGTTTAATGACAACTTGTATTAATTTGTACGAGATGGCGAAATCATTAGCATTTGACTTGACTTGTATGAAAAGGTACAGCATTTATTCCCACTGAGACCAACCAATCAACAATCAAAATTTTGAGTCAACACAATAGAGGCATCAAATTTTAGCTAGCCTCCTATTGAGCACTTTATTTTAAGAAAGAAATCCTCTGTGAACAAATTTGGTTACTCATTTCATATTTATTTATGAAATAGAAATTACTATATCAGTGTCCTATAAAATGCTTTCCTCATTGTGTTCCAAAAACTGATGTTTTCTTTCCTTCATGGTTAGGTTTAGGGTAAAGGGGTTACACTTTTTTGTTGCTGTGTCTTGTAAAGAAAGATGGTCACAGAGCACTAATCTCTCTCTCTCTCTCTCTCTCTCTCTCTCTCTGTCTCCAGCTGTAGGAGTCATACAGCACAGGTCAGGACACGGAGGATGTTTCTGCTCCGTCTCCTCCCCTCTTATCAGCACGGGCTGGATGATATCTCGAGACATGATCAGAAAAGGGAACACGTGGCTTTTGTTGTTTGCACAGTAATTGATGGAATGTGGGTGAGATAGCGACACGGTGGTTTATCTTGGTGGGGTTTGAGGTCATGGACCACCGTTATTACCTTTCTAGTGATGCTGATTTTATATAGGGGATTATATATAGGAGAGACTGGGGCTTTTTGGCACAATGGGAAGTTGTCACAATGTCCTTGTAACAATAAGGTTTGAGTCATAAGTTGTCAAAAGTCAATGCTGGTTTCAAACACTTTGTTCTTAATAAAATATTAAAAATAAAATTCTTAAATTGGGATATTTTTATTAATTCTACCTTCCAAACTAAAATCTCAGTATCAGTCAATTTGTGTAATAGCAGTTGGGTAAACAAGTGAACACAATTTAACTACACTGGCATACATTCAGGCAAGCATAAACTACAATACATTTACAGTAGATTTAAGCCCAAGGGTTAAACTTTTTCTCAAATCAATGGTATTTTTCATAAATGTCTAAATGTCAGGTGGGGCAAGTTGTCACCAGAGTCAAAACCTAAGAGGGGCTAAGGGCGAAAATGCCAATGAAAGTGACCAAAAATGTCCTGAAATTCAAAATACAGGGACCCCTTAAACAAATTCCTTTATTTACACCTAATTATACATGGTATTGAATAAATTATGACAAATTATATTATTTTGTATTTGGTTATAAAAATGCCCTATTAGGGTACAAAATACCCTTTCAAATCCAATCCAGGAGGCAAATATAGCCCTCAATGGAAAAGTATTGTCCCTAGTTGTCACCTGTATTGTTTTATATACAAATTATTAGGTAAAATATAATTTCTGTTGGCCAAACATATATTTATTTTTAGTTACTTTCTCCATTTTTACTTTTTCATGAATTTTGTTTTGTATTTGTTACTGTTTAAATTGATCTGAAAAATCTTTAATGGGCCTTTATGGCAGTTTCCCATTATGAAAACTGCATATGTCAACATTTATCATTTCCCCTTGGGCAATAATGGTGAAAAAATAAAAGGCTTTTTTGTTGCCAAGACTTTGACAAAAAGAACACAAAAAACCTGCTCTGAGAAATATTGAGCAAAACGTGTGACAACTATCAACCAACCCACTTACAATCATTAGGTTAAATCCCTGTATACAATCAGCCAGCATGGTTATTTATACATGAGCAGCGCAGATAAAACATGAAGTGACGTCTTCTTTCTTTGCCTTGTCTCCTTCAACCATGCCCTTCACAAGAATGAACTGTTACACTTAAAAAATAACTACGGTTCAATCAATTAGTCAACAATTAAATAGACATTTCCTAAAGAAAATTGCACTAAAACAAATTACCCAGAAGCTCATGTTTGAACTGCTGTGGGAAAGTTAGTCTTTCGAGTAGGCTACATACGGATATCCCGCCGCGCTCCCTTCAGCACTGGAAAGCGCGCGCTTTCAGGAGAGGCGGCAAGCGCGAGCGAGAAATTGCACTGTATTAAACTGGTTTGGCGCGGCGTCCTTACACTACCTTGAACTGTCACACATCTCGCGAGGAAAAGATACAAAAACCACACTAAATATCCCGTTTCCAAGTCAACACAAGGCAGAGTCGCTCAGGCGACCGTCGTTACGATCTTGAACGTTGGCGCGCTCGCTTTGGATTCCTCTCGCATACAAAAAAAAACAACAAAAAAAAAAAACGCGCGTTTTTGGAGCTCGTGAGGAAAATGCTGACGCGTTCAAGGTACATCGTTTGATCGGTCTGCCAATTTGTTTGACTTGTAGGCAACGATAGTAGTAACCTGAGGTATACTCTACTCTTAACGTCTTTTTATGGACTCAAATGTCCGTCGAAAATATCCTGTTTGTGTGGAAATATTTCATCGGAGAGTCATTGTATGTGAATGTTCTGAATAGAATTGGATAGAAATAGAAATTAATTTAAACGACCTGCACACTCTTCTGAAGGATATTTATCACTCGAATGGACTTTTTATGGACTCAAATGACCGTCGAACGTATCGGAGAGCGTCATTGAATTTGTGAATGTTCTGAATAGAAGAAGACGTATTAATTTAAACGACCTGTACACTCTTCTAACGGATATTTATCACTCGTAATTACTATTTATGGACTCAAATGACCGTCTAAAATATCAGAGAGCATCAATGCATTTGAGAATGTTCTGAATAGAAGAAGACATATTAATTTAAACGACCTGTACACTCTTCTAACGGATATTTATCACTCGTAATTACTTTTTATGGACTCAAATGACCGTCTAAAATATCAGAGAGCATCAATGCATTTGAGAATGTTCTGAATAGAAGAAGACGTATGAATTTAAACGACCTGGTCACTCTTCTGAATTATATGTATCACTCATATGGACTCAAAAGAACGTTTGGGTGGAAATACGTTCTCGGAGAGCGTCATGGAACGTTCTAAGAACGTTTGGTTGTTTATTTAAAATTTGTATTAGTTAATGTTAATATTTGCTTGGTGAGTCTCATTGGGTCATCATTTGACAACAATCTGCTGAGGGATATTTATTACACTTAAGGACAATATCATCTTTATGTGGAATTACTTACATGAAAAACGTAATTGAATTTGTGAATGCTTTAAATAGAATGTAACAAAACGCAGGTATGTTTACCTGTCATTTAAGCATTTGGTTGAACATTTTACTTATTAAACAAGGAAATGTAAATTCATTCCACAGGAAACTGATTTTATTAGTAGCCTACTGTTATACTAAAGTCTGAAGAAAGTTATGTCAAAATTTGGATCAGCTGAACTTGACTTCAAGTGTTCGTCTCAAACTACATCCATTGGTGATGCCGGAGGTCACTTCAACCAGAAGTGATAAACTAGCGTCCAAAGGCATTATGATTTTATGCAACACAACGGCGATCAAGGACTGGAGCTATTTTCTTTCTCAGATATTGCCTCTTGTGAATAAATCAGCGGGATTTGTTCATCAGAGTATGGATCAGGTGGATGCGGTAACGAGCGCCATGGTGACGGCTCTGGAGACCGACCTGAGCGGGATGAGCGCCAGTCACCCGCCGCTCAACTCAAATCACACGTCCGGGATGGAGCATGTCTTCCAGTACTCGTACTCGGAGAATGACCTGCAGTACACGGACTACAAAACTCCTCCGAGGGACTCAATACTGCTGCCCAAGTCGGTGCTTTACCTGGTCATGGCCGCGCTGGTGGTGGTCGTCGTGGCGTACGCGATCGTTGGGCATCTGGTGAAAGATCTCGTTCACGAATGTATTGGTGAGTGCAAATAGACTCATGTTATAGTCCCTTAATGAAGTGTACCTCTTTCTCTTACACATTCATTCATTCGTTCATTCGTTCATTCATTCATTTAATTAAAACGCAAGTGGTGTTGTAGCCTGTTTAGAGGTTATTAGAGATTTAAATGCCATCTGTTTATCTTTTCTAAATGTCTTTCAGCCATTATTCAAAATTATAACAGCACACGAAGACTAGGGTCATTTTAAAGGAATGGAAGTGAGTGGGGGGCAATTTTTATTTAATTTAAAATACTAACTTTTTCAAAAGTATAACCACAAGATATATAGGATTTGTGTGTTATTATTTGAGTGTGATAAAATCGCTTATAAACCTCTTCTATGTAAAGTTATAGCCAATTTTACAACTTCATTACTGTGCCAGTGGTGGTTCAGCGGTTAAATCTCTGGGTTACTGACCGAAAAAATCAGCCGAAAAGCCCCAGCACCATCAAGATACCTCAAGGCCCTTGACCCTATCTGTTCCAGGTGTGCTGTTTCATGGGTGACCCCAGCTTAGTTGGGATCAACACTGCGAAAACAACTGCATTTCATTGGCTCTGTACTCTAATGACAATAAAGTTGAATCTTAATCTTAATGAATGTCAACAAACGACCTTAAACGACTAATAATTACAATTTAAACAAATTTACAGCTCATACAATACACAAGTTTTAACAAAGTAATTAATGCAAGTGCTTTTATAAAATCATAAGCTTCACATTTCTGTTTAAACCCTCTAAAAATTGGCCCCACTCACTTCCATTGTATGTGCTTCACTGTAACCTCTATGCTGTGTTTTTATAGGAAAGGAGGGGCGAGTCGAAATTAATTTTTGTGGTAATCAACATTATGCCACAAATGCTGTTGATTTAGCTAAACTTGTATTGAACCCGGAACATTCCTTTAATGTGAAATTAAAGTGTATGTGTCTCTCTGTGTTGGGAATTCATTCCTTCTTTCCTTCATTTATTTTATTTGAAAAAAATAAGGTGTATTTAGAGGTTACTACACTTTAAAAAGTGAAAATGTGCTGTTTAAGTAGCTATTTCTACCTGACTAGCAAGATAATGAGTCTTACCGGGGAAACGAATATGGGATGAACTTCTGCCGGAAGTCGTCCTGTAGCATTCGCTAATGTAGGCAGCGGTAATTTAGACCCCATTTTCAGCTGGTATTAGGATATTAGGTTTTAGGATGACGTGTTCAGCACTATATACAGGTGTAAATGGAGTGCAAAAACATTTGTGATCGAATAACAAAAAACACATATGGAGGTAATCAAAAACGCATTTGAAACGCTGTAAACACCGTCCAGGATGCAGCGAAGTGCCACTCATCTGTCAGTCAACCGCTGTGCTAAATCAAGAGTTTAAATTGTTCATGGCTCTGGTGACACTTGGCTTTAAAGGGTAAAATAACAGTCAGATTGGAAAAATAGCTTACACATACATGTACGAGATCTTTACGGATCTTCTTCAGTGTCCTTGGGCGCACTTACAGTAGATGAAATTTGAGCCATACCTGGTGCACCATGTTTCCATGCTTCTTTGTATTTTGTGACATTTCTCTGGTTTATTCATTTATAATGAAATTATTATATATGCCATCATGAAACCCTCCCCTCAAAAACTGATCACAAGTGCTCACAGGAGATGCATTTGTGCGACCAATAGTGATGCGTCTCGCCTGACCACATGTGATCGGATCACCCGAGATACATCTTAAGACTGTGATATGCATTAATTACAATACCTGTTGTTCTTCAAGAATCCATTATGGCACTGTTACAGCAAATGTAAGTAATGGTTTGAGAAACAGACGTTCAAGACCAACATGTAATGTAAATTAAGTCAGTAAACCGAGACATGTTGAGATGTGTCAAAAAAGTGAGTCATTTTAATTTGAATCATTGAACAAAACAAATACCAACTATAAACAAGGTCTTAGTGAGTATTGTATTATGTTGTTATATATAAGTCGTTGTGACAATGTCATTACAGAGCTCAGGGATAACGTGCAGTTTGTAGCTCTACATATATCCTAAGGCCACTTCTTTAAATCATCCTCCCAAGCCTTTATTAAAGATGGAACAGCTATCCGTATATTGTCCTTATTAAACTCCATCAGGCGGTGCTCACACATCTAGAAGTATGAATGTTTGATCAACACCACAACAAAATAATTTGTGAACGTACGATGCAGCTTCAACTGTGTTTACTAATTAGAAATGGATTATAATCTGCCTTTAATTGTACACTATAATTTTCAGGGAACAGATATATATCCCTGATGTGGTAACATCTAACATTGAAATGATTTAATTGAGGCCAAAAAAATATTTAAAGGGGTCATGACATGGTTTTTTTTATTGTATTATTATGTTCCCTTAGGTGCAATTATAGTATTAATATATATTTTTTTTAGAAAAACTTTTCAAATCTAGTGATTTATGACCTTTTCCCACCCTGTTTCTCATCCTCTGATTCAAACAGTCTGTTTTGGGGGCGTTTTCCATTTAAGACTTCAGTGTTAACGCCCACTGTTATGATTGGCTAACGTCAGTGCCTATGTATCAATTATTGACGCCCCCAGCCAGAACAATATGCAAGTAAACTAAGTAAAAACACTGTGATTATTCATAATGAATGAAATTGCGCTTTAAAAAGTAGTTTAAAGTTTAAAATAGATTACTTACAGTTTGCGTCGTCGTTGTTCCCAGAATAGTCGGCACGGACTTATCTTTGAGCAACAGTTTTCTGGCAAAGCCAGCATCATATTGAGATTTGTTCTCAAAACAGTCATCCTTAAAATGTACAGAACAAACGCTTAAGTTAACACTGCCGTGACTGGGTCGATCCGCAAAAAATAAACTGCATCCATTTTTCCCTGACGTCTGGATCTTTCGGCAGCTTATTCAGAGGTTTTGTTTGACCACAGCCAGGAACAGCACATCTGTGTGGCATCGTAATTTTCCTGTGCACAAGTAGTCTCTGTCAGAGCTCGCTGTCCATCGACTGAACACTTGTGAGGCGCACGGCGATACTGAAATGAGCGTAGTTGTCTTGCGCTTATAAGCGTAGTTATGTTGTGCTGGAGGCGGTCATATGCAAACGCTGTTACGTCACTTCTAACCGTCACGTCACTTCTAACCATGAATCCAGAACGAGCTGTATTTTGAGCTTGATTAAATAAATGATTCGTTTAGAATGGGGAGGACGTCTTAAAATATTAAACTTGCAGGACGTTTTAATGATACAAAGACCTCTTATATACCAAAAGATCAAGGCAAATTTGGTTTCTCATGTCATGACCCCTTTAAAGGAATATTATGGGTTCAATAAAGTTCAACTCAACTGACAGCATTTGTGTCAGTTGGAGGGGTTAAAGGCAGAAATTTGAAGCTTATGATTTTTTAAAAATTACATTAATTCTTCTTTTAAAACTGGAGTATTATTTGAGCTGTAAAGTTGTTAAAATCATTGTTATTGCATGGTTACAGGGTATATGGCGTTATGTCGTCATGGGAACAGAGTTGCAAAATTGGAAATATCTTTACACAGAAAACTTAATAAGCGATTTTATCACACTTAATTCATGTTAAAACACATATTGATTTACTTTTAAAACCGTGAGTTTTATAAAGTTTTCAGACTGGCCGCATTCACTTCCATTGTAAGTGCCTATTTTTGCTTCTTTTTTTTCTTTTTTGAACAAGACAAAATATTTTTTTGTGGTAATCAACATTATGCCGCAAATGCTTTCAAGTGATCTTAACTTGTATTGAACTTGTTATTTTCCTTAATATTAAAGAATCAGCCAGGCTGCATTAAATGATTAGTTCACCCAAATATGTTATTTCAGTCATTGTTTACTCACCCCTGTGTTGTTAGTATCCTATATGACTTTCTTTATTTTTCTAAACACAAAGGAAGAAATTGTGAAAACATTTTTGTGCTCAGTGATGTCATACAATGGCAGTTTATGGTGACCACCTCTTCAAGCTTCAAAAGAACGCAAAAGTATAATTCAGAAGTCTTGTAAATTATTCCATTAGACTCTTGTTATGGAAGCAAACGATAAGGTTTGGTGAGAAACAAACCGAAATTGAATGTATTATTTAGTGAGAATGTAGGCTGGGCATAGAAATGTATCAATTCTTCGGAAAAAAAAAAAAAAATGTTTTTGCTTGAGCGCCACAATGTCGCGAGGGGGCTTCATGAACTGTTGCTCATGTGCCCTGTCATGAATGAGCACAGGAGATCAACGGTCAGTGAACATTTTCAATTTCATTTTGTTTCTCATCAAATCTTATAATATTCTTTCAAAACAATTGTGTCTCATGGAATAATTTATTAGACTTCTGAATTATACTTATGCGTTCTTTTGAAGTTGAAGAGGTGGTCACCATAAACTGTCATTGTATGACATCACTGAGTACAAAATGTTTTCTCTATTTCTCCCTTTGTGTTTAGAAACATAAAGAAAGTCATATAGGATACTAACAACACAGGGGTGAGTAAACAATGGCTGAATTTTCATTTTTGGGCAAACTAATCCTTAAATGCAGTCAGGCTGATTCTGTCATATTAAAGGAATATAACAAGTTCAATACAAGTGTTGATCAATCGAAAGAATTTTAGCATAATGTTGATTACCAAAAAAAAAAAAAAACATTATTTTTTTTTTTTACCCGGTGAACAGTCCACGTAATTCTTTATTAACAAAACATTTCAGCATTCACACACGGTTTTCTTTTCAGCACAACACACACACAGCTTCAAGCTCGGCTCTCTTCCTCTCCTGGCAGTCTGGCCAACCCTTTTATCACTCTCCAGCTCTCACTGTAACAAAAAAGAGCTGTTAGAGATCATTTCCCACTCATATCAATCCTTACCGCTCTTCCTTTCCCGGCCTCGCTCTCCACAGACGTCGCTCGGCCCCATCTCCACACAACACCATCGCCTGACTCGGGCTGGGAAGCCATCCTGCCTATCACTTCCCCCTCATTACTGTCGAGGAAATCCGCAACAGCCATTCGTGCCCCCGGCCTGTGGACCACGTAGAACTTAAAAGGCTGGAGAGCTAGATACCAATGAGTGATCCATTTGTTGCATCCTTCATGTGATGGAGCCTCTGGAGTGGGGCGTGGTCCTAACATTGGGTGAAAGCATGCCCCAACAGACAGTGGCCAAACACTTCTTCTCAATTGTGCTCTATTTAGTCTCTACTTACTATTAACATACAGCACAGGGCGATCCTCCCCCTCCACCATCCGGGACAGTACTGCTCACACCCCCTGTCCGATGCATCCGTCTGTATGATTAAAAGGAGAGGGAAGTCAAGAAAGTGTAATGACGGCCTGCAGCAAAGTGCAGCCTTCACCCGCATGAAAGCCTGCTGAGACAGCTCTGTCCACTGGACCAAATCTGGTGCCCTCTTTTTAGTTAGATCAGTCAGCGGTGGACTGGTGATGGTCAAATAGTTAGACACAAACCAACTTTACTAGCCAGCCAGCCCCAGGAACTTAACTCCTTTTTGGTCTTTGGTGTCGGGTAAGCTGCAATCTCCGCACCTGCCAATGACCCAAGTGGAAGCCCACATATCATATTCCCACCACCCAATTGCGCACTTATTTGGGTTTGCCATGAGTCCCGCCCATCTCAACGACCTCAGGACAGCCCTCTGATGCCCCAGGTGCCACTGGTAATCATTACTGAAAATAATGATGTCGTCTAGATAAGCATGCGGTCTGAGGATTCTGTCCATGAGCAGCTTAAACATAGCCAGGGCCCCAAACAGACCAAATGGAAGCATCAAAAATTGGTGTAATCCGAACAGTGTGGAAAATGCAATCTTTTCATGGGACATGGGAGTTAAGGGGTTCTACAATATCCCTTCGTCAAACCCAGTGTCGAATAAAAGTGAGCCACACCTAACGATCGAGCAGTTCATCAATCTGGGGCATCGGGCACGCATCAAACTTAGACACCACATTGATTTTACTATAATTCAATCAAATGAAATCCCTTTATTGTCAATCAACCATATACACAAGTGCAACAGAGGGTGAAAGACACACACAGCTTCAAGCTCGGCTCTTTTCCTCTCTCGACAGTCTGGACTGCCCTTTTATCCCTCTCCAGCTCTCACTGCAAACACAAAACAGCTGTTAGAGATAATGTCCCACAGGTGTCAATCCTTACCGCTCTTCCTCTCCCAGCCTTGATCTCCACAGACGTCGCTCGGCCATGCCCCCATCTCCACAGTGTTTTATCATGAATTTAGTGTGATAAAATAGCACAATAATGTTTTCTGTGTAAATTAAATACAATTTTACCACTGCATTGCCATGACGCCAAAATTCTGTAAAACCTGTAATCCTGCAAAAACAATGATTAAACACCTTTATAGCTCAAATAATACACAAGTTTTAACTGAACAATTAATGTAAGGACATTTATAAAATTGTAAGCTTCACATTTTTGCCTTTAAACCCTCCAAGTGGCCCCATTCACTTCCATTATATGTGCTGCACTGCAACCATTGTATGACATCAGTGATCCCAAAATCTTTTCACAATATCTCCCTTTGTGTTAAGAAAAAGAAAGTCATATGGGGTTATAACATCACAGGGTAAACAATGACTGAATACATTTTTTTGGGTGAACTATCCTTTTAAGTTACATCATCAAAAGTGATTTTAAAAGGTCAGATCAAGAATCTACTTCGCAGTAACAGCAGATTTTTTTCTTTTTACAGTGTGTCTTCTTTATTTATAATGCAATATGGAAAATGTCAGGCGAACCAATGTACCAAAGTAAAAGTAATTTCATCTATTTCTGCCTCTCGCAAACATCAGGGCTGAGCATCCGGAAAGGGTTGAGAACAAAGAAGTACATTTAATTTTTCCACAGCCCCTCATTTCTGTTTTTCAAAGACCTTGACGTTTACCTGAAGCGATGAAGCAGGCAGGTCACACACACACACACACACACACCAATAACCCTCGTGCTCCCTGCTTGTACTATAGACGGTGTTGTGTGTATTTGGAAAAGTCCTGGGATGTGTAAATGTGCAAAAATGGGCCGCCGTGTTATGCAGAAAGGACCACAAAACGGTACCGCAATATGCAGAAAAGGATCAGCATGTTTTTGATTCCACCCAAAAAGAGGCATTTACAACATGGTATAATAAATGATCCGTGGGGTATTTTGAGCAGAAACTTCACAGACACATTTTGGGGACACCTGAGACTTATATTACATCTTGTAAAAAGGGGCATAATTGGTCTCCTTTAAGATAATTTATTCAAATTTAAACATGCAGAATATATACAAGAGTATAGGTCTCTTACAGCATGTGATGATCTTCCTCTACAATGATATAAAGCCCTCTTCAAATTCTGATAACTTTGTCATGCTGTCTCTTCCTCTCCTCGCCAATCAATGAAGCAGTTTTGTGCTCAATCTAATTGGCATACATTTATATGCGGGAAGCTTTCGTGCCATCACACAGCTCTGCTTATCAGCCACTTTTGTTTACTCAAACCCTTTAGTCTTGCTTGGAGGAGCCCTGAAGCTGGAGGTCACACATAATATATATGTGTGTTGCAAAACACTAGAAAAAAAGCTGTAATTGGTTCCTAATTGAAATATACATTTATTTATTTATGAAGTTGTGTGGCGAGGATGTGCATTAATTAGTGACCTCTGCATCAGTGCCGTGGCACACTAGTCAGGTTGTGCCATGGAAAATGATCAAATTCCACAAAATATATAAATGCATGAAAAAAATGTGAATAATTTCAGGGATCCAAACCCTTCCCCTTTCGGAACAATTCGCAGTTTTGAAACCATAATCGTTCACTTTTGTAATTGTGAAGAACAATGATTACTGTGCAAAAGTGAGTGCTATTTATATGTGTTATGGATCATCACGTGACTCAGGTCAGTACTGCAGAATACATTGAAGTTCTATGAAGTGACGTCACAACAAAGTGTTTTTCACACACGTTTTTGCTTCACCAATAATGTCTTTGAGATACTAAGCAACAAGAAATATTTAAAAACTGTCAAAATTTAAGAAGAATGTCTCATAATTTCTTTTAATGAAATATTACCTTATCATTTACAAATATCAGAGACCCCAGTTATTAAAATAATTTAAATTCACCAAGAAAATGCTTCGACCTGAACATCATTTTATTACTTTCTGCTATCAAAGCAACTGCAAGCTTTTTTTTCTCTTCCAAATACATGTTCTCGTTGATTGTGCACATCTCCCACTTTTTACATGGCAAACTGGTAAAATCGCCCCTCTGTGACGCTTTCTGCAACTCTTGTCACGTGGAGTGATGCAGTGCTTGACGCTTGACTGTTGACGCCTCGACTCAACTCATGTGAAATGTGCTTTACAATGACGAAAGAACATTATTGAAACTCAAAATGATTATTATTTGTCTATTATTGTGGTCTTTTCTGATAAAAGTCATGCTCAGCAGTTTGAATGATACTGTAGATCTGCTTTGTGTTTATAATTCTTATACTGAAGTCAGTAGATTTGTAGCCATGCAAGTTTTAATAAAGGAGAAGGACGTTATGGAAACTCACTATTATTAGACTATTATTGTTGTCCTTTTGGATGAAAATTAATGCTCAGACTGAAGGAAGACTATAGATCTGCTTAAACACTATAAAGCCTCTTGGCAGATTTTGGTCATGAATGACTCAAAATGATTCACTGACTCTCTCATAGCACATAAGACGCTGATTTAGTGACATTTCCAGAAGGGGACTGAACTAATCAGTTAATTAAATTGACCAAATTTGTGAGACAGAAGCAAGCCTCACCAAAATACTCTTAATTTTGCAGCTAATTCTGCACATTTGCAAACTTGAATAATCACTAAAATAGCTGGAATTGGTATTTATAGCTAATTCTTAATAAAAAAATATCCCCAGAAACATTTTTCGTAGACCAGTGATTGACCTTTTTCGCCCCTCGTGAGTTTGCATCTCTGTAATTTGTTGTGGCATTGCAAGAACTAATCTACAAATGAGAAAAGAAGCAAATTTGTTGTTTTTTCATCACCCATTTAGCACTCTTGCCACATGTGACCTCACATAGCGTAGCCTACCTACATACTACCATGCATACTATGCAATTAAATAATATAACATTATATTTTTGCATTATAGGAATGAGAATGGGGAAAATAATGACACAATGCAAAAAAAAAATGATACAAATCATAATGGTCCTAAAATATGCTTAATTTTCTCTAAGAAAAACATTATTTCCTATACTTTTATTTTGTTTTTGGACTGAAATTTGACCTGAAGGTTTTGTGAGATTCATACAAGAATGTTTCAAAATATCACTTTTTCATTATCTTGACATCAAAATCTTCTCAACTTCTTGAAATCAAACCTATTAATCAAGTTGTGGCTAATCATATCTTGATTTTTGTCTTTGTTTGAATAATAATATGTAGAATGTGTGAATAATTATATTGCAAAATATGGCTGTGCAAGTCAAAATGTCTTGTCATATGTTATCATAAAATGATGTGACTGGTAATATTTTTGCTAAATTATACTACGTGGTTCATTACACATATTGCGGCAGATCCGAGGTGAAATGACCACTGTGTGGAGCTAAAAGCGAGTCAAATTCCCTCCCAAAGTGATGAGGTTTTTAAGGTTTATGCTGCAAGTTTAAAATCAACAAAACCGACCATACTACCCTAAACCTTAAGCCTAAACCTAGCCGATAGTATCATAAAAAGGTAATGTGAGATGAAAAACACAATTGCTAAAGCAACCCATCATTTTGTGGTTCATCTCACATGTTGACTGCATGCTCTTTAGGACTCATACCCTGGTCCTTTGCATCTCAAGTACAACGCTTTATCAGTTGAGCTACTGCACAATTTGATTGTGCCTAAACAAGCTTGCAAATTGTTTATGGAATGCAAATGATAAAATGTATTGCCATAGAAGTCATGAACTAGTAAAAGTGTTTTGATGTCATAAGATAGCACATTTTGTGTGGAACGGGGTAAAACATAACTGATTATCTGCCGTTTTACTTGTGATAAAATTGCGCTGCAATTGTTTTTGTAGCGCCTCTACGTACAACGCGCCACGTAAAAATTATTTAGCAAAAAAGTAGGTATAATATTGTGATTCTAAGACCAGGTTGAACATCACATTAAAAGTTATTTGCAAACTTGTGACATCTTCATACCTTTGTCGGTCCAGAGCACTATGGTTTAACTTTTCACCGGTTTCACAGTGTGTGTTTTGTTTTTTTGTCAAAACACAAATACAATGGAGTGGTGGTGGTGTAGTGGTCTAAGCACATAACTGGTAATCTGGTAATCAGAAGGTTGCTGGTTCGAGCCCCACAGCCACCACCATTGTGTCCTTGAGCAAGGCACTTAACTCCAGGTTGCTCCAGGGGGATTGTCCTTGTAATAAGGGCTCTGTAAGTCGCTTTGGATAAAAGTATATGCCAAATGCATAAGTGTAAATGTAAATAATTGACTGTGAACTCAATTCAAATTTATCAGCCTCTAGCAAAGAATTTGACCTTGGCAATGTCGGCAAATGTGCTTGTGTTGAAACTTCCTTGATGACATTTTTTTTTTTCACCATCTTGCGACCTCTTTGGAAATTTGCATTGGCCTGAGTTTAGAGCTACATATTTAGCCGACTTTAGCCGACTAAAGCCGAAATATTAGCTGAACATGAGGTGCTTTGGATTTCTTTAGTGCATAATTAATAACACTAAAGCAATAAGACATAATAACATATTCACATATTAACAATTAACCTTTGTCTTTCACCAGAGTGGGCGTTCATGCCACGTTCTGACAACCGGACGAACAAGTGTGAAGTAAACTGCATCAGCATGAATGAAATGAACGAACTGCCTCGTCCAGTGGACACAGACTGTATCACTTACAATCACTCCGACTCCACGAGCACCATCAAGGCAGAAGAACTGGTGGTGACCATCGATGAAACCTTGCAGATACCTCGTGAGGATTACAGTGGGACCTAGATTTAAGAAAAACAGCCACTAAATTGATTCAGCCCTTTATAATAAGGAGAAAAGCAAGTTTGCTTCAGTTTGATCAGCATCTGTAACGCTGAGAGAGCCGTCACAATGAAGACACATGACCTTTGGTGGAAGACTTAGCCAGGGATGAGGAAAAGGAGACGTATTTGGGAGACTTTAGAAAGAGTGGAATCATTTACAAATAAAATACATGACATTCTTAAAACTCTTTATCAAAGTGCTGATACAGACGATGTATATGGAAAATGGATGTGAACCACAGAAAGACGAGACATTTCTTTTATCAATCATTTCTTTATCAGTCTTATCACACAATATTTTTCTTGTTTTGTAGAGACATGCACTGTGAATCTAGAATAGTGTTCAGCTTTTGTTTAGTTTTTTCCTATTTCCCCTGCTATGTTTTTATTTATAAGTATTTCAGGGTTTTCCATTTTTGCACAGTATTTGCAGTTATTCACAACTCCCCTTTAGGTTTACTGCAATCAACTATGCTACTTAAAACAATTATGAAAATAGTTAATCCTCACTGAATTGCAAACAAACAAACAACAGCAGTGTTTTATTTACTTGTCATCTGAGCCATGAACTTTTATTTACTTTTCATCTGAGGTGTGACCGAAAACTTTATAATGGAGAGAGACACTACACAAACACAGCTCACTGATAAAACAAATATGTGAAAAACACCAGTTGTATGCGCTTATAAATGATATTTGATAATATAAGTGTATAATGTGTGTTGACAAAAAAAATGTCCTGTTTACTTTTCATCTAAGGGCTATAAGTTCAGGTCTTGTTGTTAAGTAGTTTTTCCTCCGTTGTTGTCAAAACAGAGATTTCAGAATATCGCATTTTTAAAAAACTGAAAATCGGAATGGAGAGTTTCAAATTTAAAATGTACAATAAGGGACAGTTTTGAAAATTTCCCGAATATTCTTCTTAGCTGTTTCAAACTGACAAAAAATAACAGTTGCATTAATGTTAATGTAAACATAAAAGTAAGCATCTTACTGCAAAGTTCATTAAAGACATACATTTTATCAATATGTGTGTTTCCTTGGAGTTGAACTCATAATCTTGGCATTGACAGGACCTTGCTGTACACTGTACCTCTGTTAACATCCCCTGCTCTCTATCTTTATTTTTTTTAAATAAAGATAAAAAGATTAATAGAATTAGGCACAACCTTTCTTTTATACCCCAAAAATGTTGTCATGTCAGAAGTCACTTACAAATCATTAAACATCAAAAATTGTTCTTTTGTAATATATGTGTTAGACAAGTTAAGTTAACAGAACACTTAAATATACAAAGCATAGACTGTTTTTCCTGCTATTCCTGCCATGTCCTGCATACACAAACTCCTCAAAAGGTCACCTTAATAAATGTCTGACTAGTGGCTATAGGCGGCACTTCAGTAAATAACATACACAACACATTACAGTTTGAATCATCTTGCATGCAACGAAAGATGCATTTAATAGGACCTGATTACCTTCTCTCACCCTCTGTGCAAAACAAGCTGAATTTCATTATATTAGCTATGCTGATGAAAGTGGTTAGGAAATGTTTCAATTGCTGTAGCTCACTGGGCTGGCTCTGTAATGTTATGTTGCTAGGGTTACAAACAGCACATTAATATTAATATTAAACTGTGATTAAAATTACATGTGCATTCAACGGTTTGAACAGCACACATTCCAGCCAATTAGAATTGAGTATTAAAACAGACCATGGTATGTATATATATATATATATATATATATATATATATATATATATATATATATCAGGAAAACTCGCAGACTTGAGTGAGATTTAAGATTACATTTATTTGATGAATATAAAACAGAAATGTAATGTCTCTCTTTGGCATAAGCCCCGTCTGGCGGTCCGAAGAAGTTGTACTCAGAACCATCATATCCTGCCAGAGATAGGAGGCAGGGGCGAGGAGCCTACCCCCATACAGGACGGGACTCAACAGGTGGTGGTGGGGTGGTGGAGGTTGCCATGTTAGCTCATTGAAACAGCAATGTGATAGATTGTGAGCAGACTTATAAAGCAACGGCTTACATGTGATTGGCTGGGAATTACCCAGCTAATGGTGCGATGATGTACAGCTGCTAGTCTTCACGCTAGAACTACACTGCTCTTCCATATATATATATATATATAAAATACTTGATTGCATTCTATTGTAAATCAGAGGAAAATGCAAAGAGATTTTTTTAGAAATAGTTTATAAAATATCTTTGTTATAAATGTCTACTTTTTTTTTGTAATCAAATTTAAAAGCTTCAAAAAAGTGTTTTTTAAAAAAAATTTTTTTTTTTACAATACATACATACTATCTTGATGGTCTCTGAACTACTTCACTCATGCTAACATTTACTAGTTCACAGTCTGTTTCAAAGCCAAGTGAGATACCTACCTAGATAACACTTTTGGGCACATTTGGAACGTTAAAATGTTTTGCCCAAAAATACTGTCTACATAGGCAGCCAACTAGGTTTTAATACAAAACAACATCTGATTTGATGGACCTTCTTGGTGGGCAGGGACAAAGTTGGGCTGGGTGTGACATTATGACCAAAACATTCCTCTGTTCCATTAAGAGAGAAATGCTTGCCATTTTTAGTGGTCCAGTTTTTCTTTTACCTATTTGTACATTTTACTTCTTTGATACAATAATAGCATTCTACGTTAGTACAAATATCCTTACCCTTTCCCCCAAAACATATACAGTGAGGAAAATAAGTATTTGAACACCCTGCTATTTTGCAAGTTCTCCCACTTAGAAATCATGGAGGGGTCTGAAATTGTCATCGTAGGTGCATGTCCACTGTGAGAGACATAATCTAAAAAACAAAATCCAGAAATCACAATGTATGATTTTTTAACTATTTATTTGTATGATACAGCTGCAAATAAGTATTTGAACACCTGAGAAAATCAATGTTAATATTTGGTACAGTAGCCTTTGTTTGCAATTACAGAGGTCAAACGTTTCCTGTAGTTTTTCACCAGGTTTGCACACACTGCAGGAGGGATTTTGGCCCACTCCTCCACACAGATCTTCTCTAGATCAGTCAGGTTTCCGGGCTGTCGCTGAGAAACACGGAGTTTGAGCTCCCTCCAAAGATTCTCTATTGGGTTTAGGTCTGGAGACTGGCTAGGCCACACCAGAACCTTGATATGCTTCTTACAGAGCCACTCCTTGGTTATCCTGGCTGTGTGCTTCGGGTCATTGTCATGATGGAAGACCCAGCCTTGACCCATCTTCAATGCTCTAACTGAGGGAAGGAGGTTGTTCCCCAAAATCTCGCAATACATGGCCCCGGTCATCCTCTACTTAATACAGTGCAGTCGCCCTGTCCCATGAGCAGAAAAACACCCCCAAACCATGATGCTACCACCCCCATGCTTCACAGTAGGGATGGTGTTCTTGGGATGGTACTCATCATTCTTCTACCTCCAAACACAGTTAGTGGAATTATGCCCAAAAAGTTCTATTTTGGTCTCATCTGACCACATGACTTTCTCCCATGACTCCTCTGGATCATCCAAATGGTCATTGGCAAACTTAAGACGGGCCTTGACATGTGCTGGTTTAAGCAGGGGAACCTTCCGTGCCATGCATGATTTCAAACCATGACGTCTTAGTGTATTACCAACAGTAACCTTGGAAACGGTGGTCCCAGCTCTTTTCAGGTCATTGACCAGCTCCTCCCGTGTAGTTCTGGGCTGATTTCTCACCTTTCTTAGGATCATTGAGACCCCACGAGGTGAGATCTTGCATGGAGCCCCAGTCCGAGGGAGATTGACAGTCATGTTTAGCTTCTTCCATTTTCTAATGATTGCTCCAACAGTGGACCTTTTTTCACCAAGCTGCTTGGCAATTTCCCGTAGCCCTTTCCAGCCTTGTGGAGGTGTGCAATTTTGTCTCTAGTGTCTTTGGACAGCTCTTTGGTCTTGGCCATGTTAGTAGTTGGATTCTTACTGATTGTATGGGGTGGACAGGTGTCTTTATGCAGCTAACGAACTCAAACGGGTGCATCTAATTTAGGATAATAAATGGAGTAGAGGTGGACATTTTAAAGGCAGACTAACAGGTCTTTGAGGGTCAGAATTCTAGCTGATAGACAGGTGTTCAAATACTTATTTGCAGCTGTATCATACAAATAAATAGTTAAAAAATCATACATTGTGATTTCTGGATTTTTTTTTTTTAGATTATGTCTCTCACAGTGGACATGCACCTACGATGACAATTTCAGACCCCTCCATGATTTCTAAGTGGGAGAACTTGCAAAATAGCAGGGTGTTCAAATACTTATTTTCCTCACTGTACAATGTATTGATCTTTTGATATGGATGGGCTTTAGGGATGGTTAGGGTTGGGTGTAGAGGTGGGGTTTAGGGATAGGGACTAATCAGGAAGCACAGCGTAGGTATTTGGCGGGGGGTCAGATTTCAGCATGACTCCTGTAGCAGCATTTTTATAACCCAGAACTGTCAAAGCAAAATATCTAGCCAGTACTTTTCAAGTCTAGCTAAAACAGAACAAATAAGATATATGCAAAAACTGAAAATAAACAATGAGGTGTCATTACAGGATCTTTAAATATGACTTTGAGGCAACAACTTTTCTCAAAGGACATTATAACTTATATAGAATAACGAAAAAGGCGATGAAAGCGTATTGTAGTTTAGATGTTTACATTTATTTCCTTAACAGAAAGGTTGGAAAGGTTGTTCCCATGATAAATCATAAATCTGATAAAACTGCAAGCTCATGTGCGGTTCCATTGATTATAATGGGAGCGATGTATAAGGTTACTTTTAGAGCCCATAAAGAAATACTCTGACTAAACTAGCCAGCTAGACTGTACATATCAAACTAACAATTAGTTGGCAAAAGTTTTGTTCACCTACCAAAGGATAAACCTTTTTGTTTGTTTTTGAATACATAAACCATTACGTAAGTTGGGTGAATTCAAGTAAATTGGGCCAGTTTTTGACATTGAGATGACTGTGGACAAGTAGCCCAAATTACATGAATTCTCCCTAAATTTTGTGAAATTCACTTTCAGTTTAGTTTGACAATCATTGCTGAATTTGAAGCTATCTGTTGCACTGTGTAAATAAATGAAGTATACTGCATTATTAAGTATTAGTTTAGGGTTGGGATGGCATGATTGTATGCAGTTGTGCACTCCAAGCAAGGAGCAGAATATTAAGTTAGTATGTTATTTAATGCATGTGTGAATGTTGTGTTTAGAGTCCAATCCGATCTGCTGCAGTTTGTTGTGACAGTGAGAGCAGCCAATTACCTCCCCTCACTTATTAAAATGAATGAAGTGTGTTTTTGTTAAAGGAGATGTACACTGTTCTGTAAGCCTTGAATGTGATCAAGCATGATGGCAAAGTTAGAGAGATTGTAATTAGCCCAGATTAACAGTTAAAATGGGCGTTTTTCGGACCTAATAACAATTCTGCTTGTGCTTGATAATTATGTTTAGTTACACTAGAAAGTAGTGCCAGATTTGTTTCACACGTAGAGCTTAAGTGAAGGACACTTAAAGGGAAAGTTCACCCAGAAATGAAAATTCTGTCATCATTTAGGCTACTCACTCTCATGTTGTTCCAAACCTGCAGAATGTTATTTTTACTGTTGAACAAACAGTATAATCTAAAGGAGATGCGAGGCAGTATGTTAGTCTCAGACACCATTCACGTGTACTGTATCTTCCATTTAATGAAAGCAAATGGTGACTGAGGCTCATTCTGCCCCACCTCTCCTTTTGTGTTCCACTGAATGGAAGAAATTGGGTTTGGAACAATATGATGGCAGAAGTTTCATTTATGGGTTAACTATCCCTTTAGAAACGTCTACAATTTTGTAAAACCACTTTAAAAACAACTGACAACAACAGTTGCCTGCTGACAATAATGTAATCATTGAATCTACGAATCTAGGCCACTGCCACCTCATCCATATCAGGTGCAATAGATGCTGTGTCATTACAGGCAACATTATGCATTTAAGGTCAAGGGTGTAATATAATTTCTCGAACAAATTGATTTTTCAGGTTTGGGTTCCTCTGTGAGAACTGTATGATAATTTAAAATATTTTTCCTCTGACCAGTACCATACCCCATGTCCTAGTTTTAAATGCAGTGTTTGAAAATGCAGGACTATTATGCATGACTAGTCTGTTATTCACTTCCTCATTCTTGAGATATGGGATGAATTTTACCTGCTATTAGTTTTGAAAATAGCAACATTTCCATATTGGAATTAATCAGAGATGCTCACTAGAAATTTCTTAGCATACTAGCCATTTTGTCTCTTTTTTAAATATATATTATGACCACAATTCAGTGCTGCATATCAATGTAAATGTACTGTATATTAAACTGAAGATAAACAGAAATATAAATATGTTTCTTTAATAGAAATACTGTATTACTGCTATGTAAAAGAGGTTACTTTTAAAAGAATAATTCACCCAATAATTATAATTCTCCCATCATTTACGCCATCTCAAACTCGTATAACTTTCTCTCTTCCATGGAATGCAAACAAAGATATTTGTAAGGATGTATGAATTTGTTTTTGTCCATACAATGCAAGTCAATGGGGTCCAGAATTTTCAAGCTCCAAAAAAGAATCGATATGACTCAACTCATGGTTTAATCCATGTCTTCTGAAGCAATACAATCAATTTCATGTGAGAAACAAACCAACATTTAAGTCCTTGTTCACTATAAATCTTGACATATGGAGTTAATTAACAGAGGTTCGGGAGGAACATGTTCATTTTAATTGAACAAATCACAGCCCACAAGCAGGAGTATATATGCCGCTGCTTACCTGCTTCTTGTGACAACTCTCCTGACATCCCACCTCCACCCCATCTCCACATATCTAAATAAAGTCCTGTGGGCTAATCAGGACTCCAGTCTCGATCTCCAGTATACGGACAGCAAGCCAAATATGTTTACTGCGTCAATACATGATTACATTAACATACGAACTACTGAACCAGCCCGATTGGATGCAGTGCAGAATTCGAGACAGTGATTCTTAAACGCTGCCAGGTACTCAATCCTGGTATCATCATACATCAATAGGACGTCAAATTTTCATTTTCTAGTGTTTATCACCAACCTTTAGGGCAGCTGTGGTACATTCCTAAAGTATCCCAAACACTCAAGCCATCAATATTTTTTGTAAATTAGGACTTCAATTTTGCTCTCTGTTTTACCCAAAGGGATTGTACCATTTCCGAAGACATGGATTAAACCACTCGAGTCGTATGAATTACTTTTAGGGTGCCTTTATGTATTTTTTGGAGCTTGAAAGTTTAAGACCCCATAGACTTAAATTGTATGGACAAAATCGCCTCATATATTCTTAAAATTATCTTGGGGAAAAAAAAGTAAAACGAGTTTGGGATGGCACGAGTGTGAGAAAATTAAAGAATTTTCTTTTTTGGTTGAACTATACCCAAAAACATCTTTAGGGTATAGGGACTACTTTTTGTCAGAAATGTTTGAATACATTTGAAACATCATGCAATATCAAAATCATTATTTGTCCTAGAACTCCTCTTTCCTTATTGCACCTCCTATGAGGTCAACAAGGTCACGCAGGATCTTTTGAATGGTTTAATTTTTTTAATATATATAAATATTTAAGCAATATCACACGAGCAAGAGTGCGATATGGCTCTACATCAACACTGCTGTGATTCGAGTGCCGTAGGTAATTACAGCAGTGCTGATGTAGAGCCATATATGTTACTTATATACAACAGTTCAATGAACAAGTAAATAAAAAGAAAATAGGGTAAAACTGAGTACGGTCATGAAAACGCATTTGCGCATGGAACTACTTTATTACGCTCCAGATCAGAATCTGCCGTTGCTGGTTCAAAACAAATGATGCGTCCAAACCTCCGTTAGCAATTAAAAAAGTTAACTTCAGGAATAGTATCATGGCTTGTGCTGTTTCTAACAAGTTATTGTGTGTGTGTGTGTGTGTGTGTGTGTGTGTGTGTGTGTGTGTGTGAGAGAGAGAGAGAGAGAGAGAGAGAGAGATTGAGCGTGTGCGATCACCTGTTGCCACACCCAAGCTGAGATGCTGTCAGCTTTCTGAAGGTCAGCTTTCTCAGTGGAAAATAGATGTCCAAGCAGGGGTATTCCTCTCTATTTCATGGTAGACGGTGCACAAGAGTCATTCACTACAAACAGCGATGTCCTCCACCATTTTAAACAGTATATATCCATTGTGGAATCTCCGATAAAAGGTAAGCACTTGAGTTCTGTAATAAATCAGTCTGTTGTGTCTCTCAGCATGAGCCTTAATCCTGAAGTTATCCGTTTAAAGCCGTTTAAATCTATTTCCTAGCCTTGGTAATGTATTAGTAATACGAGCGATCAAGGAGCGCAGTTCTATGTAAACAATGACCAACGGATTCGCTTCACGTCACCAACTGGCTCATATTACAAACAAAAATGATCTTTTGCCACCACCTGCTGGCTAACATATGTAATTTCAAAAATAAAGCCAGTAACTCCCAACAGATACACTTTAGTTTAGAACAGCATGAACGCGGAGTGATACACACACAGTGAAGCGTCCGAGTGCTGATGGTGTCAGACCATCAGTGCTCATGGAACGTCTCTCGTCCAATCAGATTTGAGGACCGGAACTAACTGTGGTATATATATAGGGAATCCATTTTATTTTTCTGCATCCCAACAATGATTTGTCCAAATTTATTGTCCAATTTTTTATAGGATTTTTAGACAATTTCCCTCAAATGCAAAATATTCTTATTTCATCAAACTGAGGCTGACATTGAAGACTTTGAAAAAGCATTTTGTGGGAAATATGTCTTTATTGATCGTCTGACCTTCTCACCACAACATTAGATTTTAAGGAGTAATGCTACAAAGGTTGTAATGTATTTAATGGTTTCTTTTGTATCTGCAAGAATGACATCAGTATTGCAATCGTTATCACCCATGATGGGCCAGCGGATGGATGTACAAGGAATCATGATATTTCTGTGCGCGCTGCTGTTGGTGAAACACCTGTGTGATGTTTGTTCAAAGATGCCAAACATGCCGCCTGGACCTTTCCCTCTGCCTGTCATTGGACACGTTATTACTATAGGCTTTAAAGATCCACTGGGCTTCTTTCATAGGGTAAGTGTTTATGTTTGGACTCGATACACATACCTTTAGCCATTTAGTACATTTAAGACATTATACCATCTATATTATTTCTCTGAGGTATTTTTTTATCTAGCTTGTGAGATACCCATATAAAAATTTGTAAAATTATTCTGTGAGAACTTATAACATGTGAAGGGTCTGATTATGTCTAATGGGCACATGAGGCATCAACAGAGGCAGTTTGCTCTGTTGACACTGAAGTATTTTGGTGTGTGGAGAAAAAAAAACTTTCCCTGCGACTCTGTACAGTCTGAACGAGGTTAGTGAGAGCAATGTTATCGACGAACACTACATTTCTCTTTACAAGTAGGATTTGCAACATTTGACTATAAATCTGCAAATTGTTTGAAATGCATCATTTTATCAGACTTGTTTGCAATACATGCTGTCCTCTACAGGCCAAAAATTGCATTGGAACATCACACACAAAACCAGTAAAAAAAAAAAAAACAGTAAACAAAAAATGAAAACACTATGAAAAATCAAATAAATTAAAATGAATATACAGTTGCTGAATTAATGTAAATTAGTCTAACTGAACTGGAATTGACCCAAACTCTGCGGATTAACAATGACAGATAATCTCACTTTTATACTGATTGGTTCTTTTGTTTTTAATATGTGAAAAAGCTGATATGAAATAATAATAATAATAAATAAATCTGCACATCGGTTATCAGACACTTAAAACTTAAAAATCGGTATCGGCATAGGCCTACCTGTCAACACTCCCGTTTTTCCCGGGATTCTCCCGTATTTCACACCCATCTCCCGCCCCCCCTCCCGTTTTGCTATTTCTCCCGGGAAACTCTCCCACTAATTTGTATGGCCCAAACCTCGTTATATGAATAACACAACAGTATGTTATTCCAAGGTTGTCTCCAGTTGCCAGATCTTTTATGAAATGAATCCTACTCACACAATCAACACATCATCCAAATTTCAACCCATTTGTGACCTCAACCTGGCAACCTACAGCCCAGTTGCGCTGTTGATATCTGCGCAGGCAGTAGACACGGGAAGTTGAATCAAGCACTGGTAGATGGGGAGAAGAAGACTTAGGTAGTGCTCCGCGGGGATTTTTTTTTAAAATAAAATAATAATAATAATAATATATATATATATATATTTATTTTAATCATATATATGTGTGTGTGTAAATTTAACAACAGCTGGACGGAAGAATGTAATTTAATATCGACAATGCAAACGCCTTTTGCAAAGTGTGTCGCAATGATTATAATATCGGACACGCTGGGAAAATTGACGTTACAACGCACATTAAATCACAACAGCAAAATGTTTATGTATTTAGCCTGCCTCTACCATCCAGCACCCCCCACCACCTCCGTCCTTGCTCCCAGGACAACACCAGACTGCATTTGCCAGCATCTCTAAACTTCATCCCTTCATGCATGAGGAAATCAACAAACACAAATAGGAGAGGGACCCATCCAATCCCAGGGACTACATTGACTGCTACCTGGATGAATTTGAGAAGGTAGTCTTAGAAAATTCTCATGCATTTTTTATTTCTTTAAAGGGACTTTTTGAGGGTTCAATTGGCAGTCGGGACACGACTTTTCCTTTATAAATGTAATCATGTTTGCACATGTGAGACCCAAACGCAAACAACTTGAAAACAATTGCAATTCATGAAGGTCCTTTGCGTGGACTTCTCAATAGAATCCATTGAGCAATTAGCCCCACCTCCTGGTGTAGACAAGCATGGACATACAAGTTCTTAACTGAATATTCCCTATATACACAAATATTACATGCCCTACAGCATATATCAAGTTTTTATATTATTATTATTTTTTTTTTTTATGATTCATTGCTTTAATGCAAAATATACAGACAAACTGCTTTAACCTGATGGCAATGCATGTTCTTCTTTCTATATTATTTTCTTACATTTAGAGAAAGTCCTGTCTGAGATTGATCAGGTGATTGGACAGACATGTCAACCCTTGATGGATGACTGAACAAACCTGCTGTTCACCTACCCTGTGATCCATGAGATTCAGAGGTTTGCAAACATTGCTAACTTTACGCCTCCAAGTATGGCCAAAAAGGGCACCACAGTGACAGGATGTCCCATTCCAAATGTCAGTACATTGCTGCATGCATGCATTATGTACAGAAAGTTTTAAACAAAACAGCTTAACCTTACAAATGAATGGGACTACAACTTACTCAGTGTTTATTAACAAAACTTCCTTCTTTATCCTTGGACAGGGAGTGATTGTGACACCAATGTTAAAGTCAATCCAAGCAGGACAAGAATGAATACAGGACTCCATATGAATTTAACCCTGCTCACTTTCTGGATGAAAATGGCAAATGTTTGTAGAGAGAAATTTGATACCATTTTCAGTAGGTAAGTCATGATGAGTACTATGTACAGTAGACCCTTGCAGATCTATTGTATCTATTATTATAAGCGTATATAGAGTATACTGATCTAGCCCCTGATTTGCAGGTAAGAGGATGTATCCACTCGTATGGACCTCTTCCTCTTCTTCAACTCTCTCATGCAGAATTTTAACTTCCTGCCATTTGATGGACATACGCTAAGTATAAAAGGAACCATTAGTGTCACTTCTGGACCTAAACCCTTTTCAGATATGTGCTATACCTCAATAGAGTACAATTTTAATCAGCAAAGTCAGCTTCTATGCATATTAACATTTATGTATTTGGTAGACACATTTATCCAAAACAACATCCAGTGCATTCATGGTATATACATAATAAGTGTTGGTTAGATTACCTTAAAAAATGTAATCTGGCACTGATTACAAATTACACTTCTACTATTTGTAATAAATCTAATCTGTTTACTGTTTGATGACTTATTGCATGTTTTGATTAATATCTAATTTTAAGTGTATTAACTATCAATTCACCCTCTTTTCAATGAACATTAGCCAATTGTGTGCCTCTTTTAAAATCAAGACTGACAGATACTGTAATGTAATCCATATGCATTCCATAAAGTAACTGTAATCTGATGACACAATTGAATTACAAGTACTGATTTTTGTAATCATATTACTTAATCCTGATTACATGTATTACATTACTTCCCAACACTGTTCCTGGGAATTGAACAAACAACCTTGGTGTTATGTGCACTACACTTCACCAATTAAGCAGGAACTCTTGTGATTGCAACTCTCTTGAATCCTGTTTCAGTGCCAGTGTGTATAATCTGTTTATTAATTTCCCAAATGTACCCTGAGCTACATCTCACATGTTAATTACAGACTCTTTACTGAATGTGTTTTTGATAAGTAATTAATCTAATCTGCAAGCAATTAAAGGGGTTATGGCGTACTCTTTATATATATATATATATATATAATTATCTTCCTTGAGGTCCACTGATAATGCTAAACCAAACCAAACTGTCATATTTATTATTTTCCACCCTATCTCTGGGAATTTGTCTGAAATTGTCTGATTGGCTAACATCATGCTGCCTGTCAAATACAGCCATATTCAAAACCAATTTGGAAGAGAATTAACCAGCTCCACAACAGTATAAAAACACATTTCAGGGTTTCACATAATGCATATCCTGCATATTGCATTAAGATATATTGAGCTGTTCATCTCAAGAACAACTGTTAACACTCAGCACCATAAACTATCAAACAGTCATGACATTTGAAATATTAATGAATTAAACTGTTTACTTACGGTTTTGTGATTGGGTCCAAGTGTTGTTATTTGCCCCATCCTTCAACAATAGTTCCATTGCAAAGCTTAAATCGTATTGTGGCTGGTTCTCAAGCAACCCACACTGATATGAGCCGAAAAAATGGCACATACATAGTCCAAAGCATGGTGAATAGACACACACACATACAGTTCACATCACTGGAAATGCATCAAAATGGTCAAAGATGTCCATCTAGTGCGTGTTTACATACACCAACTATTTAAAGTAGTGCAGATGAGCTCGAGAAAGTGTCTAGGACGCATTTGTGCTCAAAACAGCAAGACTCAGACCCAGCGTATGCTTAACTCTCCTTTTTAAGTTGTAACTTGACACCGCGTTTTTTTAAAAGTGGTGCGAGATACATGACAATGGTCAAAGATGTCTATCTAGTCCATGTTTATATACAAAAATAATTAAATAGCCCTGATGGGTCCTCTTTGGTGTATTATATCTTTGGTGTAGGAATAGTGAGGCCACATTAGACCTGTTTGTCCTGCTCTCTCTCTCTCAGTTAACTGAAGCACCAGTGGGCAGGCCAAGGACTTAAGTAGGCATTGATTTTCTTTTTTCTTTTTAGCTGTAGAAGTGGTCATGAATTAATGGGCCCCCTAGGGAAGTAGCATAGTAGAGAAGGGGGCATTTTTGCAGTTTGGTTTCAATAAATGCTTTTATTGCATTGGGGATTAAGTTTTAAGTTCTGAAATTTACTGTATGTTTTTATAGTAGAATGATCTCTTATATGTCAAAATATCAAGGAACATTTGATACCACATCACATGACCCCTTTAAGATACTGAAACACTATTGTGTTCAGATTTTCGAATACAGTATAATATTTCTGCCCTAAAACCGGCAGTTCAAGACTGTAAAGCACAGAAACCCCAAACTAGATAGGATCCCACAGATGATTCAGGCTCCATAACTCCATTACCGAATGGGCTGTAGAACAAATTTAGAAGTTCTTTGACCTACTTTTTTAGTCATATTTGGTAGTTTGTCTGATTCACAGGAAATTATGAAAATCATCTAGAGACACTTCTACCAAAAAGTTGTCAAATAATTTATAGAACTGTTATATAACCTTTTTCGGTCTTTGCCTACAGTGACTAATTTGCCTGTATCTTGTAAATGCAATATCACAAGTTCACAAAACTTGGTACACATGGGCATCAGGACAATTTGAAGACATGTGCCAGATTTCATCCATTTCTGTTGCTGTTACTCAAAAATTAAAAAAAGTGCAACACTGTGTGATTTTTTTTTCCTACTCAAAGATGAAAGTGAAATATGTTTTGGTTCATTTTATAATGCTCTGTTGCAAGTAAGAGTGTTCTTTTAGCTCTGCTTAACACATTTTACAATATATATTTCCATTCTGCACAGTTCCAGGGATTGCTACATAAAATCACTGTTGAAAATGTGAAGAAAAGAAACTTGCTGTGATTCTACTTATGGTTCACACATTTTCCATTTCAAATTTAGACTTGAAGACAATTTACCTTATGTAACAGTAAATGAAATATAAATGTATACTCAATTTATATCCAATAAATACAAGATATTTTACGTTTGCACTTGTAGTCATCTATCCTTTTCATTTCAACAGCGAGACAAAAATATGCACCATATTTTAAGATGACTTCATCTATTTTATTATTAATAGGCAGCAAAAATGTTTAGATTATAACTGCTCATCACCATCAAATACCTTAGAGGAGTTAATATGGGGAGCCACTTTGGACAAAGATCTTATAATTATAATTATAAATATATAATTAGAATGTATCGCCTTACAAGTCATGCACTATATGAGTGTTTAGATGTCATGAGATAATGTTGTGTGAGGAACAGGTTGAAAAGTAAGTGATTTGTTTGAAAGGGAATTAAAGTCATTGTTGTTGTAGCACCTCTAGTGTTCATTTCACCATGAAACTGATACTACAACAAACCATGTAAAAATAATTTGGCAACCATTTAGGTATAGTAACATGCTTCCATGAGACCAGGTTGGTACGATCTAATACCAACAGGAACATCAAGCTGTAAAGCACCAGCCGACTGCATTTCAATCAATCGCTCCAAAACATTCAATTTCAGACAGACTTTCTTTTTAATTTTTAACTAACATTACAATTTCTTGCCTCAGGCCACTTTGAAGTTTATTCTTTGCCTGTCTGTGATGTTTGTGTGCTTTTAAATTAATCTGTGGTTTTCTCTTCAGGTACACAAGAGAAAGGCACTGGGCATGTGCCATTGAGCTCAGCTTGGTGGAGGACCAACAGCATATTAGCCAGGTGGTTATAAGTGTGTGTGTGTGTGTGTGTGTGTGTGTGTGTGTGTGTGTGTGTGTGTGTGTGTGTGTGTGTGTGTGTGTATACTACTATTCAAAAGTTTGGGGTCACTTGTCTGAAATGTTTCTGAAAAAAGTTTTTTAAATTGATAATTTGGACCGAATAATTAAGAAAAGCAGCTAATAAGTGCCCAGTATTGATGGGAACTCCTTCAATACTGTTTAAAAATCATCCCATGGTGATACCTAGGGTGATAAAATATCAAGAGTACATGTCTGCAAATTCTAGGCAAAATGTGGCCACTTTGAAGATGCTAAAATATAACATAGTTTTGATAGATTTTGGATTTTGTTAGTCACAACATAATTCCCATTCCATTTATATTATTTCACAGTTGTGATGATTTTACTATTATTTTAATATGTGAATAAATAAATATATAAAGAATGAGTAAGTGACACTAAACTTTTGAATGGTAGTGTACTGTATATATATATATATATACACATATACAACAGTTAGTTCTGGTCTTCGAATCTGATTGGACGAGATACGTTCCATGAGCACTGATGTCTGACAGCATCAGCACTCGGACAATTTACTGTGTGTGTATCACTCCGCTTGTGTTCGTGCCGTTCTAAACTAAAGTGTAAGAGCAGTGCATATGTGTTAAGAGTTACTGTATAAGTGTCTCTAACATGTATTTTTTATTTAATTATTTGACATTACATTTGGTGGCGGCAAAAGATCATTTTTGTGTAATATGAATCAGTTAGTTGACGTGAAGTGAATCCGTCAGCCACTGTTTACATACAACAGCTCTTTGTGATCGCTCGTATTACTACTACACTACTAAAGCTAGGAAACCGCTTTAAACGGCTTTGAATGAACAACTTCAGCATTACGACTCATCACAGCTGAGAGACACAACAGACTGATTAATTACACAACTCAAGGCGCTTACCTCTTACGGGATTTTCCACATTGGAGTGGACACACTTTTTAAAATGGTGGAGGAGATTGTGTTTTCTATAGTGAAAGACTCCGGCTACCGTGAAATAGGAATGCTTGGATGACTCTCTCTCTCACTCTCTCTCACTCTCACTCACACACACACACAACCACACTCACATCCATCCTTGTTTATCCAATGACTTGGTAGAAACAGCACAAGCAGTCATACTATTTCTGAAGTGATATTTTTGAATTACTAATGGTGGCTTGGACGATTTGAACCAGCAACGGCAGATTCTGATCGGTCGCATAATAAAGTAGTTCCATGCACAAATGCGTTTTTATGACTGTACTCAGTTTTTACTAATTTTTTTAAATATACTTGTTCATTGAACTGTTATGTATAAGCAATATCACACTCGCAGTCGTGCTATATATCCCTAAATCAGCACTGCTGTGATTACCTACAACACTCAACCTGCGGCCGAATCACAGCAGTGCTGATGAAGGGCCATATCGCACTCTTGCGCGTGTGTTATTGGTATTTTCCTATTTTCTTATCTTGCTTTCTATACTTCCAAAGTGTAGTAGTTATGCAGTAGCTCTGCTGAGAGAAATGTGTTGGTCATGCACCATCATGTTACAATAACAATACATTTTTATAAATGTTGTAGAATAAGACATGTTCTGAGATGTCCTTAATCTTACACAAACTCCACAAAAGGCCACCTTAGTAAACGACAAGTTCCTCACAACTTGTAATTAATGAAAAAGGACATCTGTAATACAATATTAATGAAAATGGAATGAGCATTCCCTGCAGCCCTATTACAAGTTGTAAGGAAAGAAATATTAATGTATTGGATGAAGTGAAATGCATTTAACATTTGTAACAGAAAGCTGCATAAAACCATAACAAGTTTATGATCTCTGAACTAGTATCTCAAGACCTTTCAGAATTTGATTGGAGGGCCTTAAAGAAGAGCTGTTACCAACCAAAAACTGACTGGAGCAATTTAGTGCCACTCCTTCAGCAAACACTTATTGTGTAAACACATTACATAACAGCATTCCAATGGAGCTCATTCATTGGCTCACAAGGAGCGGGTTCACTACCCTTATTATTAGAAAAAAGAAAAGAGTTTTCAAGCTCAGTGCATTGAGAAGCCAAATCAGATGTCTGGATCTCAGCTGTAACAGAGTAAGTATTCTCTCTATTTCATTTCCTCGTTTTCATTGTTGATGGGTTTTTGAGCTGGGGGATAGCCAAACTGGATCACACAACATTGAAGCCCAGGGACCCCCCCCGGGCAGTCAAGGGCCCCTGGGAACTGGCCCCATTGGCCCGGTCGGTAATCCATCCCTGCCTTATTGCAAAAACAATAAACACTTAAAATAATGTAAACATTGGCAGATATTTAGGCCATTACCTCTGCATATCTCGAATGTGATGAACATAAACTCGGCAATGAAAATTCATAACCGGAAGCAAGACTGCATACAAGGTCAAGGGTGTAATTTCATTTCTTGATGCTAATGGCTTTTTCAGATATTGACTCGAGAGTGAGACCTGAATATCAATTAGCTGTATCTTCCATGTCCTAGTTTTACATAAAGTATCAGAAACTTAAAGGGATCGTTTACCCAGAAACGAAGATTTGGTCATCATTTACTTGCCCTATTGTTGTTCTAAACCCATATGAGTTTCTTTATTCAGTGGAAAACAAAGGTAGATGTTAAATGTTAGGGAATGACAGCCTCAGTCACCATTCTCTTTCATTTTTGTTATGGCTTCTTTTGTATCAGCAAGAATGGCTTCAATGTTGCAGTTGCTATCACACCTGATGGGCCAGTAGGTGGATGTACAAGTAATTGTGATATTTTTGTTTGTGCTGCTGTTGGTGAAACACCTGTGTGATGTTTGTTCAAAGATGCCAAAATTGCCACCTGGCCCTTTCCCTCTGCCTGTCATTGGCAATTTTATACATTTAGGCTTTAGAGATCTAATGGGCTCCTTTCAAAATGTATGTTTTTGCATTTGGACACCCGTTGCCTTAATACAAATTTGTAAAATTAATATTTTTGAATTCTTAACATTGCTGAGAAGAATGGAGATGTATGCACAATTTACCTTGGAAGCAAACCCTGTATACTGCTCTCTGGATACAAGAGTTTCTAAGAGGTATTTATGGAGCAGGCTTCACTGACCGACCGTATTTCCCTGTAAATGGCAGGATCTATATAGGGAATGGTACAAACACATTATAACACAACCATCCAGAACTTCCAATACACTTTTATCTGTTGTCTTTCAAATGTTTTTCAAAACTGGACTTTTCCCACCATGCTAATAATTTGAATCCTAGACATTGAGCCCTTTTACATGAACGATCTTAGACCGATTATGCTTAGTAAGCTGACCAGTATTTGGGAGGCTACTTTGAAACGGTTAGTTGGTAAAGTACTGTCAAAAGTTACTCTTTCAAAAAAATAGATAGCTAAATTACAAGTTACTAACAAAAAGTTGCTAACTACATTAAAGCTATCTACAGAAGTATATATTTTTGATATATAACAATCGGATTATATTATTGAACAGAGAGGCTATTTACACTAACTCTGCCCACCACTGCTCAGACCAAACTCAGGGAAGCCATGACATTGGGGTCAACTGCTGTTCAAATGAAGACGGGCATATTTGATTTTTTCGCGATGGGGCAGATACATAAAACTTGTTAACAAGTTTGACGTTTAGTGGATTAAGAGATTGGATATCTAAGTGTCTATTTGCGCTCCAATAGTCATGGAAGTGAATGGGGACAATTTTTGGAGGATCAAAATTTGAGGGGAAAATTTGAAGCTTATAATTTTATAAAAACAGTTACATTAATTATTCTTAGGTAATATATTAGAGCTGTAAATTTTTTACAAACAAACAATCCTTTTACGAAGACCTCGCATGGCACATTCTGCATTGATATGTCCTATGTTGTCTAGCAAACACAAACAGTCTTGAGTTTGGAAATTTAAGATTACTTGGTTGTCTTTTAAGATTTACATTTATGCATTTGGCAGACGCTTTTATCCAAAGCGACTTACAGTGCCCTTATTACAGGGACAATCCCCCCGGAGCAACTTGGATTAAGTGTTTTGCTCAAGGACACAATGGTGGTGGCTGTGGGGATCGAACCAGCAACCTTCTGATTACAAGTTACGTGGGTAGTCCACTACCCCACCACCACTACGATTAGTAATAATATTTTGAATCGCTTATTTATATAGTCCATACATGCTACAACATTGGGGATAATCTTCAAGATGTTACTTACAAATAAAAAAAATTACGTTTATCAAAGTTTTGTAGTTTCATAACTTAACCCCTAGTTGCTTTTGAAGGGCTTTGTTTTTGTAGTCAAATCTCGATTTTAAGTTTTATGGTTCCAATGAGGCAGCTTTGGTAAAATAGAAAAGGGTTTTTGTGTTTAGATTGCAGAATGATAAAATTAAACATGATTTGCTCTCTACGACTTATCTGTATAGGTTTATTTATGTCCAATGGGCACATACACTCAAGTACATCGGTTTGGGGAAGAAAACTCGCTTTCTCTGTGATTCTGTTCAGACTGAATTCAGTCAGTGACCACAATTGTAGTGTAGAAGACTCAACTTCTTAACAAGCTGAATTTTGGTCAATATTTCATATAATACAATAAACGCTACAAATACCGTACACAAAATAAACCATTACGATTTAAGCATTTCAATTTTTATAACACAATTTTATCAAATTTACTTGAGTTTTGAGTAAAATAAAATTAACTAAATAAAAAAACGAATTATTTTAAGTTAAATTGAAATGCATAAATCTTAAAAATAGAGTGTATACATAAATACTTAAAAACAATCAGTCATGTCTTGAAGAGCTGCAAGTACATGCTGCCCTCTTTAGGCCACAATCTGTAAGTGCAGGTGTCTTTTTGAAGATCAGTCTTGTTTATATATACTAATGTAATGCCTCAATTTCCCCCAAGGAAAGTCCTATCCTATCCTGTCCTGTCCTGTCCTGTCCTGTCCTGTCCTGTCCTGTCCTGTCCTGTCCTGACCTGTCCTGTCCTATCCTATCCTGTCCTGTCCTGTCGTGTCCTGTCCTGTCCTGTCCTATCCTGTCATGTCCTGTCCTGTCCTATCCTATCCTGTCCTATCCTATTAATGTGTCCAAGAGTTACAATCACTGTCTCTACATGCATTTGAATTCTCTTCTTATTTTTTCCATTCCTAGTGTTAGGACAGTTCAGCTGAGTTCACAGAGGAAAACCTGATATACTGTGCTGATATATCTGTTTGCAGCAGGCACAGAAACCACCTCTAATACACTCATATGGGCATTACTCTACATGGCCATGTATTCAGAACTACAAGTTGTGATGTCAGGGCTCATTTCCCATTATTTGTCCTTGGTAAAAGAAGGTTTGATTTATAAGTTGACGATAGAGCCGATAGGTAATGTATAGCTGATTATTTGGAAAATAGTTTTTAAAATTGACTCATAGAATGTAAAAAAAAAATTGCCTTCGTCTTTCCTTACTAGGACAAGCACAAACAAAGATGCTACAAGAGTCAAAAATGAATAAATTCCCAGATGCAGTTTATTGTTCGAACAAATATCCCAATAAGAACCAGAAAAAAAAATGAAACTCTGGTCCATAACGTAGAACTTTTAACTACAAACAAACCAGATACACACAAGGACTCTTATTTTGAAATCACAGAAACTTTGCTCCATTATAAAGCTTTATAATTAACTATTTACCAAATAAAGCATTATATAGCCTATATATTTTATACCCTACTGTATATGATGTATGTCTGATGGGGCACATTTCCATATAGTCATATTTTTCTTTGTATACCCTCTAACTTAAATTTAGAACACTTGATTATCAAATCAAAACAACAAAACCTGCAATGAATTGCAGATACAAATTTGGATGAATACTGTACATGGTCAATGATGAAAGATTCAGATACAGCAAATCCCCACATGATTGTTTTTATTTCACCTCTTGAGGCCACTGTTACACCAAGCCATTATAACTGCAGAATCCCCCCAGCGCTGGCCACAGAGGAGCAGAGGAATAATAATCAAATCTATCTGCACCGATTACTGGCATAACCGATATATCAGTCGGCACTGTATCTCTAGATTGATTGTGATGTCTTGTTCAAAGAAATAGTTCACTCTAAAATGAATATTCTGCCATTATTTACTCTCCTTCATGTTGTTCCACAAAATGAGGTGTTAGGCAGAATGTTCCATCAAGTAACCATTATATTTTGATTGTATGGGAAAAAAGATGCAGTATTTACTAAAGAAATTAAGTCTTGGCTTAGAAACAACATGAGGGTGAATAAATTATGACAGAATGTTCCTTTTCCCATTTACCACAGGGAGAGTCCAGTCTGAGATTGATTAGGTGATTGGACAAACACCACAACCATCCTTGGAGGACAGGATGCACATGCTGTACACCTACGCTGTGATCCATGAGATTCAGAGGTTTGCAAACATTGTTCCCTTTATGCCTCGAAGAGTGGCCAACATGGACACCACAGTGGCAGGATGTCCCATTGCAAAGGTAATTTATATTTTACTTACATTTGTATTACTAAGCATGGTCAACTAATTAGTTTGTGTTTAATTGTATTCAGCATGCAGACACAGGGAAGCATTAAGGCACGTCCAAATATGGTCAGTTTTTGAAGGCAGCAGATGTACCCATCTTTGCCAATGCAACATGATCACACGGGAAATCAGTGTGTTAGTTCTGAATATTTTTCCACTTAAAGTTCTACCAAATGTTACGAAATCCAGACATACCCCCAAAACTGTACCACTTCTTTTGGGCTTAGCACTGTTTTGGTTAGACTTAGGGTTTGGGTTACGACTATACACAATTTCTACTGAAATGTTGCCTAAATTCGGACACACTGTGCCTTTCACAACACTTCAATTCAAAGAACTGTTGCACATGCACACAGCTGTAGATTTTAGCAGACAACTTGTAAACTCCTGTCAGCGATTTTATCATGCAATCAGTCTGGCCTATGGTACCCCTAATACTGTGTGGTTTGGTGGTCAGTGGAAAGAATGAAAATAGTGTCTGTTGGAGTGGTTGAAAGAAGTAAATTAAACATCTATTTTTCTTAGTTTCCTTAATCAAACACACTTCTGTTAGCAGGCTACAGTGCATCCTTTTGCTGCTATTTTTTCTTAATTTTTTTATATATTTTTTTGTCATTGTCTGGAAATGAGAAAGAGAAAAAGATAAATGAAATTACCCAAATGTACTTATTTTATCTGACCACAATCACTTGAATACTCACGACAGCATAATTACGACTTCCAAACTCGTAGATGAAGGATTGTGCGTGCACGTGTGCGCTACAGCTCAATTTCGACTGTTTCTACGTTTGCATATTTTTAAGTACTTTTTTAAAGTGCCCTGTTTAAAGCTGCCCTTATCCATTTTATCATTAAAATGCAACACATCTCAATGTTTCCACAAATATTTTTTTTGCAGCTGTGGTTCTTTTGTGCATGCATCCATGAGCCCGCTACGCAAGAGATGCATTTATGCGTGTCGGTGGAGAAATAGCTTAAAACAACCATTATAATCATTATAAATGGGTTATTAATTTTCACATTGCCATATGTGTTTATTTACTGGAAGATTTTGGAACTTTGATTTGTTACAAGGAGCAGGTAGACCCACCTTCCCCCTCGCACTTGCAAATCTGTTGTAAGAAAGTCATGTAAAAAATGTAAGTACAACAAGAGGGAAGACAGAACAATGTATATCAGATAGCTGCGGGGCCCCTAAGAGGACAGGGAAGGATTTATTTTTCTGAAATAGTTTTGCCTTCCCTGGCAATTGTTTGTGTTCCCTCGTAATAAGTTTTGCATTCCCCTGCAATAAGTTTTGCGGTCCCCTGCAATATTGTTGCGTTCCCCTGCAATAAGTTTTGCTTGCCCTCACAATATTGTTGCATTCCCCTGCAATAAGTTTTGTGGTCCCCTGCAATATTGTTGCGTTCCCCTGCAGTAAGTTTTGCGTGCCCTCTCAATATTGTTGCGTGCCCTTGCAATAGTGTTGCGATTCCTCACAATAAGTTTTGCGTTCCCTCGCAATAAGTTTTACGTTCCCCAGCAATACGTTTTTCGTGCACTCGCAATATAGTGGATTTCCCTCGCAATAGTGTTGCGATCCCTCACAATAAGTTTTGCGTTCCCCTGCAATATTGTTGCATTCCCTCGCAATAGTGTTGCGATCCCTCACAATAAGTTTTGCGTGCCCTCGCAATATGGTTGTGTTCCCTCACAATACGTTTTGCGTGCCCTCGCAATATTTTTGTGTTCCCTCACAATAAGTTTTGTGTTCCCTCACAATAAGTTTTGTGTTCCCTCGCAATAAGTTTTGCATTACCCTGCAATACGTTTTGCGTGCCCTTGCAATAAATGTACCTTTGTTTTACTAAAATAACCATATTTTAGCCTTGATATTCAGAGCAAAGCCTTCTTAATAATACAGGAAAACAAAAACTATGGTAATAAAAATCTTATTTTTGTAATTATTTAGATTTTACTACAAATACTTTGGTGTTTGTAGTGAGACTATAGTAACCACTAGATTAATCATGTTTAATATATAGTAGAACCATGGTTACTATATGGAAACACAATACTGTATTAAAACCATTGTTTCTGGCCAAAAAGAAAAAACATGCTTAGCCTACTTAACTTTTCATAGTTACTACAATATTACTATACAAAAAACATGTTTTCTACAAAAAAATGTAGTAACTTCAGTCTACAATATTGATAGCACTGTATTATAAGGTTACTTTTGTTAATATAAATGTATGTATTAGGTTTCATTAACCAACGATGAAAATTTTTTTTTTCTTTATGTTAGTTCATAAAAATGCCATTTCCATCGTTAGTTTATGTTAGTTCATAGTGCATTAACTAATGTTAACGTATACAACTTTGGATTTAAAAAAATGTTTTAGTATATGTTGAAGTTGCCATTTATTTTTTGTTACCATAGATTTACTTTTCTGTATTATCACTATGTTTTCACTTCGAATATAATGGTAAAAATATGGTAACTATAGTAAAACCATGTTAAATTTATTGTGAGGGTACACAAAATTATTGTGTGGGCATGAAAAATGCATTACGAGGGCCAGTGGCGGATTTAGTCATGGATTACATGGGCTGTTGGGCCCAGGGCGGCATGACCCTCAAGAGTTTTTGTGGCCTGTATTCATAAAGGTGCTAGAATTATTCCCTTGAAATTCTTGTCCACATTGACATAATAGTGTCACACAGTTGCTCTACATTTGTTCGGCAGCACATTTACGTTGCAAATACTGTATGAAGTTCTACAGCATCCCAAAGGTTATTTACTGGACTGTGATCTTGTGATTTGGAAGACACTGGAGTACACAGAACTCATTGTCCTGTGTGTGAAACCAGCTTAAGATGACATTTGCTTTGAAACATGGTGCATTATCCTGGTGAGTGAAGCCATTAGAAGATGAACTGTAGCCATAAAGTGATGCACGTGGTCAGCAACAAGGCTGTGACATTGTTCAGTTTATATTAAGAAAGCAAATGTGTGACAACAAAATATTTCCCATGATATAACACCTCCAGCTTGAACCGTTTACGGTTCAATGCCCGCCTCAGGAATGTGCTGCTGAGGAAGCCTCATGAGGTGAAACTCGGCTATGGTAAGTGCTGTTACAATACGCTCTAAGCGGTTGACCAATCACAGCAGAATGGGCTTTTCGGAAAAGGGGGCTTTAAAGAGACAGGAGCTAAAACAGAGCGTTCCAGACAGAGAGTGAAAACAGTTCTACAGCAATGTACAGTATGAGAACAATAATGTATTGGAAATTACTGACTTCTGGTCTATTGTCTGTCGTTTGTCGGATGCAGTGAAAAAGCAGCTTAAGAATTTACCTTTGAAAAACCCATATTTGTTGACCACTAAAGTGAACATTGGGAGTAACATGTCCTCCTTTAGTGGTCCTATGATGAGGGGGGAAAATATGATATCTACAAAGTTCAGCAGCAACCATATCATATAAAATGAGCAGGCACACATGGCAAGTTTATGTGTGTTAGGGTTAAGAATGAGAGAACTTTGTGTTTATTGCCATGCGTGCAATAGAATATCACATGTCCTGTTTTTTTTCATTTTTAATATTGTGTGGAGAGTGATCGTGTTTACAGCAGGACCACAAAAAGAAGGTCATCACACACACACACACACACACACACACACACAAACACATATTTTTTTGTCATGATGGTGGCTTTCCATTGACTTCTATTGTTTAATACTGAGCTAATGATATATACTTTACTACTACAAATACGACACGCTACGTTTGCATGTACTGCTTCATTGTAAAAAAGCTGTATCTACAATATAGCTTTAGAAGATGCACTTAGCACCTTCATTTAAATAAATATTTAAACGAAGTCATTTTGATTGCTTATTCCACTTTTTATGTAAATTAGGTTAATTACAGATTGTGTTTCAGTCACACAACTCTTTGCTTTTAACATGTAACATTGTGGTATTACCACCCGGGGAAAGCAGCCGATAAACTGAATTATATATTTACATTTACATTTACGCATTTGGCAGATGCTTTTATCCAAAGCGACTTACAGTGCACTTATTACAGGGACAATCCCCCCCGGAGCAACCTGGAGTTAAGTGTCTTGCTCAAGGACACAATGGTGGTGGCTGTGGGGATCGAACCAGTGACCTTCTGAGTAACAGTTTACCAGTTATGTGCATTAGACCACTACACCACCACCAGTTTGTACTTACATTTAAAGTACCTGCATTTAATTACATCTGTAGTTACACTGTTAACCTTACCTCTAACCTTAAACTAACCCAGCACTAACCCTAAACCCTAACTCTAACCCCTTACCCTTACCTTAACCCTATCCCTACCCGTACCTCAAACTCATTAGCAGCAAATGTGAATCGTGTGAGCATTTTGCAGAATGTAGACATGTAGATACACAATAAATACATTCTATTGCATGTTTTTTAATGTTAGTACATAGTAGTTAAAAACACCTAGTATAAAGTGGGACCAATTCTACAATGAGGCGCTAACTATGGAACTGAATGGGTACAATCCAAAAACATTCAAATACTCACTGTTTCAAAAGTATAGCCACAAGACTTCACATGTCTGCCTTTAAGCCCTCTGAAAATGATCCCCATTCATTACATTGTAAATGCCTCTCAGTAACAATTATTTTTAGCTTCTTCTTTTCTTTTTTTTTTAAAGAAAATAATGGATGAGACAAACATTTTCTTTGTGGTATTCAACATTATGCTACAAATGCTGTTGATTTAGATTACCTTGTAATGAACCCAGAATATTCCTTTAAAGTGGGCTTTAACTGTGTGAATGGAAAACTGGACTGTGTGGTCTGAGTCGCTTCATCCTCTTTAAAAGAAAAAAAAGGTGTAACACAATGTAATGAATGTTCTCTGTACATTCACACTGTCTCTGGCCTTGACAGATGGATGTGGCGATGACAATATTACATGCCGTTCGACCCCTGTTTCCAAGTTTCTTTCATTTTCTACTTTCTTTCCAAAGTGTAAAAGATAGTTGGCGTGCAAATTTCAATGCAATCATGTAACGGCTATAGAAAAGCTGTTACAAAAGTTTATTTCTGTTATTATTATGTTTTTAAGTTATCTTAAAGCAAGCAGGCAAACAGATAAATAAATAAATACATAAATTCCTAATTTCAAGAATATAAAATGTATGTATCATCAGATTATTGTGATGATGTGTACAATGGAATGCAGGATATTGTAATATTTCTGAAATATCTTGATCTCTGAACTACTTCACTTATGCAATATCTTTTATATATAATAGACTATATAGACTCACTATTTAACATTCGATTATAGCTGTTATCAAATAAACTCATTAGAGCAATTTTATGCCAGCATTTGATAACCCCAATGTATAAATATGTTACATAACAGCACTCTTATAAACCCCTGTGGATTCAGAAGACAAACCAAGACGTCTTGTTATCTCAATGTAAGCGGTCCTGCTCGACCTCCTCAAGTGGGATTCGAACCGGGGACTCTGGCATGGGAGGCAGGTGTGCTAAGGAGGAGGCAAGATGCTACAGCCTCTAGCTTCAGTTGCTAGTGCCAGCCAATCACTGCAGAGCAGACTCAAAAGAACATCTGTGAAGTAACATATCATGAATAATATTATGATCTCCAAAAACATTTGCAAAATAACCTAATTGATTAAATGACTAAGAATATTTACACTACCAAAAGCGTGGAAGTGAAGTTTTTGATCCGAAGGTTTGTGCTGTAAATAAATGCTTGGTAAAGAACAATAAAAATTGTTCCTACATATGAATTTCTTCATATATCAACATTAGTATTTATGCATTAAGACGATATTTGTTTTTTATACAAAGCAACAAAGAGTGCATTTATGTACATTTTATCAGAATGTGTTTTCCCTGGGAACTGAACCCATGACCTTGGCATTGCCAGTACTGAGTAATTAATACATTTGTTAAGGAAAGTTGGTCGAGGGAATGCCTAGAGTGTCCTAGACTAAGAATGCCTAGACATCTTTCTCTCGCTCACACACAAAGAAAGACAAAGATACCCCATTTAGCCTTAACAGCAAGTGCTGTTAGCGAGCACCTATGAAGGCCAGCACCACACCAGACCGCCTTTGTCTCCCCAGTGATGATGTTTTTACACACCACACCAGGTACTAATTTTAGGCTGAGTTGACCTAGGGGAGGCCCGGGACCGGTTCAGATAATCGTCACTGGTGTTGACCATGAAAGGGAATCGAACTCGGGTCGCCAGGTTCGTAGCGCGCTAACCGCTACACTAACGCTCCACCACAGGGGTTGGAAAGGAAGACCCTGGGCGGGCGCCCCGGGTTGTACGGGTGACCTCGCAACAGGCGGTCCGCCTCGGATACACATATACACACACTCATACACACACACACACACACACACATACACTCTCACACATAAACATACAAACACACACACACTCACACATACACTCACACACACACACACACACACATATATATATATACACACACACATACATAAATATATACACACACACACACACACACACACACATATATATAAACACACACACACACATACACACACACTCACACATACACACTCACACAAACGAGACTCAACACCAAAGATGCACCTTTGTAAACTGAGCATTATGTGCATAGACATATCAATGCTGCTCTAAATTATTTGTCCAAAAAAGTGGCCCGATTTACAACATGTGATTTTAATTTGAACCATTTCTGTACAGTTTGGGAATGTTGTGGCCTATGACCCAAATCTTACAATCTGGAATTTAAATTGTTCTGCTATCACCACCAGTGTTAGTGTTCACTAAAATCAGTTTTCAACTCGTCATAAGACATAATCTTTTTGTTGACGTCACAAAATATCTTGGCACCAACCACATAGAAAAACACACTGATCTTATTCTCACATGCAACATTATTGGCCAGCCGTCACTGCTCAAAACGCACAAGGTAGGATTAAAGATCTTTACTTGACTCTCTGTTGTTTGTTTTTGTGGGGTTATTATGACTGTTAGTATATTGTTGTGTGGTAATGTTAAGAGCTCATCTTTTATTTTAATGAGGTGTCTTGGTTGAGGTTTGTGTGTTCACCCAAAAATTATAACTCTCATCATTTACTCACCCTCATGCCATCACAGATGTGTATGACTTTCTTTCTACTGCTGAGCACATAGAAAAGTTTTTAGAAGAATATTTTGGCTCTGTAAGTGAATGGATACCTAAGTTTTGAAGCAAAAAGCACATAAAGGCAGCATAAATGTAATCCATAAGATTCCAGTGGTTAGCTTTATCTTCTGAAGTGATATGATAGGTGTGTGTGAGAAACAGATCAATACTGAAGATCTTTTTTACTATAAATTATCCTCCCTGCCCATTAGTGGTGATATGTACAAAGAATGGGAATTGCCAAAAACAAAAGAAGAAGAAGTGCAGATTTATAGTGAAAAAAGGACTTAAATATTGATCTGTTTCTCACCCACACTTATCCTATCGCTTCTGAAGACATGGATTAAACCACTGGAGTTTTACGGATAACTTTTATTATATTATGTTATCAAATGCACTAACAATGGTGTAGTCTCTTTTGTAGCAGCAAGAATGGCATCAGCATTGCAAGCGTTATCACATCTGATGGACCAGTGGATGGATGTACAAGGAATCCTGGTATTTCTATGCGTGCTGCTCTTGGTGAAACACCTTAGGGATGTTTGTTCAAGAAGCATGCCCCCTGGCCCTTTCCCTCTACCTTTAATTGGAAATGTTATGAAAATTGGCTTTAATGATCCAATGGAGTTATTTCCAAAGGTATGTGTATAGTATGTTTTTCTTGGACACGTGTCTAATGTTTTGCTACTACAGTTGTGTACATTTTATTTTTATTTATATCCTGTTTGTCAGATTGCTGAGCAGTATGGAGATGTGTGCACGCTGTTCCTAGGAGAAAAACCCTGTATACTGCTCACTGGATATGAGACTTTCAAAGAGGCATTTGTGGAACAGGCGGACATCTTTACAGACAGACCGTACTTCCATGTAAATGACAGGATCTGTAAAGGGAAAGGTACACTCAGTTACAGGAACACAGTATACACATTCAGCACTGCCCACTTTGACTTTTTAACCTGAGACCCGAGCGTGACTGCTGTGTGCATTTTCCATTTCCCTTTTTGATTTGTAACTAGTAGCACCTCATAAACATGCAAAAAAAAGAAAAACTCTAGAGCAAACAGTTTCCTTAAAAATGGATGTCCACATATGTGGTTAGCAGGACTAAACTGTGAAATTTGAAATAATACACCTTTGCAAGGTTCTACAATCTCCGGGTTGAGCCGGTTTCGTCCCGTGTCTTGGCAGTCACGAACAGGTTAGTCCGGGACAGTTGGCCAGGTGTATTGCTTGCGCATATCGCCTTTCACCTACCCTGAGCTGAAGATGTGTGCTGTTGACTCCCAGTAGTGTTGACAAAATGTGTTCCCTGGATGACTTCTTCCTAGCCCTGTGGCAGACGAGTTTGCGGAGAAACTCGTCCCCGGCTCATTACATGTGCTAACTAATCCCTTTACTAGGCTACTCTGTACTCTGTACTGAGGTGCTCTGCATGTGTTGGTTACCCATAGTTGACCCCATGTGATGTATATTTTCCACAAAATTTTTTCCCTGTTGGTAAACTTGGGCAGAGGCCCTTCTGCCCCAGTCACCAAGTTTGTAGAAACTCCTCCCCCGTTGGGTAGGACCTACCATGGGACTTCTCCACATGTCATACTTCCGACAAGGCTCGGCAAGACCATGTGACGTATTTCTACTCAAAATACCCCCCTCTTTCTCTGGGCGGGGTGTGGTTTCCGTGGTGTCTTTTCTATAACCTCCTGATTATGTTAGTGTTGTACTGCACCCAGAGCTGCTGGGCTCAGCATGAGTCGCGTGTCAAAAAATAGGCTCAACGCCGAAACAACACTGCAGCATCTGGGACACTTCTGGGACACTTGAAAAGCAGGCGGTTATTCAGCCCCTTCTTAAAAAGCATACTCTTGACCCGTTGGATTTTAATAATTATCGGCCCATTTCAAAGCTGCCTTGTATTTCTAAAATTTTAGAAAAGGTAGTTTTATCTCAGTTAAGTTCTTTTTTGGCTAGAAACGAGGTGTTAGATGTCTTTCAGTCTGGTTTTCGGGCAGGACACAGTACTGAATCAGCTTTACTGCGAGTTTCTAATGATCTATTACTTATTGCAGATTCGGGCAATACTGGGGCGCTAATCATGTTGGATCTTAGTGCAGCTTTTGATTTAATTGATCATGATATTCTTATTAATCGTTTGGAACACGTTGTAGGGCTGAGAGGGACGGTTTTAAATTGGTTTTCCTCATATTTAAGGGGGCGTTCAATTTCTGTTAGGGTTGGGGATTTTTCCTCCGGGTCAGTTTCTCTGGATTGTGGAGTACCTCAAGTACCTGTTTTTGTACCTATTTTATCACCTATATGCCGATGATATTCAGATTTATTTACCGATTGGAGCTGGAGGATCAAGCCCTAATTTATCCTTGGTTGCTTGTTTACAGGAGGTGACTAATTGGTTACAGCAAAACTGCTTACAGTTAAATGCCAGCAAGTCTGAAGTCATGTTGTTTGGGACGAAGAAGGCTGACAGCGGTTTAACCGATTTTTTAGGTATATGGGAAACATATGTGCAGCCTAAAATAAGAAATCTAGGTGTAATTTTTGACTCTGCTCTTATGTTTGACTATCAGGTTAAAAATGTGGTAAAAAATTGTTTTTATCAGTTAAGGACTATTGCTAAAATGAAATCTTTTTTGTCTGTTCCTGATTTGGAGACAGTGATTCACGCATTTATCTCCACACGTTTGGACTACTGCAATTCTTTATATGTAGGAATTAGTCAATCTCTTATCTCAAGATTGCAGTTGGTTCAAAACGCTGCAGCGAGGCTGATTGCTGGTATTAAGAAGAGGGAGCATAATACTCCTGTTTTGAAAAGGCTTCATTGGCTCCCTGTGAAATATCGGATACAGTATAAGATTTTGTTATATGTTTATAAAGCTGTTCACGAATTGGCCCCGGAATATATCAATGATTTGGTGCTAATGAACTCTAGTAGATCTCAAAGGTCTTTTAATTGTCTACTGCTCTTTGTTCCAAGAACTCGACTTAAAACTAAAGGAGATCGAGCTTTTTCAGTTGCTGGCCCTAGACTGTGGAATGCTCTTCCCCCTGATATTAGAACTGCACCGTCAGTTGATGTTTTTAAAATTCGTGTGAAAACGTATTTGTATTCTGTTTGTTTTAATTCTTGACTTTGTCATTGCATATTGTATGTATGTTTTTTCTTGTTTTTGGATGTACAGCCCTTTGGTCTACGTTGTAGTTGAAGGGGCTATATAAATAAATGAGACTTGAGACTTGACACGTCACCTCACTACTTACGCTTGCAGTGGGAATGGTGTAATCTGTTACGTAATATGGGCACTGAAACGAAAAAGCGCCGCTCTCGCCTCGCTCACTGTGGATATGTGAATCTGACGAAAGAGATAAAGGGTGGAAAATGGTCAAGAAAGATTGAGTTGTAACTATTATGGCACAAAAAAAATTTATATTTTGGTAGCTTAATGATGGAAATACACTATGACAAAGGCTCTCTGTCAGAAATTAAATGTTCATTGAAATAAAATAAAAAATGGCAATAATCTGTTATATTATCATTATCTTTGTAATCATGGATTGCACTCTTTTTAACCTTTTTTTGTAGGTTTGATCTTCTCCGGTGGGCACATGTGGCGTCAACAGAGGCGTTTTGCTCTGTCAACACTGAAGTATTTTGGTGTGGGCAAGAAAACTCTAGAAAACTCCATCCTGCAAGAATGTAACATTGTCTGTGATTCTCTGCAGACTAAACAAGGTCTGTTTCCTAATCACATCTAAAGGAGCTACAGGTACTCTACATGGCCAAATGTTACATGCTTTCTTGGCCAAGCTTTCCCAGAAAAGTCGCTTTTATAGTAGTAAGGGAGGTCTAACTTCATATTAATGCCATAGTGTTCAGGTGTTCACAAACGTCCAGCCATGTAGCATACGCATGTCAAGTACATACTGCCCTCTACAAAGAGTAGCAAGTACAGTATGCAACAGTACTTATTGACTTTTTTCCTTCTTTTCCAAGGTTTGCCTTTCAACCCTCATCATATACTGGCCTATGCAGTGGGTAATGTAATATGCAGTCTGGTTTTTGGCTACAAGTTTGATTACAACAACCATCATTTTCATCAGCTGCTGCAGTATTCAGATGACATCTTCAAGCTCCCTGTCAATAATTGGGGTCGGGTATGATACCAACTCACTATAATAAATACTAAGGGGGAGATTCACTAAGAATGAATTGGAGCCACTTAAAGCGCCAGTTTTTTGCACTCGCTGAATAACTAAAGAGATTGCATTGTTTCACTGTTTGCGATGTATTTATTGTTCATTTTGTCACCGTTTTGTGCATGAAGTGTCAAGGTCTGCGTGCTCTTTACTTTGTTTCATTCCTCAGTAATGCAAGGTGATGTTGTCTCGTAGACTACTTGTTCATGTGTGAGGCTTCCATATGTAATGTGGTGCATGATTAAACCTGTATTTTTAAGAAAAGTTCAAAATGTAATATGTTGATGTAAAGGGATTTAGACGGGCAAGGAGGAGGCGAGAACCGGCTTGACAATAATAGTTTAATGAGAAACTTAAACAAAAGACAAACACACACACACATGATGGACATTTCCGTAAACGATCTCTCTCTCCCGCACCATCCTCCGCATTCAGCCTTTATCCCTCTCGGAGGCTTGATTAGCCTGATAAGGGACCGGGTGTGTAGAATCACGACCTTGACCCGCCCTCCACTCTGCCACATTCCCCCCTCGTTCTCTCAGGCTGGGGAGCCCCCGGCATGACGTACACCCCCCCCCCTCTTTCCCTGGGGAGGAGTGTGCCTTTTGCCCCGTCTGCTGGCAGGTCATCCCCGTCTACCTGGATGAGGGAGGGGACAAGGGGAGGGAAACAGAAATAATAAAAATGGGGGGTACTTCCTGTAACAGTGTAGTAAAAAAAAACACTGTAAAATTTCAACGAGAGGGAAAAGTCCAACGCGGAGCGGCAGTGGGAGAGAGAGAGGAGAGACAAAAAAAAACACTTACTCGCCAGTTCTCCGATACGCCGTAACTTGTTCCTTGGCCACTCCTCCACCATCTAACGGAAGACAGCCGCGCGTCTCCAGGTGGATCGGAGGCAGTCCTCCAGCCCCTGGCGGACGGAACGCCCAGCTGCGTTCTCGGGGAACAGTAGGGGTCTCCCCCGCCACTGGCAGCGGTTCTCCCGCTCTAGGCGGTCGGCAGCGAGCCCCTCCCCGCTCGGCTGATAGGGGACTCCTCCGCACCTGGCAGCGGCCCTGACCGCTCCAGGTGGTTGGTTAGGAGCCCCGTCACCTCTTGCAGTCGGCAGGCTCCTCGTCCCCCGGCAGATGGCTGCGGCTGCTCCGTTGGGGTGGACGTTAGTGGCGAGAACTCTACTACGGTGTATCCCTCCTCCTTCCCGGATTTCGGCACCAGTGAAAAGGGATTTTGGCACCAGTGTAAAGGAGTTCAATGGAAAGGAGGAGGCGAGAACCAGCTTGACAATATAAATAATATTTTAATGATAAACTTAAACAAAAGACAAACACACACACATGACGGACATGTCCATAAACAATCACTCTCTCCCGCGCCATCCTCCGCAGTCAGCCTTTATCCCTCTCGGAGGCTTGATTAGCCTGATAATGGACCGGTGTGTAGAATCTCCGCCCTGCCACAGTTAATTTAAATGTTAATAATTTTAAGTACCATGTACATCAGATTTGTAAGTAAAAGTTACAGTATTTACAAGCATGTTTAAGTTAAATTGACTCACTATAATCAATATGTCATGAAGTTAAATACATTTTACTTAATTTTATACCATTAGGGTTTACTTAGGAAAAATGTGTGCAAAAACTCACTAGTAATTTTTTTTTTTTTCAGTGTATCTTAAATGTACTAACATTGCAATTTAATTGGGCAAACTTTGCTCTAGAAATCGTACTACAAAGATTTGTAAAAATGTAACATCGTGATAACCATTTTTTCTCTCAACAGCTGTATAACGAGTTTCCCACTCTGATGTCCTTGCTGCCAGGAAAACACCAGACTGCATTTGCCAACCTCTCTAAGCTGAAGCTCTTTTTTCAGGAGGAAATCAGGAAACACAAGGAGGACAGAAACCCGTCCAATCCCAGAGACTACATTGACTGCTATCTGGAGGAAATCGAGAAGGTGAACTTTTCTGGCATGCCCAAGGCAACAAAGCACCATAAGAGTAGTCCGTTACAATTTTATGCTGTATTCCAAGTCGTCTTAAACTATATGCTAGCTTTGTGTGAGGAACAGACTGAAATTTAAGCCATTGTAGACTGATAAAATTATAATCTCCCCCTACGCTGTTCAAAAACGATTACGATAACGATTGTTCAAAAATTTTCTTTTTGTGCTCCAAAGACAGAAGAATTGCATATGACTTTGTAATGACATGGGGGTGAGTAAATATGAATCTTTTCTTTATTCCCAGAGTAAGGATAGTGCAGCCGAGTTCACAGAGGAAAACCTCATTCACTGTGTATTGGATCTGTTCGGAGCAGGCACAGAAAGCACTGCTAAAACTCTCAGCTGGGCGATACTCTACATGGCCAAATATCCAGAAGTGCAAAGTGGAGTGGTTCTTAAATCAGATGCTGCATATCTTCTGTTTATGTGTCTACTTGCAAGGTAAATCTGTGTTTGTGTCCATAATCATCATGTTTGCTTTGTTACCACAGAGAACGTCCAATCTGAAATTGATCAGGTGATAGGACAGACACGGCAGCCCTTGATGGAAGACCGAACGAACCTGTCGTACACCTATGCTGTGATCCACGAGATTCAGAGGTTTGCGAATGTTCTTGCCTTTATTCCACCCAGAATAGCCAGCAAAGACACCACAGTGGCAGGATGTCCCATTCCAAAGGTGAGAGATGTGGTTCTCAAGTTAACAAGCATACGGGGGAATCCCATGAAAACTTGTCCAGGTCTGATTTCAGATATTAATCATTTTAAAAAGGTGTATTTTTCATTGTGACATTATTTTCATGACAATTTTACACACACCTTTTGCCCCATTAGTCTCAATGAATATTCTCATTATTGTAATATTTATTTTACTAAATAAAGACAATGATTTTATTAAGCACAAATGCAAATTAGGTACAACCAATTCTAGAATTATGTATAAATCCTTTACAATTTAAATAATACAATATTTCTTTCTTGTTTAAAAATGACAGTAATAATTAGATTTTTATTTTATTATTTATATGAGAATCGGGGGGTAAATATCACAATACAAATTTAATGGTCCTGAAACAGGCTTTATTATTATTATTATTATTATTATTATTATTATTATTATTATTATTATTATTTTAATGCGTAACACAATGTCTTGTTTTTTTCCCTTTTCCTTTTGAAATGTGGCCTGGACATGTTTTTGTGAGATGCAGACATTTAATATTGTAAAATCTGAGCCAGATTTGCATTGCAAATAATGAATTATTATTTATTTATATATATTTTCCTTAAAAACTGAGAGTGCATTAGCATTATTTGTATGAATGAAGAATGTAAATGTGTAGTATTCTTATAGCTAAATTGTGTAACATTAAAAAAATGTGCCAATGTGTTGTTTTGTTGACAGGGTGTTATGGTGCTACCAATGCTCAAGCCAATCTTAGAAGACAAGAAAGAGTACAGCACTCCATATGAATTCAATCCTGCACACTTTCTGGATGAAAATGGCAAATTTTTGAAGAGAGAACATTTTATCCCTTTTTCACTAGGTAGGTCATGGTGAGGAATGTCACTGTAAGAATATATTAACTGTAGTGTATCCATTCATCTCTATTATTAAAGCTTACTTTGTTATCAGTACTGATCCAGAGCCTGTGATTTGCAGGTAAGAGGATGTGTCCAGGTGAGCAGCTCGCTCGTATGGAGCTCTTCCTCCTCTTCATCTCTATGATGCAGCATTTTACCTTCCTGCCACCTGAGGGACAAACACTGAGTCTGAAAAGAACAGTTGCCATCGCGTCTGCTCCCGAACCTTTCCAGATACGTGCTGTGCCTCGATAGAGCGACATCAATCAGATCATCACAGCAAACTGCTGAAGCACAAATAAGATTATTAACACATAGTGTGTCATTTGTTTTAATAATATAAAGCAGTCACGTTATGAAACTATCTATGAAAATGATATTAGGTTTCAAATCACACTAAGTAGTTATCTGCATTTCCTTGTTAAGGATGCAAATATCAATTAAATGTGGAAGTGCAGCTCAAAGTATGGAACATACATTTTTGAAAATAAGTAGAAAGGAAATGTACTATTTAAAGTAAATTTGTTGTAATACAAATTTTAGAAAATAGGAATGTTTTACATCACACTTTAAGTAAATAAAATGTATGAAAAAAACTATTTAAAGACCTTTTATTTCTATTGTATTTTTTTCAGTATGTAACAAAAATATGTTATGGCACAATTTTTCACACCACATGCCACAAATGCTGTCGATTGAGTTTATGAGAAGTCATGAGTAGCTTGATGATGGTGATAAAATAATGACAGAATTATAATTTTTGGGTGAACTATTCTATTGTCAGGCCTGGGTAGCTCAGCGAGTATTGACGCTGACTCTCACCCCTTGAGTCGTGAGATTGAATCCAGGGTGTGCTGAGTGACTCCAGTCAGGTCTCCTAAGCAACCAAATTGGCCCGGTTGCTAGGGAGGGTAGAGTCACATGGGGTAATCTCCTTATGGTCTCGATTAGTGGTTCTCGCTCTCAATGGGGCACGTCGTAAGTTGCGCATGGATCAGGGAGAGTAGCATCAGCCTCCACATGCTGCGAGTCTCCGTGGTGTCATGCTAAACCGGCCACGTGATAAGATGCATGGATTGACGGTCTCAGAAGCAGAGGCAACTGAGACTTGTTCTCCACCACCTGGATTGAGGTGAATAACCGCGCCACCATGAGGCCCTTCTAAGTAGTGGGAATTGGGCATTCCAAATTGTCACACACACTTTGGTGGTAGAGCGGGTTATCCACTAATCACAGGGTTGGCGGTTCGACTCCACATGCCGAAGTGTCCTTGGGCAAGACACTGAATCACAAGTTGCTCCTAATGGCAGGCTAGTGCATTGCATGGCAGCTCTGCCGTCATTGGTGTATGAATGTGCGATTGAGATGCAGTGTAAAGCGCTTTGAATACTGATATGGTTAAAAAGGTGCTATACAGGTGAAACTCGCAAAATTAGAATATCGTGCAAAAGTTCATTAATTTCAGTAATTCAACTTAAAAGGTGAAACTAATATATTATATAGACTCATTACAAGCAAAGTAAGATATTTCAAGCCTTTATTTGATATCATTTTGATGATTATGGCTTACAGCTTATGAAAACCCCAAATTCAGAATCTCAGAAAATTAGAATATTACATGAAATCAATAAAAAAAAAGGATTTTAAATACAGAAATGCCGGCCCTCTGAAAAGTATAATCATGCATATGTACTCAGTACTTAGTTTGGGCCCCTTTTGCATTAATTACTGCCTCAATGTGGCGTGGCATGGATGCTATCAGCTTGTGGCACTGCTGAGGTGTTATGGAAGACCAAGATGCTTCAATAGTGGCCTTCAGCTCTTCTGCATTGTTTGGTCTCATGTCTCTCATCTTTCTATTGGCAATGCCCCATAGATTCTCTATGGGGTTCAGGTCAGGCGAGTTTGCTGGCCAATCAAGCACAGTAATACCATGGTCATTGAACCAGGTTTTGGTACTTTTGGCAGTGTGGGCAGGTGCCAAGTCCTGCTGGAAAATGAAGTCAGCATCTCCATAAAGCTGGTCTGCTGAAGGAAGCATGAAGTGCTCTAAAATGTCCGGTAGGCGGCTGCGTTGACTCTGGACTTAATAAAGCACAGTGGACCAACACCAGCCCGATGACATGGCTCCCCAAACCAACACAGACTGTGGAAACTTCACACTGGACTTCAAGCATCTTGGATTGTGTGCCTCTCCATTCTTCCTCCAGACTCTGGGACCTTGGTTTCCAAATGAGATGCAAAATTTGCTCTCATCAGAAAAGAGGACTTTGGACCACTGAGCAACAGACCAGTTCTTTTTTCTTTAGCCCAGGTAAGACGTTTGACATTTGAAGCCCATGTCCAGGACCCGTCTGTGTGTGGTGGCTCTTGATGCAGTAACTCCAGCCTCAGTCCACTCCTTGTGAAGCTCCCCACACATTTGAATGGCCTTTTCCTGACAATCCTCTCCAGGCTACGGTCATCCCTGCTGCTTGTGCACCTTTTTCTTCCACACTTTTCCCTTCCACTTAACTTTCTATTAATGTGCTTTGATACAGCACTTTGAGAACATCCAACTTCTTTTGCAATTACCTTTTGAGGCTTTCCCTCCTTGTGGAGGGTGTCAATGATGGTTTTCTGCACAACTGTCAGGTCAGCAGTCTTCCCCATGATTGTGAATTCAACTGATCCAGACTGAGAGATCATTTAAAGGCTCAGGAACCCTTTGCAGGTGTTTAGCTGATTAGAGTGTGACACTTTGAGCCTACAATACTGAACCTTTTCACAATATTCTAATTTTCTGAGATTCTGAATTTGGGGTTTTCATAAGCTGTAAGCCATAATCATCAAAATGATATCAAATAAAGGCTTGAAATATCTTACTTTGCTTTTAATGAGTCTATATAATATATTAGTTTCACCTTTTAAGTTGAATTACTGAAATTAATGAACTTTTGCATGATATTCTAATTTTTCGAGTTTCACCTGTATAAGTGCAGACCATTTACCATTACTCTATGCAAGATATGTTCTTGTACAGATGTCTATAATGTTCAGTAACACTTTAGTGTCTGTTACTACTACAGAAATAATCCATTCACTCCTGTATAACTTTTGTAAAATCTTTATTTGACATTTGTAAGTTTATCTTGATTTTTTGAGCTTCACTAAATAATTAAGCTCAGTGTTAACTTTCTGATTCATTGTTGACTTCAGCATCACATTAAAACATAATCATGGCATGATGTCAGTTACTGGCAAGGGCAGTGGTTCGAAGTTGGCTCGCAGCGCACCCCTTTCCACTTATTGGATGCTTCCAGGTTAATGACTGAGAAGCAGTCATGCACTTCGTTTCCACATGGCCGTCTGCATTGGCATTCTTTCTTAACAGCCTTAACGCCATGTTAATGGAATGAAGTCAGGTAGTTGCAAGCGCCGTGTCGACAAACCGACTCATGGCATGACTTCTTGAAGCATCCATACACCAGGTGTCCACATGCTCCTCTGCATTTGAAGTCATTCTGGATGACTAACAGCCTTGCATCCACAATCACAGCATGCTGCGACACAGTTGCAATAGTAAATGCAAGGATTATTGCAAACAGGATTGCAACCTGCCACTTTCCCGCCATCGCTCAACGGCAGTTTATTGGCTGGGAAATGGCCAACGTTGCAACTGTTGTCGATTGCTGACTTTACACAACGCATATTGTGAGCTGGCAAAAAGAAAGAAGGCGTAAGAGAGAGATAGTGAGAATAGTTTATTTATTTGGGGTTCTTGTAGCTCAACTGGTAGAGCATGGCAGGTCCCTCTTTTTTTGGTGTTTTGGCTCTTTATTTAAGTACTAAGATTAAAAATGCAATACCATTTATTTATTGTGTAACTACAAGTTGTTCTGCAAAATTCTCACAAGATTCACATTTGCTGCTACTCAGGTTGAAGTATGGGTAGGTTTTGGATTAGGGTCAGGGTTAGGCATTATAGAGTTAATGTTATAGTTGGGTAAGAGTTAGGTTTAGGGTTAGGGTATGGTTAACAGTGCATCTACAGATGTAATTAAATGCAGGTACTTTAAATGTAAGTAAAATGCAACAGCACATATATCCATATCAAATGTTTACATAGTAGTTAAAGACACTTAATATAAAGTGGGTCCGCATGATGCTTGTAATGCCAAGATCATGGGTTTGATTCCCAGGGAACACACAAACTGGAGGAACTGAATGTAAATCACTTTGGATAAAAATGTCTGCCAAAAGCGTACATTTATCTGTATAGCACTTTTCCCAATGCATATATTTTCGAAGCAAAAAGGATAAAGACATGTTTTCTGAAAGCAATGATAATTGTCAAATAAAGCAAGATAAGAAGTGAAAGTAAGTATATTACTTACACATTTTCAGTCCTTTGTCCTAAGTGGTTTTAAATAATGATTCGTCTCTGTTCTTGTCCTCAGAGGAAGTCTTCTTTCGCTCTGATGTGTCTGAACTGAGCAGGACAGTATATATTCACTTCTGGATCTCCACCCCATCCACAGCTCATTGATAAAGAGTGTGAAGAATGTCCTGTCTAACGAAAGAGAGAGTTTGGTGTTTAGGATGAGTACCACAAGTTAATTGTTAGAATATAAAAATACTGCATCTGTTCAATCTTTACAGTGTTACGTCAGTGATCGTGAGTGTTTGACATTTTAGTAATGATGAGAGAGGACTGGATGTTTAATTAGAGGTAATGCTAGTGTTAGGGGTATAATAGTTATGACACAGACCAGATATGGAGAAAGAAAACCAGGAGTCAAGAAGTTCAATTAAAGAATCCAAAATTTACTGAAGAATAGTTTGCAGTGAAATTGGTAGAGCCAGAGGCAAAGTCTCACGAGGAGATCGAAAGCTAACTCATACATTACACAAAATCTTACATCAATTATACCATTTGCAAGGAGTACATTCTATTATTTCACTCCTGATTGGCTAACAGAGCATAAAGTCACAACATATAGATAGCTATAGCACATCAACATTAATCAGCGCAATTGTCGTCCTGGCCTGAGATTTACATCTGAAGTGACCTCGCAGATGGTCTCGGGCGTCTTCGAGTCTGCCTGCTGTGTCTCCCTGGGTTCAAAACCTGGGTAGAAGGTCAATACGCACACACGAAACACTGACAAACGACAGTGTTTCTCTGCGCACAAGGGAACCAGAGCACACATTTATCAGGTCATTTTAACCAAAACAGTGAGATAAGAAATATTCACCCCTCAGGCAAAGGAGAGGAAAGAAATAATAAGAGAAAATTTACACTTCTACTTATTCAAGTGCTATCACATAGGATTTTAAATCATATAATTAGTCATGGACAGGTAAAAATCAACCACAGAATACATCTGGAACATATGTTTAACATTCTCCCTGGTGTCTCATCTCAAGCTTATTCCCAAGACGACCTTCAAATCAGCCTCCGTGCAGAACAGAGAGAGAGGCTTCAAGGAATGTGCATGAAATCAAAAATTAACTCTTAACACACATATGATTCAGCGTATATTTCAGTTATGCATAAGAAAAATAAAATTGATTATGTGATCATGCATATAGTTAATTCATCATTTTATTAAAGAAGTTAAGCAACAGAATATAGATAGATATTGATATAAAAGGATATATATATGTATTGATATATCTGAAGAGACAAGGGATTTCGACCCTCACCCTTCAGTCCCCGTTTTAGACCAATGTGGGGTCCAATACCGCCACGTCTGGTCTACCAAGTGAGGTCACTACGGAAGGTGGAGTGGTAACGCATGCTTCCCTGACGGGTCACACTTGTCTCTTCAGCCTCATTCTTGGACATGCTGGATACTAAAAATTCCCAGTCCCCACGCAAAGGCTCTACCACCTTCCACTCACAACAGGGCCTGGATGTTATCCTTCTTAAGTTTCTCTTCCAAGCATGTCGTCAGTTTTCTCAGTCGGTTCTCCTCCTCGGAAGGGTTCAAGTTACTGCAAGCAGACCTGCATACATAAGAAAAACAGAAACGAACACACATCCACACACACAGACAGAGGACACCCACTCCCAAAAGAGCTCCAAAAGCATATAACACATATTTAACAGCTCCCATGACCAAATCATCTGACGCAGCCACAAACTCCTCCCAGGCTTCCTCCACATATTCCTCCACTGTTTCCGTCATGTCAGTAAATATTGCTCCTAACGAAAAAGCCAAAACCAATGCTACTGCTATAGCAGACGGAGGTTCCGAATCAGTATACCATGGAGTGCCCTTAGATTTAAGCCATACAGAATTCAAATACTCATAACCTGCAAATGGATCATTAGTTTTTATCTGTTCCAGAAATGCAGTGATAAATTTCTACTGAGCTGTTTGCGCCTTCAACCGAGGAAAATATTCAGTCTTCTGCTTCAACTCTGCAACACAAAGAGACAGCTCTGCTTCGTTAGTTTTCTTACTCTTATCAACTGGAGGCCATGCAGGACCCATGGGGTGTGTCAACCTGTGTTTAGCACAGTCCTTTGATGGAGTCTTAGACTCTAGATCTCTGATTTCCTGTACTGAAGGAATTGGACTCAGAAATTGTCTAAATTGTTTTGCCCTGTCAAACCACTCATCTCCAATAGCTACATCGGACAACTGAGGCCACATCCTCACCTGAAATGATTTATAATTGTCCCACAACAGCTCCTCATACTTTAAAGGTACCAGACTAGTCTTTGCTCGAGTATACACTATTTCAATATTCAGTTTAAACACTTGCAAATGCATCCATGCTGTCACATTATAAGCCATCGATGTAGGACTATAACATTTATCTTCAAGGTAATCATGCAAGTGATCCATGTTGAAAACAGTTTTGTTAGCAAGGTTCCTAGCAAACTCATACTGGTGTAACACATCAGAAAAACTAGCCCAAGTGTAACCTGACTTAACAAAAGAAGCATTACACACCTCCCAGGGTATCTCCATCATCTTCACACCGGTGAGCTTCTCAGAAATTTCTCTACATTTATCAACATCTCCAGGAGGAAACATCATAACAAACCACTTTTGAATTTCTTTACCTAAACAACACTCAACATGTGCAGTCTCCTTCCAAGGGTCATCGAATCTAGTGTACCTGGGCCAAGAGAGGGACAAAGCATTAATAGCTGGCAAACCATTTTTACTGCCATTCAGATCGAACTTGTCCTTGTCAGTTTTATCTATCCATCCTAACCTATCACAGACTGCACCGTAAGCCCTATTAGTGTCCCATCGGATCATGTGGCATTTAGTTGGGACTAACACTCCCCATCTCATCAAATCCTTATCATTTATTGCGGTTTGATACTCATCAGACCCAGGTTCTTCTCTAATCACAATATTGCTATATATATAGCTTAGGGCTACATCTTTAACTACTTTGTTGTAAACAAGTTCATTCTTAGCTTTGGGAAGATAGTATGACATGATGTGGCGAGGCTCAGGAGCACTTGGGTAGAACGGAAGTTTCACTGCTTTTCCACCTAAAATCATGTGGGAGTCATTCACATCTGCTACCTGACGCCTCCTTCGTTCTGCTCTACTCTCACCTTTTCTAGATTTTAACAAATATCGATTAACCATATCCATTCGTATAGAGCATGCACTCATGTTTTCACGAGCTATGTGGTCAGGGATCCAGCTCATTGAACTGAAATCTCCTTCAAACAGGTCAACGCCTCCACTCCTCATCCACCGGCCTTTCTGCATAATGAGGGTAGTATCGGGATAATTTGGGGAGTGACCAAGCCAATAGGTCACTGTCTCATTTCCGTCCAAACGATAACAATGATCATTTACCTTTTGATACATAGTCGGAATTAAATTTAGACCCTCAGTTGAATTTAGACATGGGTATTGTACCCATGATGGACGGTTATCGATCTCCACGCAATCCCAATGCGTTGAAAACTCATGGAATCTCCCTGTCCAAATTGAAATTTGAATCCACATCAAAAATGATAAAGCGATCAGAATTAAAAATACCAACAAGAGCGGAAGTACCAATCGGATGAAAGCTCGTTTCACTTTCAGTCATCTCTCACTACGCACTTCTTCTTGAAGAATTAGCAGCTTCAGTATGTCGTCGGTTTCAGCCATCTGTAATGATAAAACATTTGTTCTAGAATTCTAAAATTTTAACATACACGACAGACATTTAATGATCCCGAGGTAGTACGTTCTTACACTTCTCAAGTGGTTTCACCTGTGACCAATGTCTCCATACTGTACCCAAAACACCCCTGTCCAGTAGAACAGAGGTGTTAGTGGTCAATACCACCTGATAAGGCCCATCAAATTTAGGACCTAAGGGGGAAACTATCTCCCGCCTTAGCATTACATTGTCACCTATTTCAGGCAAAGCAGGCATGTCTTTTTGCTCAACATTATCTCGATCTGCTTGTCGTGTGCTAACACTAACCCGTGTGTCTCGCAGACTGTCATCCAAAGCTTTCAGATAATTTTGTAAAGCGTCTTTCAAAGGCCCGGATGGTCCCTCATGTTGCAAGGGGGCATCCCAGGGCAGCCGCATGTAGCGACCTGTCATTACCTCAAAAGGGCTGAGCTGTGTAGTCTTGTTAGGGCTGGCTCTCATGCTTAACAAAATCGCTGGGACAGCCGCATGCCACCCTTTCCCCCACTCCAACAATCTCTTTCTCAATGAAGTTTTAAGCGTACGATTAGTGCATTCAATAGATCCGCTAGATTGGGGCCTAAATGGAATGTGAAAGTGTTGCCTCACCCCCATCAACTTCATGACATTTTTCATCACCTTACCAGTAAAATGTGTACCCTGATCTGAATCAATTTGTAAGGGCAAACCCCATCTTGGGAAAACTTCATTCAACATAATCTTGGCGGTTGCATCTGCGTGTGCAGTTTCTCAGTGGAAATGCCTCAACCCATCTGGAAAACAGATCAACAATCATTAGAATGTATGTAAAACCTCCACTAGGGGGCAGTGGACCTATGAAATCAATTTGGAGGTGTGTCCATGGCCCTTGAGGTCGAGGGGCATGTCCTAAGGGAATTTTCAGCTTAGAAGAAAAATTAACCTTAAGGCATACTAGACATCTCTTACAAAAATCATTGCAAGAAGCCCTCAGTCGTGGTCACCACCAGGTTTTGGAAATCATTGCATGTAGTTTTTCAGGACCTGCATGTGCCAAACCATGATACAAAGACATTAGTTCAGTTCGAGCAGAAACAGGACAAACAAAATGCTCATTAAATTTCCACAGTCCTTCTGCATTCTTCTGAGCATTCTTGTTCTATCTCTTCAGGGTCATCCTCATCATAGAGTTTAAAAAATGTCTCTGGGGGTCTCACTCTCCTGAGGAGCAAGAGCCATAACACTCACACAAGTCTCAGTCCGTATTGCAGCCTCTCTGGCAGCTGTGTCAGCAGCTCGGTTTCCTCGTGACCTCAGGAGATTTGTCCGTTGCATGTCCAGTGACTTTGATAACTGCTCCTGTTGCAGGAAGATCACAGGCATTCATAAGTTCTTTTACCTGCTGTTGATGAGAGATCGGCAGACCGGCAGTGGTTAGAAATCCTCTGCGTCTCCACACAGGGCCGAAGTCATGAACAGCACCATATGCATAACGGCTGTCAGTGTAAACATTGACTCGTTTCCCTGGCCATACTGCAATGCTCGTGTCAATGCGACCAGCTCGGCCACTTGAGCCCCTCCTCCTGAAAGAGAACCACAGTCAACAGTTTCACCATGTTCATTTACAACAGCCCAGCCAGTGAAGCGTTTTCCCTGTTCATGAAAGCTGGAACCATCCACGAACAACGTCATGGCATCAGAAAGTGGTTCAGATTGAAGAGGGCTTTGGCTGTCTGTCTCGATCAGTCCGGCACAGTTGTGTGCAGTTCCTTCTTCTGGAAGTAAGGAGGCAGGGTTGATAGCAGTTTCAATGTCAATATTTATATCCACATTTTTACTCAAGAGAGTGGCCTCCCATTTAGCTTGTCTTTGATTAGAGATAGAGCCTAAACAAGCGTTTGTTAACAGTTTCAGAATCTGGTGTCTAGTGTGCAGTATCACCTTCTGATGAGTCACAATGTCCTCTGTAATCTTTACGGCCCACTCTGCACAGTCGCATATCAACAGGCACGGATGCTGTCCTGCCATTGAAACAGGAATAGGAGCTGAGTAATAGCCTACCATCCCATAGGAGTTTCTTCCTGGAACCCTTTGACCCAGGGCTGCTGAATAGGATCGAGTTCCCACCCATGTCCATAGATGGATCGGCCTGCTGGCATCGGCATGACGTAATGCTGGGGAGGAAGCAAGAGTTTCTTTGATACTCACAAACGCCTCCTCCATCTCCTCAGTCAAGTCGATCAGCTCCGATCCAGGTTTTCCTCCTTTCAGCGCCTCTGTGAGTGGTTTAGAAAGTTCAGTGTATTCAGAAACATACTGGCGGCAATAATTCAAAAGACCCATTACTTGCCTTAGACCAGTAACCGTGTTTGGTTTTGGAAGTTCAATGATAGCTTTAACTCGTTCAGGAGTGATGCGTCTGCCGTGCACACCCACAATTTGCCCCAAATAAGTCACTTCAGGCAGTGCTAGCTGTGCTTTCTTCAAGTTAACCTTGAATCCCCCGTTTTGGAGGGCATTCAAAACAGTCTGTACAGCAGTCAAATGTTTGAACTTGGTTGGACTAGCAATTAAAATGTCATCCACATATTGTAGGACAACAGATCCGTCACACTCAATTTGTTTTCTTACGGATCGATGAAGGATGCTAGTACCTGGTGAAACAGTGTGGGTGAGTTGCAGAAACCTTGTGGCAAACGACTCCATGTCCATTGGCGACCCCTGCTGGTGAAAGCAAATCTGCCTTGATCCTCCTTGGCTAGGGGACAAGTCCAAAAACCATTAGAAATGTCTAAAGCAGTAAAAGACAATGTTCAGATCCTATCTCATGTAGGATAGTTATGGGGTTGGCCACCAGAGGGTGCATTTTCTCAGACACTGCATTCAGAGAAGTGTAATCAATGGTCAAACACCAGCTCCCATCTGGCTTTTTGACAGGCCACATAGGAGAGTTAGTGGGGGAAGCACAGGGGATCACAATTCCCTGTTTGCATAACTCATCAACAACAGTTTCAGCACCCTCCGAGCCTCATTTTTCAAAGGATATTGTCTTTTAGCCTCATGCAAAGGGCCGGGATGCTCAGTGGCTGAATCTGTGCTAAACCACAATCATATTTATCTTTGGCCCATACATCAGGGAATTTGGAAATTATAAACTTCCATTCAGAGCGAGTCTCAGTTAAACTAACAGATCCTGCCACTGCACATTTTCAGCTCATGGTGGGGGCCACTCTGAGATAAGCTGAATTGTTTCATTGCAGCCAAGCACCCACAGAGAATAATAAAGAGAAATAAACTCAAAATGCCTCCAGTCAATATTCATAATTAAAGAAACAATGAGCCAAATTGTTAAATCTGCACTTATCATCTGCAAAGTATGCAATACAGTGGCTTTTTACACAGTGTTAGAAGTGATCTCAAGATCGAGATCTGTAATTGATACAGTCAGCCTGTGTCAATCAAAATAAGGCATCCTTCACACTCATCAACGGCTAGCTGGAATACAAAATGAAATGTTAAGAAGCTTGCTAGAGACTGAACACCTCAGACCACATTCATCTTCATAAATGCGCCTATACTTTTGCTGTGTTTCACGCCTGCATTTATTTAGCCCAATCTGTTGCTTTAATGCATTCTCTCACACAGGGGCCCACATCTGCTCACAGCAGACCACATTCAGTTTCATTGTGTTTTTTTTTTTTCAATGAAAGTGAATGGTGACTGAGGCTGAACGCTCTTTGGCCTTGATCACTGATAAAGTGTCTCAGTGTTCCCTGCTATCAAAATAGAACTGCATTTGTTTTTCTGTCAGGCAAGCTGAGCACACACACATATTTTCTGCCCAGAAAATCTTCTAAAATTTCACACTCTCATTTTCTGTGATTTTTTTTTTGTTTACCACTTCGACAATGTCTAGCAATGTGGCCCTCTCTGTTACAATTTCTGCATCTGGCAACAGGCTTGGTGCAATCTCTAGAGATATGACCTTTTTCGTCACAATTATAGCAGGTTATGTTATTGCGGGGACTCATTTCCACTTCCACTGACAGTTATAAGGTGGGGGGCGCGAAACAGCCACATTCAACAATCTGCGCGCCTCAGCATATGGCCCATCGTTCTGATTATCAGTCTGATCAACAGCGCTGAAAGCAGCTGCCGCCTGAACAGTCTGAGAAGAGAAGGTGGGGGCCAAGGAAGGGCGGAGAACTGTCTCATCTTTCACAGCACTTTCCGCTTTTTCACACACAGCCTCCAAACCCTTACTTAAACTACCCAGATCACAGCCGACTTCCTGCCCAATAATTTTTGCCACTCGCTGGGCAATCAAACTAGACCATCCATCCATCACATTTGGAATTGACTTTTCATGGCTTAAACGGTATACCACCCAGTTTACAAATCCATGAATAGGCAAACACGGATAGATATTTCGCCCTATCAGCGTCTTTTTCGTTCTGCAGCCAATCAATCTGCTGCATGACGTTCCAATCAGAATCAAACCCCTGACTGACCATTTTCTTAATGAGTTGTGCACATTTCTTTGATTTGAGCTCGTCAGAGCAGAGCTGTTTACAGCGTGTGCCCTGCTCGTTTTGGTCAGAACTACTCAGAAAATTCCCTTTATCAGACATTTTTCTTGGTCACGGTTGAAAATCACTACCGAAAAGATTTTAGCAGCAAATATTTTACGTGGATAAATTAACTATAGCAGCAACAATACTGGATTTCTACCAATTTCACCACAAAGTATTCTTCACAAACATCCTGGTCACATATACTGATCCATACCAATTAGGGTCACAATTTATTTACTTACTTGGGACCGCTCCTGATGCATCCCTGGCAAAACAATCCCTATTGTATTTTATTTTATTTTATAACTAATATCTGAATCCCTAATTGCCTGATTCACTAAGCTCGGGGTACCCCTATCTGAGTTGGAAGAGACTGAGCAGGTTTACAGTGCCACTGGACCTCTCGTCCAGGGACGCACTCTGCCGGGGTGGTGCTTCACCCATGCCCACCTGGGCCCCCTCACAGAGCACGTTTCACTTGCGCTGTTTGCTGTTGCCACTTAAACAGCTCTCTCAGTGACTTCTTATACTCTCAATAGTATAATTAAATTACTCTTCACACGCCTCGTCGGAGTGAAGCTCTCCCGCTCCCCTTCAAAATCTCTTCCAGTCAGACAGCCCTAACAATTAATAAAAAGCTTCCTACCTTGTTTGCTGATTTGCCAGAGATGTCACCACGGAGTGACTGCCCGCTAAATCCTCCACCAAACTGTTAGGGGTATAACAGTTATGACCCAGACCAGATATGGAGAAAGAAAACCAGGAGTCAAGAAGTTCAATTAAAGAATCCAAAATTTACTGAAGAATAGTTTGCAGTGAAATTGGTAGAGCCAGAGGCAAAGTCTCACGAGGAGATCGAAAGCTAACTCATACATTACACAAAATCTTACATCAATTATACCATTTGCAAGGAGTACATTCTATTATTTCACTCCTGATTGGCTAACAGAGCATAAAGTCACAACATATAGATAGCTATAGCACATCAACATTAATCAGCGCAATTGTCGTCCTGGCCCGAGATTTACATCTGAAGTGACCTCGCAGATGGTCTCGGGCGTCTTCGAGTCTGCCTGCTGTGTCTCCCTGGGTTCAAGGTCAATACGCACACAGGAAACACTGACGAACGACAGTGTTTCTCTGCGCACAAGGGAACCAGAGCACACATTTATCAGGTCATTTTAACCAAAACAGTGAGATAAGAAATATTCACCCCTCAGGCAAAGGAGAGGAAAGAAATAATAAGAGAAAATTTACACTTCTACTTATTCAAGTGCTATCACATAGGATTTTAAATCATATAATTAGTCATGGACAGGTAAAAATCAACCACAGAATACATCTGGAACATATGTTTAACATTCTCCCTGGTGTCTCATCTCAAGCTTATTCCCAAGACGACCTTCAAGTCAGCCTCCGTGCAGAACAGAGAGAGAGGCTTCAAGGAATGTGCATGAAATCAAAAATTAACTCTTAACAGACATCTGATTCAGCGTATATTTCAGTTATGCATAAGAAAAATAAAATTGATTATGTGATCATGCATATAGTTAATTCATCATTTTATTAAAGAAGTTAAGCAACAGAATATAGATAGATATTGATATAAAAGGATATATGTATGTATTGATATATCTGAAGAGACAAGGGATTTCGACCCTCACCCTTCAATAGTATAGCATATACATGTTAAGTGTAATCATAAATCCAGTAGTGTAATTCAGTAAATATTTGTTCTATATCTTAATGTAAAATAATATTATATAAGATAATTACAAATATTTAACACTTATATTTATAATTCAAACTTGAGGGTCCAATGAGGCTAAAGACCCCCTGTGGTTAAAAGTCCTCTTTGATTTTATTTTCTCCTTAAACTCTAAATAGCAACAAAAACAACCACAGCACTTTTCTAAACACCTGTTTGTTACTATGCATTGCAAGATTTATGAGGTCATTTTGTTCAAGGTGATTAAATCAAACGTTTAAAAAAAAATAAATAAATCAATAAATGAAAGGAGAGTTTTTGGGGGTAAAAAAGCTCCCTCTGTTGCAGGGGCTAAAAGCCCCCCATAAAAAGAATAGATAATGTTATGTAAGATGTTATGAATAATGTTCAAAGTGGGCTCAGTTTGAATGATCCAATCACAATGCAGATTCATTTGTTTATATAATACTGTACTTGAGACGTTATGAAATGCTGAATGTGATTGAAATGGGACACCCTTATCTTAATTTGTTACTATTAAAAAAGTATTCTGTGGTCTCAAAATTATATATATATATATAAAACCTTCTGTTATTATTTATTATTATAAAATGACATTGCTCTATCAATTTCTTCGATCTTGATACACTGCCACCAGAAAAACAAGCACATTTCTCTATTGACCTCTACATGTGACATTCATTATATTACTTATATCCAGACAATGTGGGGATTTGGTGTGTCTTTATTTATACTTAATCATAGTTTCAGTGATATACGTACATTATTGAACATAGTTGGCCCGTTTGCCTGAAGACTGAATCATTCTGTGGAGTGGTTTGCTACAAATTCTATCTTTATTACCTTGATGTTGTTGTTCGTCCTGAGGTAAACAGATAGGTGTTGAAATTGATGGCAATTAAACATGTCGCATGATTAAATGATAGATGAAGCACAATGCATGAGCAAGTAGAGTCATGACTAGTGCAGCAACTGCATACAGCTTAATATATATTATAATAATACTTTGATTACTGTGTGTATATGGGGTGGAGAAACAGAGGTGAATATATATATCAGTCTGCTATAGAGGGAAACATCAGAGTGACAGAAGAGCTGCTTCCAGCAAGACTTACTCGGAGCACAAATAAGAGACAATTCATTATTCAAACTCAGTCAGGACAAAGGACTCAAAACATGTAAGTATTAAACTCAGAGATTATTTTCAAATAGCACTTAAAAATAATATTCATATATCAAATTAAAACTCTCATTTTAGGGAATGAGACTGTACAGTTTATTTGTTGCCTTAATACCACAGTTCAAATAATTTCAGAAAAATCCCAAAGTGAAATATTTGTGACATAAACATTCTTTATGTGCTGATCACTGCTGCTGTAAGCCCTAAATAGCTAAAAATAGCTAAAAACTTTATATCTTAGGAATTGTAAAAAATTTGCTATTTTTTACTTATCTATCAGCGTGCTTGTGTGAATAATCCAATGTTATATCTTAGATGTCCAGAATAAAATGTACAGTCCAGCAGTTAAAGCATTCTAAGAAATCATCAGAAATATAAGTTATTGACAATTGATTATGAAATCAAAAAGATGAATCTCAGCTTTCTAATGACACCTAGACTGAGCTTCTAGTCCACTTAGAGGCCGAGATGTTCGATGAAACAAGGGGGGTGGTGCATGAACTGAAAATTAGACTGAATGTCTATGGACGATCACATCTTTGAGGGTTAAAATGCATTAGATTGCCACCTATATTTCAGATCTTTACATTGTGGTGGAAGGTGATAGGGGAAAAATAAATATTTCTACTACTTGCTGCCATCTAGTGGAATAAAATAAGTCTTTTTGGAGGGAGATAGAGCAAACAGAAAACCGAATTACATGCTTACAACGTTAGGACAAAAACATACCACTAATAATAAACAAACAGACAGTCCCTTTCCAAACAAACACCATTGGTTAAGTCAATGTTGCTGTGTCGGGCTGGTCAGGATGTTCAAATAAAACAAGCAATATTTGATAGTGTCTAAAAGCCACAACCTATGAATTAACCTATGGATGGCTTGTTTTTTAGTTATCCTAGCATATAAAGCTGGGATAGGAGAAAGTATTTAAAAACCCCTTGTGGGAGATAAAGCCTAAGATTACTGTTTTGTGCCACTCATTCTCTCAGAATATTTCTCTAACTACTTATTTTTATTTCTTGCAGCTTAAAATATGCCTTGTGACAAGTCCGTGGATATGTGTTGCCCTATCGGACGCTTTGCCTCCATTCAGGTGAAGTCAGATGACTGCAGGAATGTGGCATGTTATATGCCGGTTTGCAATAACCCATGCAATAACATCTCACCATGCCATAGTTGCGACTACAAGAATATGGCATGCTGCGTGCATGCTTACATTAACCCTTGTAACAATGTTCTACCATGCCTTCATTATGAGAATGATTGCAGGAAAGTTGCATGCACCATGCCAGTTTGCGATGACCCTTGCAACGTCATCTCACCATGCTTTGATTGTGAGGAAGATTGTGGGAAAGTTACAAGATTCGTATCGGTTAGTGATAACTCTTGCACTAACCCTTGCAATGATGCCACACCATGTCTTGACAAAAAGGATGTTAACATCCATGATATTATAGATGATTACAAAAGCATGCGACCATGTGGACGCAAGACGATCGGGCGATTTCCAGTGATTGATATGGATCCTGAAGATATGAAAGGGGCGTACCATGGGCCAGTTTGTGAGCCCAGCTCTTTCAACTACCTGACATCATGCCATGATGATGACATCAAGAATGTTGTCATCAACAACATAACAGGTGATTGTAAAGGCATGCAACCAAGTAGAAACAAGGTGATTGGACGCTTTCCAGTGGTTAACCTGGATCCTGAAGAGGTGTGCTATGAGCCAGTTCGTGATCACTGCCGATACAACTGACATTATGTTGAGATAATGTTGGCTTATGATGTTTACACTACTAAGGTTCTTTATCCAGATGAATGAGGCAGAAATATATTGTTGGGCTTGATTTATTTACTGAAGCACCTGATTATTCACTAAAAATGTATGCTAAAAGTGCAAAGAAACAATACATGAAAATAAAGATGTTTAAAAGGATATTTGTGTTGATGTATTTCTTCCGCAGAAACAGCCAACTTTATGGCAAACAAAATGTGACAAATGTGGTTAATGGTAATATAACAATTGATAATGGTAAATCATCTAATAATGTTTATCAATTAATCAAATGTATAACCATTGCATCTGTTGTTCATCAAATAATGATTATCAGTTTTCCAAAGTATAACCATTACCCTCAAGTTTTTCCCTTTTGATAATCATTCACTCACATTTAACCATCAAGCCGTTGTCCCATCTCTGTTATCATCAACCAATGAATTATCACTTGTTGTATTATCACCATGTGGCTATGCAAATTAGATGGACATACTTCGGTGTGGCACATTCAGTTTCATTGGTCTGTGGGCTGTTGATTGCTACAAAGGTACATGCAGTAAACATGTTTGTGAATGTGAACATGATGTGAGCAAACACTGAATGGACAACCGAAAAATCAATTAATGCATTTCTGCACACTTAGAGGAGTTCGTTCTGGCTCGTTTGCTGCTATTCTGTTGGAAGCCATGTCCTTTCTTCAAGTGCATTGAATTAAAATACTTGGTAGAGACTCGCAATCTCATGTGTTCAAGACTAACAAGACCAGGCAACAGCCATCTTTGTCTTTTCAAAATAATGAAATCTAATCGAGAATTCATCTTATTCATGTAGCAATTAATGAAATTGAATGTGCCTCACTGAAATATGGCCATCTAATTTTCATAGCCACATGGTGATAATACAACAAATGATAATTCAGTGGTTGATGATAACAGAGACAGGACAACAGCTTGATTGTTAAATGTGAGTGAATAATCATCTAAAGGGAAAAACTTGAGGGTAATGGTTATACTTTGGATAAGTAATAATCATTATTAGATGAATAACAAAGGTAATGGTTATATATATAAGCAATATCACACTCGCAATCGTGCACTGCTGTGATTCGGCCAGTTTATTTACAATTGCAGCAGTGCTGATGTAGGGCTATATAGCACGATTGCGAGTGTGATATTGCTTATATACAACAGTTCAATGAACAAATACATTTAAAAAAATTAGGAAAAACTGAGTACGGTCATGAAAACGCATTTGTGCATGAAACTACTTTATTAAGTGACCAATCAGAATCTGCCGTTGCTGGTTCAAAACAAATGATGCGTCCAAATCTCCGTTAGTAATTCAAAGTGTTCACTTCAGAAATAGTATCACGGCTTGTGCTGTTTCTAACAAGTCATTGGATAAACAAGGATAGACGGATGGATGTGTGTGTTTGTCTGTGTGTGTGTGTGTGTGTGTGTGTGTGTGTGTGTGTGTGTGTGTGTGTGTGTGTGTGTGTGTGTGTGTGTGTGAGCGTGTATTTATCACTTTGTGGGGACCAAATGTCCCCATAAGGATAGTAAAACCCGAAATGTTTGACCTTGTGGGGACATTTTGTCGGTCCCCATGAGGAAAACAGCTTATAAATCATACTAAATTATGTTTTGTGAAAATGTAAAAATGCAGAAAGTTTTCTGTGAGGGTTAGGTTTAGGGGTTGTGTTAGGTTTAGGGGATAGAATATAAAGTTTGTACAGTATAAAAACCATTATGTCTATGGAAAGTCCCCATAAAACATGGAAACACAACGTGTGTGTGTGTGTGTGTGTGTGTGACAAAGTGGGGATGACCCTGTTGGGGCTGCGGTGCCACAAATATTGAAGGAAGAAGTCACTCCTTGTGGGTGGCTGGCTGAGGTACCATCTTTAGAGGAAGTACTGAGGGCGATCCGGAGCCTGAGGCCAGGAAAGGCACCAGGCAGAGATGATCTCCCCAGTGAAATGCTGAGGGAGGGTGGTGTTTGTGCACAGACTGCCCTACATGACATCATAACAACAGTCTGGACCACTGGGCGGGTTCCGTGAGGATTGGAAGGATGCCCTGGTGGTCCCTCTCTTTAAAAAGGGGACCGCTCAGATTGTAATAACTATAGGGGCATCTCACTCAGTGTGCCAGGAAAGGTCCTGGCAAGGATTATTCAACATCGCCTTGCCAGGCACGCTGAGGAGAGACTTGCGGAGCCCCAGTGTGGTTTCAGGAAGGGGCGGTCTTGCACGGATGCCATATTCTCTGTCCGTCTGCTACAGCAGAGGTGTAGGGAATTCCAGCAAGACCTACATCTCTGCTTTATTGACCTGGTCAAGGCCTATGATACCATCAGTAGGCCTGGGCTCTGGGTTGTTCTTCAGTGCTTTGAGTCCCAGACCCGCTGCTCGCGATCATTAAGGACCTTCATGATGGCGAGCGGGCCCGGGTAAAACTACGTGGTCGTGAGTCGGAGCCATTCCCTGTTCACCTTGGAGTGCGACAGGGATGTCCTCTGGCCCCCACATTATTTAATATCTATTTTGACCATGTGGTTCGTGAAGCCTTCGATGGCTGTACTGGAGGAATTTCCATCTGGTACAGATATAATGGGAGGTTGATCGATGCCCGGGTGCGGTCAAGGGATGGCTCCCTATTGGTCAACCACATTATGTATGCTGATGATCTGGTGATTGCTGCTCACTTAGAGGAGGAGTTGGAGGCGCTGCTGATGAACCTGGAGCTTGCCACTAAGAGATGGGGCCTGACCATCAGCCCAACCAAAACTAAGCACCTTCCTGGGTATTATGTACCAACGGACACTACACCCCCACAGCTCCCAATTGGTGATGGGGCAGTTGTGGAGAGAGTGGAGTGTTTTCCATACCTGGGAAGTGTGCTTATGACCAGCTCCGGTTTGACAGCAGAGGTCTCACTCCGAATCAGTCGAGCGGCATTATCTTTTCATCGGCTGCGTAATGCTGTGTGGAAGCTACCCGGTTTGTCGCTCCGCACAAAGCTTCAAGTATTCTCGCCACGGTCGTTCCCTCCCTTCTCTATGCTTGCGAAACGTGGACCCCCTAATGGAACATCATCGCCGGCTAGAAACATTTAGGCTGGCTCTGCCTAAGATCCATCCTGGGTTTAACCAGGCTGGATTGTGTGAGGAGCTCACAAGTCTTTGAAAGATGTGGACAAAGTCCCATCGGTGAGCTCCTCCGGCAGGCAAGGTTGCGTTGGCTGGGTCATGTAGCCCGCATGCCCAGCCACCGCATGCCTAAACAGTTGTTGTTTGGCCGGATAGAGGGGCTAAGCGGGCGCGGCACGGGCTGGAGAAGAGATGGAGTGATGTGGTACAGGAGGATCTGGAGCTGAGTGGACTTGCCGATGACTGGTACCAGCAGTGTCAAGATCGGCCTCTTTGAAGGAGGCTTGTGAAGGATGCTGCTGGCCAGTTGGAGGCAGTCGCCCTCCAACAACAACGGAGGGCAGAGGAGCGACGCTCACAACAACGAGCAGAGCGCAGGGTGGCTAAAGCACAGCAAGTTGGCACAGTAGGGGGCACAGGTGGTGCATCAACCAGTCATCTCAGTCATTCGACCCATGTCACCGGTTCGATCTGTCCCGTGACCTCCTGCCAGCGGGCGTTCGACACTTCACGTGGCCTTAACGTGCACATAGCCTGGCACAAGCGTCGTGGTGACCTCACCGCCACTTAGTGGCGAATGGCGGTTGTTTGTTTGTTGTTTGTGTGTGTGTGTGTGTGTGTGTGTGTGTGTGTGTGTGAGAGAGAGAGAGACAGAGATGAAGTGTGTGCGATCACCCAATCAGAGATGCTGTCAGCTTTCTGAAGGTCAGCTTTCTCAGTGGAATTTAGACGTCTAAGCGGGGTATTCCTCTCTATTTCGGGGTAGCCGCTGCGCAAATGTCATTCACTACAGAAACAGCGATGTCCTCCACCATTTTAAACCGTATATATCCAATGTGGAAACTCACAGAGCGCTGTTCTATGTAAACAATGACTAACGGATTCACTTCACATCACCAACTGGCTCATATTACTCACAAAAATTATCTTTTGCCACCACCTGCTGGCTAACATATGTCATTTCCAAAATAAAGACAGTAACTCCTAACACATATGCACTACACTTACACTTTAGTTTAGAACAGCACGAATGCGGAGTGATACACACACAGTGAAGCGTCCGAGTGCTGATGCTGTCACACCATCAGTTCTCATGGATTGTCTCTCATCCAATCAGATTCGAGGACCAGAACTAACTGTTGTTTATATGTATATATATTATTTATATGTCTCTCTCTCTCTCTCTCTCTCTCTTTCACACACACACACACACACACACACACACACACACACACACACACACACACATCCATTCTTGTTTATCCAATATCTTGTTAGAAACAGCACAAGCTGTGATACTATTTCTGAAGTGACATTTATGAATGCAGATCTTTGACATTCTAGCTGTCAGTTTGTTCAGATACTCAGGTGACATTTCACCACACACTTCCTGTAGCCCTTGCCATAGATGTGACTGTCTTGTCGGGAACTTCTCACACACTTTATAGTCTAGCTGATCCCACAAAAGCTCAGTGGGGTTAAGATCCATAACACTCTTTTCCAATTATCTGTTCTCCATTGTCTGTTTCTTTGCCCACCTAAACCTTTTCTTTTTTTCTGTTTCAAAAGTGTCTTTTTCTTTGCAATTCTTCCCATAAGTCCTTCTGAGTCTTCTCTTTACTGTTGTACATGAAACTGGTGCTGAGCGGGTAGAATTCAATGAAGCTGTCAGCAGAGGACATGTGAGACGTCTATTTCTCAAACTAGAGTCTCTGATGTACTTATCCTCTTGTTTAGTTGTACATCTGGTCTTCCACATCTCTTTCTGTCCTTGTTAGAGACAGTTCTCCTTTGTCTTTGAAGACTGTAGTTACACCTTTGAGTGAAATCTATATTTGGAAATTTCAAGCATTGTATAGCCTTCATTCCTCAAACAATGATTGATTGACGAGTTTCTAGAGAAAGCTGTTTCTTTTTTTTGTTGCTATTTTTTACCTAATATTGACCTTAAGACATGCCAGTCTATTGCATACTTTGACAACTGAAAAACAAAGACAATGCTAAGCTTCATTTAACGAACCAAATAGCTTTCAGCTGTGTTTGATACAATGGCAAGTAATTTTCTAGTACCAAATTAGCCATTTAGCATGATTACTCAAGGAGAAGGTGTTGGAGTGATGGCTGCTGGAGATGGGGCCCATCTAGATTTGATCAAAATATACTTTTTTTTTTTTTCAAATAGTGATGGTGCTGTTTTTTACATCAGTAATGTCCTGACTATACTTTGTGATCAGTTGAATGTCACTTTACATTTACATTTACGCATCTGGCAGATGCTTTTATCCAAAGCGACTTACAGTGCAATTATTACAGGGACAATCCCCCCCGGAGCAATCTGGAGTTAAGTGCCTTACTCAAGGACACAATGGTGGTGGCTGTGGGGATCGAACTACCAACCTTCTGATTACCAGTTTACCAGTTATGTGCATTAGACCACTACACCACCACCACTCCAGACTTTGGTGATTTAAAGTACCAATTTATTTCCGAAACAGCAAAATCTGTCCATTATTCCAAACTTTTGGTCACCAATGTATATATTTGCAACGTGAATGATCATTTTTGACCTTATAATAATTGTCCAATCTTTAGGAGTAGCAGGCATTTAGAATAAAGTTTAGGTCAGTGTTTATCGCTACCTGTTTATAGTTTTGAATGAATACACCACATTCAGTCGGGCGGTCACATACGGTCTTGTCGCTCAAATATTTCAACATATCTGAAGCTCAAATTAGATCTGAAATTCTGCCTCTGCAGATGGTCAGAACCACACACAGCCAACGTGCGACACTCCATCTGAAATGACTGACCTCTGGTTTGTCATCTGTTGTTTGTAACATGCAGTGAAAAGGTGGCTTCAGTCCAGAAAGACCAAAAATAATGAAAAAAAAGATCTTTAGTACTTTTCAAGTTTAAATAAAATTGTAAGGATTAAAAAGTACTATTTGTCTTTGGAAATGTAATTAAGTAGAAGTACGATTTTTCCATTTAAACTGCACTGAATTAAAGAACATATCTAAAATAATACTTAAGCATAAAACGTAATTATTGTTATTATGGTTCTACGACAACTAGAAATAGATCCACATTAATTAACAGCTATTTCCCTTTAAACAGTCATTTACTAATCCAATTAACAGTAACATGCCTGCCAAAATGCAATTATATTACTTACATGCAAACAATGTAGTGATGCAGTACTGCTTGTTAAAGTAATTACTGTATCAGTGAGCCACAGTATTGACAATGAATGTAATTTATTACACATTCCATCTTTATTACTTGTTTCAGCTCAAAGACATTGAGACAAATGATTTGTTGAATGACAATGACAGAGTCAGACACTAGACTGATATAAAAGGCTTATCATTAATACTGTGCGTAGCTCTCCATTCCTTTGTGTAGTCATATAATGTATTTTAGTCCAAAACAAGCTGCTGAATGCTGTTGTGATGTCAAGCATATACGTAAGCTAGTTTGTTTTATGTCAGAGAAGTATGAGTTTAACAAGTCATCTTGAAGCCTTATACAATGGTGAGACTGGTCACCTAACCAGTTCTCAACTGGTTTTGCTTCAGGACCCAGAGTTTACATTGGACACAACCCAACACTATACCAAATTTGTTTACAAAAGTCAAAGTCTTACAAAACTTACAGAAAATATTGTTAAAATGAAACGTTGAAATGTATTCTTAATATTTCTTAATCCAATAATTCACTGCACACTTCATGTTTATTCTTGTTGCAAGTGAACCCGTATTTAAGATAGTTTGGGTCGTATTTTACCTTAAATAGTTATGTTCATGGTTTTCAATGATATCACAGCCTGTCCATGTTAGCATGTCTAATTAGACTAGCTTCAATATGGATTTTATATAAGGATTTCTGAAATATTCAAAAGGAAATGCATGTTGTATTTAAATTGGTGTTTTCTCTTTGAGGACGCAAACAATTCAAATGCAATCTCATGTATTTGCGTTCACATTTCTTCATTGTGAACACACATTGCCTGCCAAAATTCCACTGGAAACACAAAAATTGCAATTAAATTTCCAGTGTCTTACGACTGATGACCCTGTCATATTAAAACAATAGTAGCCATTATTCCATTTGTGATTTCCCTCCTTAAGCGTTTCGCCGCTAAAACATGGGACTATTGGAGGCCTGTTTTGGGACGTCTTCATTTTGGCCAAAATACTGGGCGTCCTGGCTAATATGGGACAGTTGGCAAACCTAGCCCTAACCAGATACATTCTGATGTTTTCATCTAAACTAACAGATCAACCGGTTTTGCAATTGTCACTAAGTCAAGGCAATTATGAGAATAATTCTGAATTATATATATAATTATGTCTGTGCATCATTTATCTGGATTGTGCCTGCCAATGGGTGTGCTTGAGTGTTCAACTGAAAACTTTTGATGCATGTGTTTTCGAGGCCCAAAATGCCCATTTGTTTCTTTACCTTAAAGGTGATCTGCGTCATTTACACAATGTTAAAATGCTTTCTCCTGTCCCAGCTTAACTTGGAGAGACACCAATAAATAACCCATTTGCATGCTGATTTCCTCGAAGAGTGTAAACACTGTAGCTGTGAGACATGTGGCAGCTATATTGTCTTAACCAATGGTGTGAGTTTGCGGCGGGACTATCTTTTCATTCAACCAATGCTAAATTGTTTAGTAAACCTGTTTTAAAACGAATTATGTTGTCTGGACAAAACAATTTTGGTTAAGGATTTATTATTATTATTATTATTATTATTATTATTATTCCTAAACCGAGACCAACATGTCTAACTGTGGCAGGGTGGAGGGAGGGGCCGGATCATGATCCTACACACCCAGTCCCGAATTAGGCTAATTATGCCTCCGTGAGGGATAAAGGTCGACTGCAGGGGATCATGCAGAGAGAGATCATTTACGGACATGTCCGTCATGTTTGTGTTTATGTTGTCTTTTAAGTTTCTCATTAAAATATTATTTATATTGAAAAGCCGTTCTCGCCTCCTCCTTTCCACTGATCACGTTACACTAACACTAGATCACTAACTCCTAGAGCTTTCAACCTACATCCACCAAACTTGGCACAGACCTGCAGACTGTTCTGGAATAATATGCTATGTCTTTACTAACCGATTGGACTTACGGTTTGTGCACAGCGGACAATCAAAAATGGGAAAGATTTTCAAATAGGCCAAAGGAATGTTCTTTAATTCAAACATGAACTGTGATTCAAACTTCAAATGTAAAGAAACCCTCAAAAGTCCTTTCTGCTTGAAGTCTCTCTCTCTCTCTCTCTCTCTCTCTCTCTCTCTCGCTCTAATTATCTATCTGACGGTTTATCTGACCATTTCTTTGACAATCTGACTGACTATCTATCCAGCTAGCAAGCTGGCGGTTTGTCTTACTGTAATGTCTGTATAACCATCAAACTTTTTAAAACTAGTTTAAACTTTCAGACAAGGCTTTGTCAAGCCATCATTAAAGTTTGTCTTGATAAACTTTACCTATATGGTTATTTTAGCAGTTCTCTTTGACGACTCTAGTGGTAAAGAACTTACGCACTTCACTTCTAAAAATAACATGACCTGCTTTGTATACAAATCCAACATGACAGCTCAGTTTTTCAAAGTAATTACAGCAAGAGTTCAGTTAATTAGTTAATATGTTTAAATATTTATCTAAACGAAGCAGAACTGCACATCATTATTGTGCTTTACAGTCATTACTTCCATTACACCTCCTTTGTGACACGTCTTGACTTAAGTGACACTGTATTAGATGTATTACTGATGCATCATGTAAGCATCATTTAAGGGAAATTCTTGACACTCTTCATCTATGAGCTGTGGATGGGGTGGAGATGGAGAACAGGTAAATATATTGGGCTGCTAAGGAGAGAAACTTCAGAGCAAAAGAAGAGTTGCATTGAGAATTTTCACCTGGTCTATTAATTCAGTTTCTTTGGACACAATTACTGTTATCAAACAGGGACGAGACATTCTTCGAACACATTCAGAGACAGGAACTGTGACCATGTAAGTAATCTCAAAGACAAATCAATTTTAATTGATTGAGATCTGGTTTTATTTTGAACGTTATCCAGATTTTGGAGGCTGTTTTTGTTAAGGTGTTGGAAAGAACCCCATAAACATATTTAGTTGTGCAAGCTAGGGTAAGCAAAGGCTACTATTGCTCTTATTTAGGGATCAGAAAAAAATCCTAAACCTGTAGTACAATTGCTATTATATTTTTGCACTTTAAAGTTTAAGGGGTGTGTTGATAACATGAAGCAATGGCCTGAGGTTAGCGACACTTATTTCATTAACAACTTCGAGTTGTTATGACAGCCAACAACTGCACCAGTTAAGTCTGAATGCATTTTTACACCAACTAACACTTAAAATGGATGTTGTTCTCCGTGTGAATCACTCGTTTTGGTAGTTACATTACTTCTAGTGGAGACCAGAACCAGATTTCCTAAATAGTTTAGCGGCAATCAGAATCATCATGGCGCCACCCAGTGGATTGTAAAGGACGCCAGTGTCTCTAAACGCATTTAAAAATGTTAATTTTTTTTAACATTGAAACAACATCCAAAAAAGTGGTGCTCATGCATGAGATGCCGAAAAAACATTGAGACATGGAGCAATGGTCAATATCATCTGTCTAGGGCATGTTTGTTTGGAAAAATTATTTAAAAACTGTGCAAATAGGCAAAAACCTTATTTGTGTACAGTACAACCTTCACAACATTTATGCATTTGGCCGACACTTTTATCCAAAGTGACTTACAGTGCCCTTATTACAGGGACAATCCCCCAGAGCAACCTGGAGTTAAGTGCCTTGCTCAGTGACACAATGGTGGTGGCTGTGGGGCTCGAACCAGCAACCTTCTGCTTACTATTTCTGTGTTTTAGCCCACTACGCCACCACCACTCCATACACCACTCATGAAATACAAAAGCATGCTACAGTTAAGCTGATAAGTTTGAAAGTTGTCATTAAGGAATATTGTATGTTCCTACATTTACACGCTGATCATGTTGTACTGTTTCTCTCTCTCTTCCTCTCAGGGAATCTCTTGTAGAAGTGAATGGTAAGAGCACATCTTCAGACTGCATACTTATGACCAGAAAAATATCCTTGTCTAAGTCTAATCATTAATACATTTTTGTCAAAATCAAAACTGTTTCAGCTGCGACACTGCAGGTACGATCAATTGATCTCTTGAAGTCCAGGAAAGGACAAAATCGTCTGGATCATCGTACGGATCGTTTCACCAGCGATAACCTCATCGTCCGTAGGGGACAGTGTTTTCAAATGTGGATTGAGCTATCCCAACCATTTAATCCAACGACTGACCAACTTCACCTAGAGCTGAGACTCGGTCAGTGCTTATTTTTGGTTTCCATCTTGTTAGCCACCATGGCCCTGTTTGCTTGCACCTGGTATCAACATGATACCAATCAGATGATCTGATCACAAGCGGTCAGCTGAGACAGATCACTGTTTACAATTTGCATTTACATGTCCTGTATTTGCACAATCTGCCACAAGTGACATTTCGGCCAGAATGCTCATTGTTGTTTTTATTGAGAAGTTGTATTAAGGGGAAAGTGAACATTTGGTCAGCATATATATCACAAATCAGTAATTTCTTGCTCTTCTATGTGTGTTTTGCAGGTAACGTCTTGCCAGTACACAAGGGCAGTCTTTTGACTGTTCCATTAGTTACGGAATTCAAGAAAGATTCCTGGGAAACAAAGATTGTCGAAAAGGCACAAAACAGAATCAAACTGTCGGTTTACTCCCTTCCAACTGCTTGTATTGGAAAATACAAACTCACTGTCATAACAAACTGCCCGCGGGGAAAGGCGACTTCTCCGTACATGCCCGACAATGACATTTACATGCTGTTCAACCCCTGGTGTAGAGGTATGTTTGAAGTTGAAGATAATAAGATGGACATAATGGGTGGTTACATCACATTGTGAACTGGCTATGGAGGTTGATATAACGCAATATACAAAGTTTACAATGGAAAATAAGACAAAATTGCTGAGAATTAATGCACAAACACATTTTACACTTCATGTGTTCAAAATAAAAGAGTAATCCAAACAGAAAATGTTTCTCATTAATTGACAGTGCTGTCGGAATGTATTATACTATAACAATAATGTCTTGCAAATCTTAATCAAGAAAAAAAATGTATAATGTTAATGTCTTATAATACATGAAATCCCACAATGAAATTAAATGCATAAGGATACATACTGTATGTTTCATATGGCATTCATTGTCAAGCGTATCAACGGGAGTTATTTCTGATTGTTTAATGACCTTCAACACATTCGGTCACCTTTTTCGCTGAAGATGTCATGCTTACTGATAGTGGCACCTGGTGGCCGAGGTTGGTACCACATGCTAATTGTTAGCTTGCAAGTAAAAAACTAAATCTAATGTGTTGCATCTCGGGGAGGATTTTGTAAAAAAAATTCCCGAGAAATAAAAAAAAAGAAATTCTGAGAAAAAAATTATAATAATTCAGAGAAAACTAAAACAACAACAAAAAATACAATCAGGAAACAAACAAACATTTTTGCCCAGAAAATAATATTAATAATAATAATAATAATAATATTCAGAGAATTGTTTTTTTTTTTGTGAGTGGAGTCCGTTCCTCTGGCAAAATGCCATCCCAGGCAGCTGCCCATGTTGCCCTGCATAAATCCAACACACATAAATTACATCTCTCTCTCTCTCTCTCTCTCTTTTTCTCTCTCTCTCTCTACTAGATGACCCTGTGTACATGGATGACGATGCACATAGACTTGAGTATGTGTTGAATGACATGGGCAGAATCTACTATGGAACGAGGGAACAGATTGGTTGCAGAACATGGAACTTCGGCCAAGTAAGAGCCACATTTCATTCATATATGGCAGAAACAGAACAAAAATATTTCTCATGTTAAATCACAAAAGTATAAGACTACATTTGTGAAACCTCCTTTTTCTCTTCCCTTTTAAATATTTGTATTATTATTTATTATTTTGCTATCCAAACTATGCACAGATATATGTTCATTTGCCTTTTATAATTTGCATTTAGGATGATTTTTCCTTGCTGTCTGTGCACAACCTTGTCAAAAAAAGACTTGCAACCCATTTTTGGTTCACGAACCACTTGTTGAGATATACAGTATTGTATATATTGCATTTACAAAACTATAATTTTTATCATTATTTTCAAGACAAGATGCGGCAACTTTTCCTTTCTCTAATTTGCTGGCACTGATCTCTCTGATCTATGATTCTCAGTTCGATGAGGGAATTTTGCCTGCATGTTTCTTTGTGTTGGAGAAGAGTGGTGGTCCTTGCTCTGGATGGGGAGACCCCATTAATGTGGTCCGAGTGGCATCTGCTATAGTAAGTCATTTTACCAACATCCACATTTTTCATAATGTATTGGCCCATTTTGACAAGCTGTTTTTCTGTTTACCTAAATGTACTGTAGAAATCCATGATGATCGATTAATTGTAATGATCGCTTTGTCAATATGGCAGATTAATTCCAACGATGACCGTGGTGTGGTTGTGGGTAACTGGCAAAGTAGCTACGAAGGCGGAACATCTCCTACAGCCTGGAGTGGTAGCAGTGCCATCCTGAGACAGTACCACAAAAGTGGAGGAGTACCTGTGAAATATGGGCAGTGCTGGGTTTTTGCTGGAGTAATCAACACACGTATGTTTTTATGATAATATATGCATGTATATTAAAAAGATTCCTGGTGAATTCCTCATTTAACACGTGCCAAGCACCAAATGCGAGTAAAACTATGCTTTGGTTACTCGGCATTTGGTTGGTCATTTGCAACATTACATGGTTAAATCGGATTGTAAGAATGATACTCTGTCCCATGCTAATGTTAATGATTTGTGCAGTTCAAAACTAGGGATGGGTAATAATAGGGATTTTCCAATTAATAGCGATCTTCATGTGAACGATCCCTATATCCATTCTTATAATCCCAAGATGTATCTTTAACTCAATGCACAACACTCTACAACACGAATAAATCACATGCATATGCCACCAAATTCTGCGCAATGCCACTAAAAATTGTTCTTGATTAGCCACTGGCAGGTAAATGTTGAGATTCTCTCACCAGTGATTGAGTTGTCTAGTGGCAAAGAAGTACAGCTCCGAGATCATTTCACGGTGTGTTGAAAAGTTTGTAAAAGTAAAAGTTTGGTTTGTCCAAAGACGAGATCTTGGTATTCACGTTCGTTTTTGACCAGAAGGATCAGATGTGTAAAATGATGATTATGATACCATTTCTTCTTCTCTGAAGAACAATACAATTATGCATTTCTTTTGAGAAATTATGCTATTTTGATCTTATTTACTTATTTGATATTATTTGTCAAAGTTTAGCATTTTAAATTGATTTGAAGTGTCGGTTTTTGCAGTTAATGTCATTTTGCTTGCAATCAAACCTGACCATGGTGTTACGAAGAGAAAAACCCAATCATTTATTTCAAACAATCTAATTACATTTTCTGAACATTAAAATAAAAGGAAAAGAAAATTCAGAAAATTCAATTAGAGTATAAAACAGAAGAATCAACGTAAACATTTAGCAATTTTAAACTTTCTATACTAAACATTTATTTAGCTAACATATATTACCTTCTACTAAACAAATTTTAATTAAGATAATATTTTTTTAGTGTTTAAACAGAGACCATATGATGATGTATGGTTTATGACAAAATAACACCAGTGAGGAGACCGGTGATAAAATTAAAAGCACTCACATTCTCACTTTTCACACAACAGACACAGCTATCCACTGCCACATTGTTTGGTCTCCTATGTGTGCAAACACACATAAACAATCATACTAGCTCATTCTTGTTCTCACAAACATTCATCAACATTCAACTAAAAGACAAACAAACACGATATTAGGATGTCAAACACATATTTCTGGGGCTGATGTGTTGAAGACAGAGAAAAAATGTGTGTGTATGTGTCTGTGTGTGTGTGTGTGTGTGTGTGAGAGAGAGAGAGAGAGAGAGAGAGAGAGAGAGAGAGAGAGAGAGAGAGAGAGAGAGAGAGATTGCTGGAAAACAACATATGAGTTGTAATGCCAACAATGACCAAAAGGTGGCTGTAGAGCTCCACTTATTGATGCCCTGGTTCTCTTTCTGTACGTGTGTGTGTGTGTGTGTGTGTGTGTGTGTGTGTGTGTGTGTGTGTGTGTGTGTGTGTGTTCTGCATTCTGAGTGTGTGTGTGTGTGTTCTGCATTCTGAGTGTGTTATAGTCTCACCCTTTCATTTCTGAGTGTGTTTTTAGCATTATGACCGATTTATTGTTTTTTGACAAATGTAAAAAAAAAGGCTCCGTGTTTTTGTCTCACCATTTGTGTGTGTGTGTGTGTGTGTGTGTGTGTGTGTGTGCATGTTTTGCAATGGGGATGTTTTCAGGAGTCTCACCTTGTAACTGTTTTTTTTCTGCATTGAGGCTGATTTGTTAATTGTATTTGACAGATAAAAAAAAAAAAAAACATCAATTAAAACAATTATCTTTTTTGTGGTCGGTCAATAATATGTATAAATGTTTTTTTGTTTTTTTGTATGTTCAGATGGAAAATAGAGGAAAAGTCACCAAGTCTTGTACTGCTCAGATAAAGAAAATCAATAAGGAAAATGTATTTTGTTAAAAATTATCGAATACCACAGGTTAAAAACACTTCTGAGAGACTTGCTGAACTGCCACTAGTCTTAAAGAGACAGCACTGTTTTAGCACTATTAGCACTTCTACAAATGAATAAAAAGTACAAATTATGCACGTAAAATATAATAGAATATCTATCTATCTATCTATCTATCTATCTATCTATCTATCTATCTATCTATCTATCTATCTATCTATCTATCTATCTATCTATCTATCTATCTATCTATCTGTCTGTCTATCTATCTATCTATCTATATATATATATTCATGTGGCATGTAGCTGCCTGTAGTTATAATTTATGTAAACATCATATTTATTAATGAAATTTGTACATTTTTAAAAGCTAAAATGTGACAAAGGATGAAAAACATGATAAAATAAAAATATGTACAATTAATATTTTCGTAATGTACAAAGTTAGAAGGCCCGCTGTATAATTAACCCCATTAGCTGAAAGAGAATTTATTTTATATGCAAGCAAAAATTGACATTATAACTGAAATATACCCAAATGAATTGAAATAGATAATTTTTTAATCAAAATTGGAATTGAATCAGAAGCATGTGAATCAGGTAATCTGTCCCTAATGCAAAATCAGCCCTAATGCAAACTATCTACTAAAGAAAACATGTATATATATATATATATATATATATATATATATATATATATATACACACACACACACACACAAACACATATTTCATATATCTTTTCTTCTTGCAATCTTTCTTTCAGTGTTGCGGTGTTTTGGCATTCCCACTCGTCCGGTCTCAAACTTCAATTCTGCTCATGACACAGATGTTTCCTTGACAACAGATGTTTATTTAGATGAGAATTTTGAACTGATTAAAAACCTTAACCGTGATTCAATCTGGTAAGATCAGTATACATTTTCTATAAATGTTTTTATAATACTGCACTGCATTCATGACACCACAGGAAGTCTATATGGCATCATAAAGGTTGTGGGTTCATAATTGAGTCGACCTGAAATCAAAATGACCCCTATTTATTTTCCATTTTTATTTACTATCCATGTAGGAACTACCATGTGTGGAACGAGGCCTGGATGACCCGGCCAGACCTGCCAGCTGGGTTTGGAGGTTGGCAGGTGGTTGATGCCACTCCTCAGGAGACCAGCCAGGGCTTCTACCGCTGCGGCCCCACCTCTGTTGCTGCTGTGCGCAGCGGGCAGGTCTTCCACAAATATGATGCACCCTTTGTTTTTGCTGAAGTATGTTAATCCCTAACCTCTAATTTAAAGGACTAGTTGTTGTTTTTCAGTGGATTTTTGCTCTCTTCTCTCGCATAGAATTATAATACCATGTAGTTTAATTCTGAATGTTTGGCTCTTTGTGTTTTAGGTGAACAGCGATAAAGTCTACTGGCAGCGCAAATCTAACGGCACCTTTGCTGTGATTCGGGTTGAGAAAAACGAAGTCGGTCACTGCATAAGCACCAAAGCCGTTGGCTCAGACGTACGTGTGGATATCACAAACCTCTACAAGCACCCAGAAGGTAAAAATACAACTTTTTCTAATAAAACAATACTCCTTTCGTAAAACAGCTGATTGTTGACAGTCACACATTTCGTAAATACATAGAAAATGCCAGAATATGAATGAGCTTCATAAGAAGCCATACAGGATTATTGATGACTTGAGTCCCTATTTCTGAAATTGGTTTAAAAAATTGGAATTGTCTAAATATGCACACCAACAGACTTTAAAGGGGTTTTATCATGGCGAATCAAATTTCATTGATCTTCTTTCAGAACTAAAAACTTCCCAGTCCCAAGAGAGCATTTTATTTTGAAAACAAGGTGCAAAAACCATTCGTTGCAATCTTCTGAAACTTCCTGACATCAAATAAATACATTAACACATGACCGTCCACTTTACACTTCTACAACAACTATATGGAATCGGACACTTTGTCCACTGAGTCTCAGTGAAGTAGACTAATATGGAGAGAGCCGGATAAATACTATTATTCCTAAACAACAGAAGAACTTATGATAAGAGAAAATGTTGTCTAACCTTAAAAGCTGTTCCTGGCTGTGTGTAGCCCCTGCCGCTATGCAGGTCCTTTCCGAAGGATCCCAACATTAGAAACGGGCAGCTGAGGTATATTTTTAACAAAATCCATTATAATCTGACCTCAACAGTTTGAGCGGCACATTTCAGTGCAGATTGTTATATGAATATATCGCATTAATTCTGAGGGTCAGAAAGGGGGTGAAAAATGGGAGTGAAAAACGAAATCAAAGCTAACGTTATGAATAGACCTAAGGGGGAAAAACTAAAGGGAAAGGAGGAGGTGAGAACCGGCTTGACAATATAAATGACATTTTAATATAAAACTGAAACCAAAAGACACAAACACACACATGGGACGGACAGCTGCCCGTAAACGCTCTCTCTCTGTCGCACCACCGTCCGCAGTCAGCCTTTATGCCTCTCAGAGGCTTGATAAGCCTGATAAGGGACCGGATGTGCGGAATCACGACCCGGCCACGCCCTCCGCCCTGCCACAATCAGCGCAAAACAAAAGCGCAAAAATAAAAAGGATTTTATGGAATCCTTATGAAAAAAATGTAGGCTGAAAACATAATTTTTCTATAAGGATTTCATAAAACCTTTCATAAAAAAATGTCTAAACCAACTTACCGTTTTTAATGAGGAAATTATCTACAAACTAATGAAGCATTGTCAATTATGTTATTAAATTAAAAACAATGAAAAATATAAAACTTCACAATCACAAGTAGTTTGAGAGTGCATGGAGACAGACTCTATTGCGTTATTCACGGTGCATCATGGGAGTGGACGGTTGCTGCACAGCTCGTTCGGTGAGGTTTGTTAGATGCCATTCTCTGATTGGTGGATCTTTCTCTGCTGGATCTTAGCTAGTGTCGTTCTTCACCAGGAATTCCACTATTAAACACAATATTAAAATATGAAGTTGAAATAGTGCGGACTGATGACTTCATCAGAAGCATATACCATCGATTAACAGCCTCTGAAAATGAATGGGATTTTTACTTCTGGAACTCAATTGTTGTGCTGTATTAACTTTTGACCATTTTGATCAGGTACGGAGGAGGAGCGTGTTTCTGTGGAAACAGCCTGCTATTATGGCTGCAGGCGATCTACAAGCTTTTCTTCCTTTGCTGAAGATGTAATCCTTGAAGTTGGCATGCAGGGGGATGAGCTACATGTGGGCAAGGATGCTGTGCTGTCTGTCATTCTAAAGAACAAATGCACTTCTCCTCGTAGCGTTACCCTCAACAGCCTGGTGGAAGCCATGTACTACACTGGAGTCCGCAAAGTCTTACTGAAGAAGGATCAGACATGCACTGACCTCAAGCCTCATGAGGGTGAGGAATAATATGAGCTTAGCTAAAGCTTTTCATATACAGTATATATATATATATATATATTATGATTAACGTCATTTTCATTAATTTCAAAATCATTTTGATATTATTTCTTGGGGTCAAAGAAAAATGACTAAGTGGTATGACCATCCGACAGTAAAAAATAAATAAATTACAGTTTACAGTAAGGTGTTATTTAGTAAATGAACTAACTAACAATGACTTAACATAATACAGAATGTATTAATCTATTAATTTATCAAAATTTGTTAGTTCATGTATAGTTCATATTGCACTAACTAATGTTAACATATACAACTTTTAATGAAAATATGCAGAAAATAACATCAATCAACATTAATAAATGCTGTTGAAGTATTGTTTATTGTTGGTTCATGTTAACAAATGTAGGTAACTAATGTTAATGAATACAACCTTATTGCAAAATAATAATAAAAGTATAATTAAAAGCTGAAATTCTAGAAAAAAAATATGTAGTTTGGAATAAAGAGACAGACAGATAGACAGATAGATAGACAGACAAACAGACAGATAGATAGACAGACAGATAGATAGATAGACAGACAGACAGACAGATAGACAGACAGACAGACAGATAAATAGATAGCTAGATAGACAGATAGATATATAGACAGACAGACAGACAGACAGATAGACAGACAGACAGAAAAATAGATAGATAGATAGATAGACAGACAGACAGACAGACAGACAGATAGATAGATAGATAGATAGATAGATAGATAGATAGATAGATAGATAGATAGATAGATAGATAGATAGATAGATAGATAGATAGATAGATAGATAGATAGATAGATAGATAGATAGATAGATAGATAGATAGATAGATAGATAGATAGATGTATATATATGCTATCTATATTTGTTATCCTGTATAAGCAGAACCAGAAAACTAATTTCAGATCAGTAGAGGAACGCATAATATAAGCAGTAATGACACAGGCCTACAAATGTCAAAATTATGATTACAGTCCATTTGAATTGTTTACTTGTGCATTGAGCCCTAATATTCATTTAGTATTCATTTCTTTTATCTACAGTCCAGACTCTGGAGTGGACACTACGGTATGAGGAGTATAAAGACCAGCTAGTGGACCAGGCGGCATTGACACTCACTCTCTCTGGACGGGTCACTCAAACCAAACAAATACTAGCCAAGCAGTTCAACTTCAGACTTCGCACTCCAGACCTCATTATCTCTGTGAGTTGAAATTACTTCTGTGGAACATTTTGCCAGCTGATTACCATATTTTTCACCTCATTTGAGCAGCTGAAGTTCTGTTGTGCTAAAATGTGGTTATTAGATTTGAGGTTATTTTTACTTTATTGCCACTCGATTATCTGATGTAAGCTAACATGGCTTGTATGCACTTTTCCCTTTCAGCCTTTATGCGATGCCATTGTGGGCAAAGAGATGCCTGCCAAAATCACATTCCAGAACCCACTGTCTTGTGTCCTAAAAAATGTGGTTCTACGTTTTGAGGGACTTGGAATACAGCATGTCAGAACGATTAATTATGGGTAAGACAGAAAAAAGACATTCATTTCTGTGATTGAACTAAATGAATGCTGATGAGCACAATGTTGAACTAATACAAATGAAAGATAGAGTTATGAATAGAAGGTGCACTGTGTGTTGCGATGCAGTCTTAAGATTTTACATACTAATTGTTATCATGAAATAAATATATTTTATAATAATCATAATCTCTCTCCTCTATTTACACAGTGATATTTCAGGCAAAGCTAGAGTGTGCCTGACAGAGAAGTTTGTTCCCATGCGGTCCGGCCTTCAAAAACTCCTTGCAACCCTCGACTGTCCTCAGCTTACACAGGTGCATGGAGTTGCAAACTTTGTGGTCAGATACAACTGATAAAACATTTGAGTTAATCAAAGGACCAATAAAATAAATAAAAAGATTTTAGGATAGCATCAACAGGACTGCAGAATTGTTATTTGCTCTACTTTACCTACAAAATGCAGATGCATATAATCATTCACTTAAAGGATTTAGAGGTTGTGTAATAGGATTTTGTCTGATTTCTCATTACTTCCGGGGGATTTTGGTTTAGTTGTGTGTATTAATATTGCAATAACATCCAAATAATTTAAATTCTCCCTTGTATAAGAGTGAATATACATGTTGAACTGTCCAATCACAAACTTTACAATGTCCTAGTTAACCTCAGTGATGGAGTATTTTAAGTCATTGCTGTTGTTATTAGAAACAAATCCAAGTGATTGTGCCAGTGACTCTGACTCCAGATTGCCATAATATGAAAATATGTAATGTATTGGGGGTATCTGCTGGTGTCTACTGGAATAAAATTAACAGTTACATGAACATGACAAATCTATCATGTAGATGGCTTCAGTACTCCACGTCTGATCTCTATAACCCAATGTTATAACAAATGTAATTTCTAAAAGTTATGTATTGGATATAATTTATAATGTATTTAGAAATTATAAAATAAAATTATTTATCAAATTGTTGCATTTCTTTTTAAACCACTTGTGATGAAGTGTCAGATTTTGCTTTGAGGCCACAATATGCTTGCAGTCAAACCTGACCATGCTGTTACAAAGAAAAGACATAGAGTAGCATTTTGTTTCAAAAATACAAATTCTAGCATAAACTTTCTCACACTGGGGTCCGACTCTTTAATCTGTATGTGTTTACAGATTTGTCTGTACTTGTGAGGGCCAAATGTCATCACTAGTCAAGTACATGATTGGGATAATGTGGTACAATTGTGAAAATTTTAATTTTAGGTATCTTCACAAATATTTTTTTATTATAAAGGCTTAAAATGGGTCAGATGATGCTCATCTTACCACCTCATGGTGTCAAGTCAAGTCAAGTCAAGTGGTTTTTATTGTCGTTTCAACCATATACAGTTAGTACAGTACACAGCAAAACGAGACAACGTTCCTCCAGGACCATGGTGCTACATAAAAACAACAAAGGACCAACATAGGACCACATGAGACTACACAACGAAATAAAATACCTATATAAACTACCTATATAAAGTGCACGTGCAAACATGTGCAAAAAGTACAGGACAGTACAACAAATTACTGACAATGAACAGGACAATAGACAGTGCAGCGCCGACCAGTACTCAGTAGTGCAAAAAGATGACAGTTTCTAAAAATGTAAACATAACATACTATGAGATAATGTTCTATGCACATAGCAGTTATTGAGGTAGCAGACAGTTATAAAGTGACAGTAATTAAAGTGCAACTCAGGACACGTGTGTGTCAAACCAGTCTCTGAGTATTGAGGAGTCTGATGGCTTGGGGAAGAAGCTGTTACACAGTCTGGCCGTGAGGGCCCGAATGCTTCGGTACCTCTTGCCAGACGGGAGGAGGGTAAAGAGTTTGTGTGAGGGGTGTGTGGGGTCGTCCACAATGCTGGTTGCTTTATGGATACAGTGTTTTTGGTAAATGTCTTTGATGGAGGGAAGAGAGACCCCAATGATCTTCTCAGCTGTCCTCACTATCCTCTGCAGGGCTTTGCGGTCCGAAACGGTGCAAGTCCCAAACCAGGCAGTGATGCAGCTGCTCAGGATGCTCTCAATAGTCCCTCTATAGAATGTAGTGAGGATGGGGGTTGGGAGATGTGCTTTCCTCAGCCTTCGAAGAAAGTAGAGACGCTGCTGGGCTTTCTTGGTGATAGAGCTGGTGTTGAGGGACCAGGTGAGGTTCTCCGCCAGGTGAACACCAAGAAATTTGGTGCTCTTGACAATCTCCACAGAGGAGCCGTCGATGTTCAGCGGAGTGTGTTCACCTTGTGCTCTCCTAAAGTCAACAACCATCTCTTTTGTTTTGTCGACATTCAGGGACAGGTTGTTGGCTCTACACCAGTTCGTCAGCCGCTGCACCTCCTCTCTGTATGCTGACTCGTTGTTCTTGCTGATGAGACCCACCACGGTCGTGTCATCGGCGAACTTGATGATGTGATTCGAGCTGTGCATTGCTGCACAGTCGTGAGTCAGCAGAGTGAACAGCAGTGGACTGAGCACACAGCCCTGGGGGCCCCAGTGCTCAGTGTGGTGGTGGTGGAGATGCTGTTCCCGATCCGGACTGACTGAGGTCTCCCAGTCAGGAAGTCCAGGATCCAGTTGCAGAGGGAGGTGTCCAGGCCCAGCAGGTTCAGCTTTCCAATCAGGTGCTGGGGAATGATTGTGTTGAATGCTGAGCTGAAATCTATGAACAGCATTCGAACGTATGAGTCCTTATTGTCTAGGTGGGTGAGGGCCAGATGGAGGGTTGTGGTGATGGCATCGTCCGCTGAACGGTTTGAACGATACGCAAACTGCAGTGGGTCTAGTGAGGGGGCAGCTGGGTCTTAATCTGCCTCATGACGAGCCTCTCGAAGCACTTCATGATGATGGGTGTAAGTGCGACGGGACGGTAGTCGTTGAGGCAGGACACTGAAGACTTCTTTGGCATGGGGATGATGGTGGTGGCCTTGAAGCACGTTGGAACAACGGCGCTGCTCAGAGAGATGTTGAAGATGTCGGTAAGAACATCTGCTAGCTGGTCTGCACATCCTCTGAGCACTCTGCCAGGAATGTTGTCTGGTCCAGCAGCCTTCCGTGGGTTGACTCTACGTAGAGTTTTCCTCACATCTGCCGTGGTAAGACAGAGCACCTGGTCGTTGGGAGGAGGGGTGGACTTCCTCGCCATCACGCCGTTCTGCACTTCAAACCGAGCGTAGAAGTCGCTCAGCGCATCTGGAAGGGAGGCATCTTTGTCACAGGCAACTGATGTTGTCCTGTAGTTGGTGATGGCCTGGATGCCCTGCCACATGCGCCGCGTGTCACCGCTGTCCTGGAAGTGACTGTGGATTCTCTGGGCGTGGCGCTTTGCCTCTCTGATTGCCCGTGACAGTTTGGCCCTAGCTGTTCTTAGGGCTGCCTTATCGCCTGCTCTGAAGGCGGAGTCTCGGACCTCAGCAGCGTGCGCACCTCCGCAGTCATCCACGGCTTCTGGTTGGAGCGTGTGGTGATGGTCTTGAGAAAGTGACATCATCAATGCACTTGCTGATGTAGCTGGTCACTGATGCTGTGTATTCCTCCAAGTTGGTAGAATCGCCATATGTTGCAGCCTCCCTGAACATGTGCCAGTCAGTACACTCAAAACAGTCCTGAAGAGCAGAGATGGCTCCTGCTGGCCAGGTTTTCACCTGCTTCTGAAGCGGTTTTGTGCGCCTGACTAGCCGGTCTGTATGCTGGAATTAACATAACAGAGATGTGGTCTGAGTAGCCGAGGTGGGGGCGGGGCTCCACCGCACGCGCCTGGGATGTTTGTGTAAACAAGATCAAGCTGCTCGCCCCTCTCGTTGCAAAGTCCACATACTGATGGAATTTAGGGAGCACTGTCTTGAGATTTGCATGGTTGAAATCTCCGCGACAATAAACAGTCCGTCGTGGTGAGCGTTCTGCAGTTCAGCTCATAGCCCCATACAGTTCACAGAGCTTCCTTAGCGTTAGCTGGGGGAATGTAAACTCCGGTTATGCAAACAGTGGTGAATTCCCGTGGTAGATAAAAAGGTCTGCATCTAACAGTCACAAGCTCCAACAGCGATGAACAGTAACTAGAGACTAACATAGAGTTCTTGCACCATTCCGTGTTGATGTAAACACACAAGCCACCACCGCGAAGTCTTACCGCAGAGAGCTGTATTTCTGTCGGCACGAAACGAGGCGAGCCCGTCTAGCTGAATGGCGGCATCCGAACTCTGTCGCTGAGCCACGCCTCCGTGAAAACAAAGACGCAGCAGTCTCTAAACTCACGCCACGTAGCCTGCTGGAGTCGGATATAGTCCAGTTTATTGTCCAGGGAGCAAACATTTGAGAGCAGGATAGACGGGAGAGCCGGCCGGCTAGGGTTTGTTTTAGCCTAGCATGGACCCCGCCCTCTTTCCGCGCTTCGCTCGCGACACCGCTACGACGTCCTCTCCCGGCCACCGGCATCAGGCGACGCCGAGGGCTGGAGGCCTGGTCTCCGCGAGCAAGCCGAGTACGCCGTAGCGCCTCCTGCAGGTCATCATGCAGCTTGGTTTTTGCATGATTCTTATATTTGAGTAGTGTCTGGCGATGGTAGACACGAACACTGGTTGCTCCGATGTCCATGTGTTGCAAAAGTCGGGCTTTTTTAACAAAAATAGCACCGTTGTGGATCCGGAGTGGCCGCTGCATGCTACCGCGCCGCCATCTTGGATCTGTTTCACCTGTTCATCTGTTTTTTGGATCTGGTGTGCACAGGTTTGTGTGATGGTTAGGTTTAGGGGTAGGGTTAGGGTTAGGAGAATATTATTAGCCTGATATGAGAACAATTGAAGACATACTGTAGTATGTCCTCACCAATATAGTAAAAAAAAATCTGTTTGTGCACTGTGGATGCATTAAAGTCTCACTTCTTCGTTTAAATTAAGTACAATTTTAGTTAAGTGTGATGTGTGAATGTTTGCTTTAAATCAATGTTGTGATTTACCTCAGAGTTGCTTAGTTTTGGTACATGGCTCTTTATGACTCTTTTTGAAGAATTTTGGAAAAAGATTAATTGTAAAATTAAGACTGCTGAAAAAGTGCACAGTCACTGTTACCCTCTATTTATGATGTGTAATTCTGATAAGTTGTCAATGTTGTATTCACTAAAGCTTTTCTTCAAGTGAATGTTTTTTGCTTGTTTCTTTATTGGAAGGTTCTTTATGGTATTTTGATCATCTGCATTATCTGTTTCAAACGTAGGATTTAATATTCATGAGCTAAGCATTTTCCATAGTAGGACTCTTATTTTTGCATAGTAGGATTATTATATTATTATACAAAAAACCTTCAAACACTCTCTCTCTCTCTCTCTCTCTCTCTCTCTATCAATCATGCATATATAATAATTTGCTATCTGCAGAATATCTCACTGCAATATGGAAGAGAAGGGTTGTACTACTCTGACTTCAGCTCTGAAGTCAAACTCCTCACACCTGAGAGAACTGGACCTGAGCTGCAATAAACCAGGACAGTCAGGAGTTTCGCTCCTTTCTGCCAGGGACGGATTATGACTTGCAAAGGCCCTGTGGCCAATTATCTCCAAGGGCCCCCTCCACACAAAAGTTGTTGGGGGGTGGGGGGACAATTTGTTCATGCCCAAAAGGGCTTTCGAGCGGGATCACCAAACTAGATCGCACAACATTAAAGGCCAGGTTTATGCTTATTTACATATACATTTATACATTTGGCAGACGCTTTTATACAAAGCAACTTACAGTGCACTTATTACAGGGACAATCCCCCCAGAGCAACCTGGAGTTAAGTGCCTTGCTCAAGGACACAATGGAGGTGGCTGTGGGAATTGAACCAGCAAACTTCTGATTACCAGTTTACCAGTTAGGTGCATTAGACAACTACACCACCACCACTCCATGCTTATAAAAAGAAAAGAAAAAATTTCTAATGGGGTGAGAAAAATAAACTTTCTAAAATATTTTTCTTAACCCCATTTGCCGATATCTTTTTTCTTTTTGCATAAAGTTTACAAAATTTTAGATATTTATATTTATTTACCAAAAAAATTCTGTGAGAATAGTGACCAGCGGCTATATTAAAAAACTGTACAGTATATTGTATATTAAAAAAATGTTCCAGGTCCAATACAAGAAAAGCTCAACTGTCACAGAAAGGCATTTACAGTGAAAGTGAATGGGGACAATTCCTAAACATTAATACAGGTATACACGCTGTGTCAAAAGGATTGCCACAAGATGTAAATAATTTACATGTTAGCAATTCTGTTATTTATTTTAACAATATCTGTGTAAAGTTATATCCAAAATTCTACTTTGTTTTCATGATGATTTAATGCTAGTAAACGTCTTAAAGTAATTCGTATGACTGTCTTTCGTCCACGGAATACAAATAAAGATATTTTAATTAGATAATAAGATAATAAGATATTATCTAATTATTGTCTGTCCATAAAATGCAAGTAATGGTGACCGAATTGCCAAGCTCCAAAATGGTCATAAAGGCAGCATAATAGTTATCCATAAGACTCCAGTGGTTTAATCAATGTCTCGATACAATTGGTTTTGGGTGAGAACAAACCAAAATGTAATTCTCTTTTCACTGTACATCTTACCATTGTGGTCTCTAGGCATGATTAGGATTTAAGCTCTGTTGTGTCAGAGCTCTAGATGGTGGTAGGAAGTGTAATCGAGCTTCAAATCATAATTGCCAAGGAGACTGCTCATGTCAAGGTTTATAGTGAAAAGTTATATTTTGGTCAGTTCTCACCAAAAATTTATATTTGAATTGCATATTTTAATGTTTATGGACTGGCCCCATTCAGATCCACTGTGAGTGCGTTTTATTTATGTAATTTGTGTGTGTTTGTGTGTCTGTGTGGTATTCAATATTATGCCAAAAATGCTGTTTAAATGAACTTTTATTGAACCCGAAACATAGAGAGTCTTAAGTTAAGATCAGAATGTTTAGTTAGAATGTTTCTTTAAATAAATGTATGAAGGTCACAATTGTTCAAATTGTTCAAATCGTTCTCCATTTCTCTACTGGATGCAATGCAGTATGAACAGGAAAGATTCTATTGCTCTGGCCACAGCTCTAACGTCAGACCTGTCACACCTTAAAGAGCTGAATCTGAGCCTAAATAAACCAGGAAACTCGGGAGGGAAGCTGCTCTCTACTCTGCTAAATGATCCACAATGTAAACTGGAAAAACTAGAGTGAGAAGTGTTGCTTGCACATCTTAATGTACCTTTAAAGATGACTCATTCTTTTTTCGAAAAATGAAAAACTGTGGATTCAGAATGATGCATCACAAACAATACTGTGCTTAAAGACTTTATTGATGCTACAGATTATTAATGCAGCTAAAATGAGAGAATTAGTCAACTACACACTTTCAGTTGGGTAGGTTGACTATGCAAAAAAAATTAAGCATGAAAGTTGACGATTACATGATTAGAAAAATTATTAGAATGATTGAAAATCACCCTTCAACTATGTGAAACCAAAAATAAATCCCTCATCCCAAAATATGACTTCCAAAAATAAACTGATGAATCAACAATGATTAAATGACTGAGCCAAGACTATGATTACATGCACCTTTTAGTATCAATGCATGTGAAAAGCACAATCAAAGGTTTTCATTGAGCAGGCTTCCTCTCCTTTGGTAATTTTTGTGCATTTTCAGTTTTCTCTGACAACAATGTTGGTGACTCCATGCACCTGAGTCAGCTGAGGACAGTCGAGGGATGCCAGAAGTTTGTGTGGGCCATGACACTTGGGAAGAAATGTTTCCGTCAGGTTCACCGTGGCCAGACTTGCAATGTCACTGAGAAAGAGTGGGACAAAGACAGATAATTATATACCACTAAAATGGAATAGTAGCACATCCACAGTTTTGACAAATTGATCAAAACTAAAGAGTAATTGATAAAATATTATTGTGTCCTACCCATAGTTAATCATTCTGCAGTGCTTATGTCCCAGTCCCTCAATACGGAAAATCGCATTCTTCAGCACGCAGGGCAGTGGGTTCTGGAATGTGATTTTGACTGGCACCTCTTTGCCCATCACACAATCACAAGTTGGCTGAAAGAGAAAGTCACACGCAAGCCGCATTAAAACTTGTGATTCTTGATTTAAGATAAATGCAAATGAAGACCAGAAGGTGAAATCTTAGTTTATGGAAAGTTTTAAAAGATACAGTACTTGTTGTTCAAACTCACAGTGATAACAATATCAGGAGTGCACAGTCTGAAGTTGAACCGTTTGGCCACAACTTGTTTAGTCTGAGTGACCCGTCCAGCAACAGTAAGCATCAAGGCTGCATGGTCCACCAGGTGGGTCTTATAATCCTCATATCGCACGGTCCACTCCAGAATCTTGGCTGAAGATGGAAAAGAGAGAAATACTGGATAAATAGTAATTCTCCAAGTTTGCTTTTAAAACTACATTTTCACAAAACTCCAATCTGATTGCGAAGCCTTTGTAACTATAATGGCCAGACGATTCATACTGTTTAGGTAGAAGTATCCCAAGCCTCCAACTTTTACACAGTGGAATCGGTACATTCTCTTTTGTTTTTTTTCAGTACAAAAAAGCTTGAGAACATTTTAAGTCAAACATTAAGGTAAATATTGTATTATCTGGTTATGGTTCATTACACATATTGTAGCAGTTCCGAGGTGAAATGTCCACTTTGTGGCACTAAGCGAGTTCACGTTTCAAATCAACAAAACCGACATACATACATTAAACCTTAAACTAACCATTAGTGTCATAAAAAGCAAATGTGATATGAAAAGTAAGCCTCTAGTGTTCAATACACCAGTTAACTGCTGCGATATTTAAAAGAAAAATTATTTTGCAAATATGTAGTTATAGTAATATGATTTTATGAGATTAGTTCATTTATTGTTTTGCCCCTTTTGTAACACTTGATTTCGAGTTTCTCTCAATCCTCACATTCACAAGCCTTGAGCTCAAAGCATGTCTGGTCCTTCTTCACCAAGGCCTTGTGGACTCCAGTGTAGTACATGGATGCCATGTGGCTGTGGAGGGTGACGCTACGAGGCGAGCTGCATTTGTTCTTCAGGGCAATGGAAACAACCGCATCCTTGCCGACACATGGTACATCCCCCTTCATTGTGACTTCACAGACTACCTCCTCAGCACAGGTCAGTGGGTATATGCATCTCTTGGAGCCGTGGCGAATGGCTGTTTCCACAGCATTGCGCTCCTCCTCTGAACCTGATGGATTTGGTAGGATCGAGAGGAAAGAAAAGTTGAAAAGAAGAAAACTATAAAGACAGAAAGTAAAACACTGACTTTAAACCAGTCTATAACAATGGACATGTTCCACTAACGTCTGTCAACCAGAAAGATTCTGAATACTTTTTGTCTATAGCAATAGATATATTGTTCAACATATACAGTATACACTTACTGATCACTTTATTAGGAACACCTGAACACCTACATATTCATGCAATTATCTAATCAGCCAATCGTGTGGCAGCAGTGCAATGCATACAATTATTCAGATACAGGTCAGGAGCTTCAGTTAATGTTCACATCAACCATCAAAATGGGGGAAAAATTTGATCTCTGTGATTTAGACCACGGCATGATTGTTGGTGCCAGATGGGCTGGTTTGAGTATTTCTGTAACTGCTGATCTCCTGGGATTTTTTTGCACAACAGAAAATCAAGAGTTTACTCAAAATGGTGCCAAAAACAAAAAACATCCAGTGAGCGGCAGTTCTGCGGAAACACCTTGTTGATGAGAGAGGTCAATGGCCAGACTGGTTCGAGATGACAGAAAAAGGCTATGGTAACGCAGATAACCTCTGCACAATTGTAGTGTGTTCTCAGTGAGTGTATATTGAACAATAAATCAATGTGAAACCTAACAAGATTTTTTCCTGTGAAATGCTTAGCTTGAAATGTGTGTTTGTTCTTCAATTCTAAGTGGCTTGAGTGTCTCAGGAGCTGAGATTTCCTGACTGTATCTGGATGTTCCTATGACAGATGTGTATGAGATGTGTGTTTGTGTGTGAGAGACGATTTACCTTCTGGAAATTTGTAGTGGTGTGTAATATCTACACGTTTGTCTGATCCAACAGCCTTCGTGCTGATGCAGTGACCCACTGCATTCTTGTCCACATGGATCACATTGAAGGTTCCACAAGCTGTCCTCTGCCAGAAGACTATATCACTGTTCACCTAGAGCAAGAATATAAAAATTCTGAATAAATCTACATATAGAAATCAATGTAGTGTGACTGTTTTTATGTGAGACAGAGATGGTAAGACAAAAATAAAGAGCTTAAGAGTCTGAGAGATAAAGGGGGTGAGAGTTGAGGATGAGGACATAAAAACTTCAATAACAAAATCTGAAATAATGAATTATCACGTATTACATCAAAACCATATATGCTGGATTATACAATTATGAGTAAGGATTTCACATACTTCAGCAAAAACAAAGGGCGTTTCATATTTGAGGAAGACCTGCCCGCTACGAACTGCAGCAACAGAGGTGGGGCCGCAGCGGTAGAAGCCCTGGCTGGTCTCCTGAGGAGTGGAATCAACCACCTGCCAACCTCCAAACCCAGCTGGCAGGTCTGGCCGGGTCATCCAGGCCTCGTTCCACACATGGTAGTTCCTACACAAAAAGGAGAAGAAAGACGTCTTCAGTGCTTGGGCCCTAATGATGCTATTGCTGATTAGGTTTGCACATAATCTTACCAGATTGAATCACGGTTTAGGTGATCGATTAACTCAAAGTTTTCATCAAAATAAACATCTATTGTCATAGAAATGTCAGTGTCGTGAGCAGAACAGAAGTTGGAGATGGGACGAGCGGGAATGCCTAAGCATCGTAACACTATGAGAAAGATATATAAAAAGAAACGTAAGTGAATTGCACCACATCGCTCTCTTACAGCCTTTTCTCCTTGTCCGTTTTGCACAAACTCTTACCCGTGTTGGTGACTCCGGCGAAGGCCAAGCTCTGTCCATATCTGACAGGTCTTCCTCCACTTTTGTGGAACCGGTTTAGAATGGGACTGCTACCACACCAGGCTGTGGGAGAAACTCCAGCACTATAGCAGTTTGACCAGTTACCCATCAACACACCGCAGTCATCATTGGCATTAATCTGTCAAAGGGAGACCGATAAAACGTCAAAATCAATATCAGCATGCAACAGCACTCTGGTGCACCAATCAGGCAGTTTGTTTGGCTAGGTGTAGGGATGGGAATCCTAAGGAATTAAATTATTCTAATTCCTCTTAACTATTCCAGTTCTTTTACAGTTCAATTAATGATTCTTATAGTTTTAATAATCAGAAAATAGCATGCAGCCCTTAGTAGCCTGTTGCCAAATGATTTGATCATTTCAGATTCAGATCAGATATAACAAGTCAGAAATGAATGTAAAAACGTTTTTGTCAAATGTGTGTTTACACAGACTTTTTAAGGCATTAATGCACTCCAATAATTGATCCGACGGTAAATAGAAAAAAACGAAATCCTTGAAATGTGTAGGCCTATCGGCCTATCCTGTCTCTGTCCAGCACACCATTACATAACACAGTAACAGTTCTTATTTAATTTCAAGTCACATATGATGAAAGATATAACTTCAGTAAAATTGTATTCGACTGAGCACACTAGTAGCACTTTGTAATTCATGATGTAGATTCGGTAGCGGGGCAGTGTTGCCATTGAATTGCTCTGAAGGAAACACAGTCAGAGTATTTATTATGGCATCCCATCTACATTGGCTGAAAATTGCACGTTCGGGAACAGTTAACGGAACCAAAAGTAATGAAAATTATACGATTCGGCTATTTTTTATTTTCTTTTAATGGAATCGTTTCCAACACATAGCTATGTAAGAGTGAACCTCTGGATGTCAACACAAAGATAGTAAAGCGAAGACTCACCATGGTAGATACCACTCTGGCAACGTTTATGGGACTTCCCCATCCTGAGCAAGGAGAACCACTCTTCTCCAACACAAAGAAACATGCTGCCAAGACTCCCTCATCAAACTAAGAATAACAGATCAGAAAGGAATCAAATTAAAGATTAAGACAGTGTGATTGCCATGCTGTCATTATCTTAAAATGTATGATTTTGTCCTGTGGTTTATGGAATTGATATGATTTTTACTGCTTGAAATTAAATATAAATATAGAGTGATCCTGGAAAAACCATGCTACACTTGTGTTTTAGCACTTTATAAAAATATACTACACTTCATATCTTTGTTGTTCATTCAGTCATTCATTCCAATCATTTAGTAAAAACACCTAATATTATAATCAGTATGATCTAATAAAGCCATGTAGTGAAAATCATGCATTTGGATCACTATGGTTGACTTCATATTCCTGATGCCTAATTTCCATTTTGTACTTTCTCGAAAAAGTGACTTAGGCTTTCAGACAAGTAAGCCATCACTTTACTTACTGAATAGCTTAATGTCAAACCCTGCATTCATATATAAATGAAAGCGTAATTCATACCTGACCAAAGTCCCAGGTTCTGGTAGCAATCTGATGTTTTGTTCCATAGTAGATTTTGCCCGTGCTATTCAAAACATACTCAACTTTCTTTGCTTCATCTTCCAGGTACACTGAGTCATCTAGTAAAAAAAAAAAAGAGAGAGAGAGTGTTAAAATTGTATCTTTTCTTTTCGTTTAATTTTGCTCTGATTCAAGAATTCTTGATTTTTTTCCCCAAATGAAAAAGCTCTTTATTCATCCATACCTTTACACCATGGGTTGAACAACATGTAAATGTCATTGCTAGGGTTGCATAAGGAAGTGGCTCTACCCATTGGACCACACGTGACAATAGTGAGCCTGTAACGTCCAATAGCAGCAGTTGGAAGGGAGTAAACACTCAGTTTGATTCGGTTTTGTGCCCGTTCGACTATCTTGGCCTCCCAGCGATTTTTCTTGAATTCGTCCACTACTGGAACATTCACCAGAGTGCCGTTGCTTATTGATGGAACATTACCTGTAAAACAAACACAAAAATGTAATGTCAAAATTTGCCTTTAAAAAAAAGTTAACATTTTTAGCTAACGAGTTGGTTTTGCCACTTACCAATGTTTTTAATATATTAGAATGTACTGAATCTACTATATCTAACAATTTCTCAGGATGAGTCATAGTAAACATGATTTAATAGCAAGATTGCAACTAATAACAAAGATTAATGGGGCATAAACTAACCAAGTCTCAGCTCCAGGTGAAGTTGGTCAGTCTTTGGATTAAAAGGCCTGGACAGCTCAACCCACATCTGGAAACATTGTCCTCTTCGGACGATGAGGTGATCACTACGGTAACAATTTGTGTGATGTTCCTGTCGATTCTGACACTTCCAGGATTTGATGAGGTCAACACATCGTACCTGTAGTGCCACATCTGAGTAACAGAAAGAAGAAATTCATTAGTCAGAGTGCGTAGTTATGTTGGCTTTAGAAAACAAATCCCCCACTTAGTTTATGGTTTTCCCCAAATACCTTAACCAAGACCAACATTTCTAACTATAACTCCTCCTAGAGCTTTCAAGCTACATATAACAAATGTGGCACAGACCTTCAGCCTGTTCTGACTTAGTGTGCTATATCTTTTCTAACTGATCGGACTAACGGTTTTCTTGTAACCCACATTAAAATAGGCATAAAATCCTATAAATGGGCTATTCAAATGGGCCAATACTTTGTCTGAATGATTTCAAACTTTGAAAGTCATTTCAAAGTTTTGAAACTTTCAAAACTGTCAGACACAAATATGTGCAAGGCCTTAATCTATCTATCCATTGGTTTACCTATTTGTCTTTCTTTTCCCTCTGCTTTTCTGCCTTTGTGTGACCGTTGGGTCTGTAAAACCTCCAAAACTTCACGCTTTTAAAACTGTTTAACTTTTCAGGCCAGGATTTTTTCAAGCCAATTTCCTGACGATTTGTATTTTTCCAGTTTAATGCTATTCTTAAAAGAACAAAGTGCTCTTACCTCCACAGACTTGCTTGCCAAGGCAATCATCAAAACAATCCTTAAGGAAAACTTCCTTACAGTCATAATCAAAGCATGGTGTGATATAGTTGCAAGGGTTCAAGCAAGGGTCAGCACAAGGGTTCACACAAGGGTAGACGGGAGGTTTAGCGCAAGGGTAGACGGGAGGTTTAGCACAAGGGTCTGCGCAAGGTTTCTCGCAATGCACGTAGGGCTTCATGCAAGGGTCATTGCAAACCGGCACGTAGCACGCCCCGCTCCCGAAATGGCCAGACTCCAGTTTAATGGCTGGGAAACGGCCGATAGAGCAGAAGTTCTTGTTCACGCCACACTTTACAGTAGACATGCTGTAAGGTGCAAAACAGAAAGCATGAGAGGGAGATATTAGTTGTTGTCCATTCATACTGTAGGTGGATAACCATTAATATGTTAACCATTCTTGCTTTAAATCTTACCAAATATATAAAATAAATTGCATTGTGCTTCTCATTTAAGACTCAAAATGATTATTTAAGCATTTTAAAGCTGATTACTTACGTTATGTTAGCAGTTCTTGCTCTTGACTGAGGTTGAAGAGTGCCTGTTTGTTAACAGAGTAATTGTTCTTCGAGAACACTTACTAAAGTCAGTGAAAAGTAAGTCTTGATAGATCAAGCTCTTTTTTCGCTGTAAAGTTCTCTCTGGAGCAGCCAGGTATATATACACTGTTCCATCCCCAACCCATCCACATAATTAACTGAAGTGTAAAGAATTGACATGAATAATAAGGGAGGGGAGAGTTTTAGGTGAATCACACAAGTTAATGTGAAAATTAACCTTTGAAAGCATTTTAAGGTCATTAAAAAGTCTCCGAACAACAAACACAAATTGCAGGTTTAGTATAATTGCTCTGGTAGTATAATTGATACTTAAATATTTAGAATAACTGAACTGATAGGTAGAGCTGTAATTGAGCAATTTCACAATAAGCAGCTTATGAGCATACTTTTAATTTTTTTGCAATAACTATATATATATATATATATATATATATATATATATATATATATATATATATATATACAGGTGAAACTCAAAAAATTTGAATATCGTGCAAAAGTTCATTAATTTCAGTAATTCAACTTAAAAGGTGAAACTAATATATTATTAGACTCATTACAAGCAAAGTAAGATATGTCAAGCCTTTATTTGATATCATTTTGATGATTATGGCTTACAGCTTATGAAAACCCCAAATTCAGAATCTCAGAAAATTAGAATATTGTGAAAAGGTTCAGTATTGTAGGCTCAAAGTGTCACACTCTAATCAGCTAAACACCTGCAAAGGGTTCCTGAGCCTTTAAATGGTCTCTCAGTCTGGTTCAGTTCAATTCACAATCATGGGGAAGACAGCTGACCTGACAGTTGTGCAGAAAACCATCATTGACACCCTCCACAAGGAGGGAAAGCCTCAAAAGGTAATTGCAAAAGAAGTTGGATGTTCTCAAAGTGCTGTATCAAAGCACATTAATAGAAAGTTAAGTGGAAGGGAAAAGTGTGGAAGAAAAAGGTGCACAAGCAGCAGGGATGACCGTAGCCTGGAGAGGATTGTCAGGAAAAGGCCATTCAAATGTGTGGGGGAGCTTCACAAGGAGTGGACTGAGGCTGGAGTTACTGCATCAAGAGCCACCACACACAGACGGGTCCTGGACATGGGCTTCAAATGTCAAACGTCTTACCTGGGCTAAAGAAAAAAAGAACTGGTCTGTTGCTCAGTCAAGTCAAGTCAATTTTATTTGTATAGCGCCTTTCACAACACACATCGTTTCAAAGCAGCTTTACAAAATATAAGGTCTATTGCTCAGTGGTCCAAAGTCCTCTTTTCTGATGAGAGCAAATTTTGCATCTCATTTGGAAACCAAGGTCCCAGAGTCTGGAGGAAGAATGGAGAGGCACACAATCCAAGATGCTTGAAGTCCAGTGTGAAGTTTCCACAGTCTGTGTTGGTTTGGGGAGCCATGTCATCGGCTGGTGTTGGTCCACTGTGCTTTATTAAGTCCAGAGTCAACGCAGCCTTCTACCGGGACATTTTAGAGCACTTCATGCTTCCTTCAGCAGACAAGCTTTATGGAGATGCTGACTTCATTTTCCAGCAGGACTTGGCACCTGCCCACACTGCCAAAAGTACCAAAACCTGGTTCAATGACCATGGTATTACTGTGCTTGACTGGCCAGCAAACTCGCCTGACCTGAACCCCATAGAGAATCTATGGGGCATTGCCAAGAGAAAGATGAGAAGCATGAGACCAAACAATGCAGAAGAGCTGAAGGCCGCTATTGAAGCATCTTGGTCTTCCATAACACCTCAGCAGTGCCACAAGCTGATAGCATCCATGCCGCGCCGCATTGAGGCAGTAATTAATGCAAAAGGGGCCCAAACCAAGTACTGAGTACATATGCATGATTATACTTTTCAGTGGGCCGACATTTCTGTATTTAAAATCCTTTTTTTTATTGATTTCATGTAATATTCTAATTTTAGAATATAATCTCTACAAATTTAGAGATTCTGAATTTGGGATTTTCATAAGCTGTAAGCCATAATCATCAAAATGATATCAAATAAAGGCTTGAAATATCTTACTTTGCTTGTAATGAGTCTATATAATATATTAGTTTCACCTTTTAAGTTGAATTACTGAAATTAATGAACTTTTGCACAATATTCTAATTTTTCGAGTTTCACCTGTGTGTGTGTGTGTGTGTGTGTGTGTGTATATATATATATATATATATATATATATATATATATATATATATATATATATATATATATATATATATATATATATATATAAACACAAATTAAATAATTAAATATTAAATAAACACAAATAATTTTATAACATAGTTCTTATTGTATGTTTATACATACAGAGATCGGTGGCTGGTTAATACTACTTTATCATGGGATGATTAATTCACATTATTTATTTGAGAAACCCTAAGCAAGAAACATTTCAGCATGTTTCTGTATAATATTGCTTATGTTAATATTGTTTGACTGTATATTACTTTTAGAGAGCATTTCTTTATAACCCTACTGTAAGAGATTGGTTGCTTAAAGGTAAGCGATATGTGCCGTTCAGAAATGCCCTCAAACAGAGCCGTTAGATTAGCCCCGCCCCCTCTTCTCAAAACCGCGCGATTCAAAGACACAAAATGGGCTTTATTGAGACCGACATCGAGCAGAAACGTTTGTCAAAAACAACAGCAGCAAAAAAAAGTGCTCTCAACTGACAACTGTTATGAGCAACATGGCATAAAAAAGGCAGTATGCCTCAATAATTCGCTGCAACTACAGCACAATGAAAACCGCAAAATGATTGACAGGCACAAAGCGTCAGAGGCCACGGCCTGCGGACACACTTTTGTTTGCTGTTTACAGAGTCTAGAGATGTCACAGAGATCGGTGAGATATCTCACGACACTTGTTTCAGTTATATCTTTCAGGAAGTATGAATTATTTTTGAATACCTTTCCATGTAAAAAATCATATACGTACAGCACTGTTGTCTCATATATTTAATTCCACCTTCTTTGAGTTGTACAGTTTTTGTTTTGGTAAATTAAATGGGCTTGAAATGGACAACAGAACAAAACATAATCAAATGTAATCTGGGGAAGTTGACATGCACACTTGACACAAACAATTGCATAGATAGATATATCTATCCTTGCAAAGTACACACTATTTTGGTTAGGTATGAATGAGAGGCTTTCAGAGGGGCATTTCAGGTTTGACCGTAATCATATACCATGTACAGTATATCCACGTTCTCTAGTCTCAGACACACATGTATGAAGAAAAATCATTATATACTGTACACACCCAAAGTAGATCATGTTTTGAAGTCTCTGTCTTTAGAAATGCACACAAACCACAGTTGTGTAAGTAAGCTGTATAATTTGTTTCATAACTGCCACTGTGTCATTATACTTTTTTAAATTTCACAAAGGAACAAAAATTATAATTTTGGACTTGAATGTCTGAAATAGGTGTAGTTACCATCATAATCATCAAACACAATAGTAAGAGCATAATTAATTGATTTTTAATGTGTGCTTAATAGCGTAAAACACTTGACAGTTGGGTTTGGCATTAATTCAGTAGTTGGTCAAATTATCTGTACAGATTCTAATTTCCTTTGCATAATCCACCTAATTTAGGACAATTGGGTATTATGCATTAATGGAATGATACATCTAACCTTGCCTTGCTTTTTGGCTGGCCATAATTAAATAATGGCTATCAGGCATATTCATTGTGCATATTTCTATACAACATCACACTTTCCCAATGAATGATTCAGTTTAAACACAATGGCTGTAATTATCTGGTCTGTATAGTACTTCCTTCTAAAGCACTATCAATCTCAACCCTATTCTTTGTGCCTACTTCTATTATATCTTATTTAGTAGAGCAATATACATATTGATCATCTCATAACAAGGCCACATGTCAAGGTTTGGATAGCAGAGATGGGACCAAGTCACACATGTGCAAGTCTCAAGTAAGTCTCAAGTCTTAACCTTCAAGTCTCAAGTAAGTCCCAAGTATTTTTTTCTTGGGCAAGTCAAGTCAAGTCACAGGCTATGTCAAGTCCAAGTCAAGTCACCTTATTATTGTAATTTTACCTGCAGAATCTGATCATAATAAAGTGAAAAGACAAGATATATGTAACTGTCAGTAAATTACAATACTCATGTTCAGTAAAATACATCATGGAATCAAACAAAATTGTAACTTCATAAAATTATTTATTTTTCACTTCTGCCAACAGTGTTTGAAATGTTTTACATTTTCAACATTGAGTCCATAAAACAAATAACAGCTTAACATCCAACAGACTTCTCTCTGAACACCTCCCTCTCTCTCTCTCAAACACAGTTATGTACATTAAACTTTGTTACATTTCTCCTCTCTCTCTCACACACACACACACTCTCTCACACACTCCCACACCCACACTCACTCACTCACTCACTCTCGCGCTCACACACACACACACACACACTCACTCACTCTCGCGCTCTCACACTCCCACACCCACACTCACTCACTCACTCACTCACTCACTCACTCACTCTCGCGCTCTCACACTCCCACACTCCCACACTCACACTCACTCACACAGAGTATATCCATAAGCCTATTTTTGCAATGTCTGTGAGTGGGAAACGTTGAGGTACCAGCGCGCGTGAATGTCATGGCAACGTACAAAACAAAGTACCTCGCGCGGGAAACACTTAACGTAAATGCGCGTAACTAACGTAAATCAAGCAGGCTAGTATGCAGCATAAGCCACGAAGTGTTGGCGAAATAAAAAATTAATGGACAGATTTTTTTTTTTCAGAAAACTTCTTGCACAAAATAAATTCAAGCACTTTCAAGGACCTGTATCTATGTATGTTTATTTTCAAGAACTTTCCAGGGCCTTGAATTTTATTTTTCAGATTCACAAACTTTCAAGGATTTCAAGGACCCGTGGGAACCCTGCTATTATTACACTAGCTAACTACCAACTAACCAGATAAAATTAACAAATTGACAAGCACTTACTGGGCAGAATGGCTCTTCAAATGGCGGATCGAAATTGGAGGTTGTCGTCTGGCTGTCCGCGATCTTAACGTTGCATGTCTTGCAAAGCGCTGTTCGTCTTTTGCCATCTTGATAATAATTTTTGAAGCCGAAAGCGATGACCCTCGGTAACGTTACCCCTCCGGCTGACATGTTGATGTGTTATCTGATCTAAGTGGGCGTGGTGTGCGTAAGGTACGAGAGGGCATGGCTGATGATAGCCTATAGTGTCGTGATCCAGTCATGACAAAACTATTCTCAGCCTGCGCTCCAGCTAGATCAACTTTTTTTTTATTAAATAATTTATATATTTTATATTCAAACTGAAAACACGATGTGATTAACACTCAAGTCATTCAAGTCTTCGTGTCTCAAGTCAAGTCAAGTCCCGAGTCTTTAACTTCCAAGTCCGAGTCAAGTCTCAAGTATTTTATTTTCTGTCAAGTCAAGTCACAAGTCATAAAAATAGCGACTCGAGTCGACTCGAGTCCAAGTCACCAAGTCACAAGTCCCCATGTCTGTTGGATAGATTAGACAGTAAAAGAACAAAAAGTTCTCATAATCAACGTGTTGAATGCTGGAGAAATGGCCAGAAGTAAAGATCTGAGTGACTTTGACAAGGGCCAAATTGTTATGACCAGAGGAGTGGGTCAGAGCTTCTCTGAAATGGCAAGGCTTGTGGGGTGCTCCCGGTCAAGTCAAGTCAAGTGGTTTTTATTTATAATAAGTCAAGTCGTTTCAACCATATACAGTTAGTACAGTACACAGCAAAACGAGACAACGTTCCTCCAGGACCATGGTGCTACATAAAAACAACAAAGGACCAACACAGGACCACATGAGACTACACAACAAAATAAAATACCTATATAAACTACGTATATATACCTATATAAAGTGCACGTGCAAACATGTGCAAAAAGTACAGGACAGTACAACAAATTACTGACAATGAACAGGACAATAGACAGTGCAGCGCCGACCAGTACTCAGTAGTGCAAAAAGATGACAGTTTCTAAAAATGTAAACATAACATACTATGAGATAATGTTCTATGCACATAGCAGTGGTGAGTACCTACCGACAGTGGTCCGAGGCGGGACAAACTACAAACTGGTGACAGGGTGTTGTGCGCCCAATGCTGTCAATGTGTGGGGGCATTCACTAGACGTCAATTTATGGGCCACCTTCCTAAACATCGTTGCAGACCAGGTATACCCCTTCATGGCAATGGTATTCCCTGATGGCAGTGACCTCTTTCAGCAGGATAATGGGCCCTGACACACTGAACACATTGTTCGAGAATGGTTTGAGGAACATGAGGAAGAGTTTAAGGTGTTGCCCTGGCCTCCAAATTCCTTTCGACTCCAAATTCCGAATTTGATAATCTGTGGGATGTGCTGAACGGCGGCTCCACCTTGCAATTTACAGGACTTGAAGGATCTGCTGCTAATGTCTTGGTGCCAGATACCACAGGACACCTTCAGAGGTCTTGTAGAGTCCATGCCTCTGCGGGTTGCACAGTTGCTATTTAGCGCTCAGTTACATTGATGTACTGTAATTGTTGTGTTTTTTAAAGGATAAACTAAAAAAGATAATAATTGAAAGATAAAACAGTCTGATTATTTGAAGATTAGGCCTGTACATGTTTTTAAAAATTAGGGCTTTTTACATATAATATTAAAATGGCTAAAGTTACTTATTTTTTCCCTCAGAAATCGCAAAATATATAAATTAATTTTAATTTAATAGTGGTATCCGCATTGGTTTCGATATCGGCGATATTGGCCTTGATATTGCTTGATATCTCCGATCCCTATCCGCCTATCAGTCAGGTGGCGTTAAATGCAATATCAGCTTTGACCAAAAGAGGGCGCAAACGAGCAACTGAACTTTCAAGTTCTGTCAGCGTTAAGATTTCATCAATGCAGCAATGCAGTTCACAGTGAATATATACACACAAAAGCCACATAAGAGAGAGCAGGGCTAGTTGTCACACATGGAAAAGTTCTTTTCAATCAACTAGCACCAAAACTTAAATTAGAATATTTTTTGAAATTTTATCTTCTAAAATAAAATGCCAATATCATCATATTTTCATATTTTGTTATATTTATTGGGGAAAACAATTGGGAAATCTTTGTAATTTTATACAGTACAATTTATTAATCAACATTTCTATTGGCCAAAATAATTGTTGGATTTCTTTTATATGTTCCTTTTTTTTTACTGTTTAATGAATTGCTTTGCTGTTGAAAATGTGCTGAAAAGCCTGTAACAAGCTACTTAATGGCAGGTTCCCAATGGGAGGTGTGACAACATGCCCCATTATTAGCAAAAGGTCAATATGTGTTATATGAACTTTTTTCTGGGAAATTGACGTGAAAATTAGAGCATTTCTTTGACCAAAACTTTAAAGTGTGTGTCTACAAAGAAATTGACTTGGTCTCCCCTACACTGAAACCACATCTGAAATGATTTATGTTTATGTTGTTAAGAGAGAGAATGTGTATGCATCTACTGTATGTGACGGAAGTGTTTGTGTTTGTGTGTGTGTGTGTGTGTGTGTGTGTGTGTGTGTGTGTGTGTGTGTGTGTGACCACACACCATCAGGAAACTGGTGACAACATGCTATTTCAGCAGAACTGTTGAAGCCATTTCACTTCCTCTCCATGTTGTTATGAGCAACAACACTTCTCCAGGGGTCAGTCAATATTACTGAAGTTTATAAGAACAGCACTTTAATTTATTAAAACATAAAGGCATAGTTCACCAAAAAAATAAAGAAATAATAAAATCAGTTACTCACCCTCATGTTGTTCCATGTGTACATGACTTTCTTCCTTCTGTGGAACAAAAAAGGAGATGTTATGCAGAATTCTATTCTCAGTCACCATTCACTTTCATTGTATAGAGAAAAGATGCAATGAAAGTAAGGTGAACAGGGCTATACAATTCTGTCTATTAGAAGAAAGAATGTCATACAGGATTGGAACAACTCGGGGGTGAGTAAATGATGATAGAATTTTCATTATGGGTGAATTCACTCTTTAAATGCTCCAAAGAATTGATCATATCAAACTCTTTTTCATGTTTTAAAATGGAAAGATTACTTGCTCACAGTTTTGCGATATGCTTTGAACCATCTTACTTTGAACAATTTAGCATATTAAACTTTCCTGAGCGTGATGAGACTTAAAATGTCACACAACAACAATGCATTTCACTCACATATAAAAATGATATAAAAATATAATAGAAAATGATAGATTTTAACGATAACACTCATAACGATATATATATATCCATCCATCCATCCATCTTCAACCGCTTATCTGAAGTCGGGTCGTGGGGGCAGCTGCTCCAGCAGGGGGCCCCAAACTTCCCTATCCCAAGCCACATTAACCAGCTCTGACTGGGGGACCCCGAGGCATTCCCAGGCCAGTGTGGAGATGTAATCTCTCCACCTAGTCCTGGGTATCCCTGAGGCCTCCTCCCAGCTGGACGTGCCTGAAACACCTCCTTAGGGAGGTGGCCAGGGGGCATCCTTACCAGATGCCCAAACCACCTCAACTGACTCCTTTCAACACAAAGGAGCAGCGGCTCTACTCCGAGCTCCTCACGGATGACTGAGCTCCTCACCCTATCTCTAAGGGAGAAGCCCGCCACCCTTCTGAGGAAGCCCATTTCGGCCGCTTGTACTCGCGACCTAGTTCTTTCGGTCATGACCCAGCCTTCATGACCATAGGTGAGGGTAGGAACAAAAATTGACCGGTAGATCGAGAGCTTTGCCTTCCGGCTCAGCTCTCTTTTCATGACAACGGTGCGATAGAGCGAGTGCAATACCGCCCCCGCTGCCCCGATTCTCCGGCCAACCTCCCAGTACAGTACTGTGCAAAAGTCTTAGGCACATAAGATGTTTCTAAAAAGCATTTGTCTTAAGATGGTTATTTCTATCTTCAGCTTTAGTGTGTCAATAGGAAATATAAACCTACTTTTGCAAATAGAAAAGAATAGAAGAACAGGGAGCCCTGCTACAGATGGCATGGTCCCCACAGAGACCCCCACGTAACATCGTATCAGTCTGAGATTACATAAAGAGACAGAAGCACTTGAGACAGCCGAAATAGATAGAAGAACTGTGCTGAATTATCCAAGAAGCTTGGAACATCCTATCTAAATATCTAGGAGAATTGGTGCTGTTTTAAAGTTAAAGGTGGTCACACCGAATATTGATTTAGCTTTTTTAAGTTTACTGGACTTTGTATGATGTTAATTGATTGAATGGATTGAAATGATGACTATTTATTTTATTATTTTTGAAGACATCCTCACTATGCAAAATTTTTCACAAGTGACACAACTTCAGCACATTACTAGATATAGTATAGTTTTTTTTTTTTCAATGCGACTCATCAGATCACTCCTGTGGCCAATTTCAACCAGCTGAGAACCACTGACGTAGATCATGCTGATGGTTGATTTTGACTTGTTTTGAAGCAGTCCTTTAGAAGTAAAACTGATCTTTAGGGGATCCGCTTAGAAAGAGGAATGCACACTTCCACTTCATGTGTGACTGAGGTCAACTGCCCATCAAGAAAACAATAATAATTTCAATAGCCCCTTTCACACATTACAGGAAAATCATTGGGTTGCATTTACTGGTAAATGTACCATATAGTATGTGCTTTTCACACACACACCATCAATATGGAAATTTAGTTATAAGTAATGATACAACTTCTCATTAAGGGAAATTGCCAAAGCAAAATTCACAATTTTTTTCAAAAGGGTCGTGTTCACACATGACTAACCTAAAAATTGGAAAAAGGCTCTATGTGTGAAAGGAGCTAGTGTTAATGTTTGGTCTGTTTATGTGTATATGTGTGATTTTTAAAACTTCCCAAAACCTGTTAAAATTTTTTATTTTTTTCTTTGATCTTAAAAGATCTAATGTAAGATAGAAACTCCAAAAAACTTTACAGATCTTTATTGTAAAGGGTATAAACAATGTTTTCCATGCTTATTCAATGAACCATCAACAATTATGAACATGCACCTGTGGAACGGTCGGTAAGACACTAACAGTAGGCAATTAAGGTCACAGTTATAAAAACTTAGGACATTAAAGAGACCCTGAAATACACCAAAAGAAAGATGCCCAGGATCCCTGCTCAGCTGCGTAAATGTGCATGCTGCATGGAGGCATGAGGACTGCAGATGTGACCAGTGCAATAAATTGCAATGTCCATACTGTGAGACGCCTAAGACATCGCTACAGGGAGACAGGAAGGACAGGTCACTGGATCATCCTCGCAGTGGCAGACCACGTGTAACAGCACATGCACAGGATCGGTACATCCAAATATCACACCTGCGGGACAGGTACAGGATGGCAACAACAACTGCCCAAGTTACACCAGGAATGCACAATCCCTCCATCAGTGCTCAGACTGTACGCAATAGGGTCCGAGAGAGGCTGGACTGAGGGCTTGTAGGCCTGTTGTAAGGCAGGTGCTTACCAGACATTACCGGCAACAATGTCACCTATGAGCACAAACCCACCTTTGCTAGACCAGACAGGATGGCAAAAAGTGCTCTTCACTGACGAGTTGTGGTTTTGTCTCACCAGGGGTGATGGTCGGACTCGTGTTTATCATCAAAGGAATGAGCGTTACACTGAGGCCTGTACTCTGGAGCGGGATAGATTTGGAGGTGGAGGGTCCATCAAGGTCTGGGGCGGTGTGTCACAGCATCATTGGACTGAGCTTGTTGTCAATGCATGCAATCTCAACGCTGTGCGTTACAGGGAAAGCATCCTCCTCCCTCATGTCGTACCATTCCTGCAGGCTCATCCTGACATGACCCTCCAGCATGACAATGCCACCAGCCATACTGCCCGTTCTGTGTGTGATTTCCTGCAAGACAGGAATGTCAGTGTTCTGCCATGGCCAGCAAAGAGCCCGGATCTCAATCCCATTGAACACATCTGGGACCTGATGGATCGCAGGGTGAGGGCTAGGGCCATTCCCCCCAGAAATGTATGGGGACTTGCAAGAGCCTTGTTGGAAGAGTGGGGTAACATCTCACAGCAAGAACTGGCAAATCTGGCGCAGTCCATGAGGAGGAGATGCAATGCAGTACTTAATACAGCTGGTGGCCACACCAGATACTGAATGTCACTTTTGAATTTAGGGACACATTATTCCATTAAACAAACATTAAACTTGTCCAGTTTATGTCTTCGTTGTTTAATCTTTTTATGTTCATACGTATATTTACACGTTGAATTGCAGAGTTTTTAACCTCCCCTTTTGCATTGTATTATCACACCTCTTTTTCTTTTTTTTTTTTGCCACATTTTCACCCACTTCACTAACAGACACAAACAACACACACACAAGCTGCAACTTACCACAAAACCAATCATATTGTATGTTCACATTGAGGTTAGTCTCAAGCAGAATATGAAGGCGTCTTTAAGATGTGAAACTGAAGTGTTTTAAGCATATCTCGAAGAAAACCAAAAGTTTGATCATATAAATGTTTAACACAGAATGCATGTAATTGCAGTAACATGTACTGGTATTAGACAATTGAGTTTCATATGTATTATTAGTGGTGCTTACTGAGGCTACTAGTTATTTGTTCACAACCTAATTATTAAACTTGTTTTGTACTGTTTGTGCTAGAGATATGAATGGTACATCAAATCATGTGCATTGCTGAAAAGAGGTGTGCTGTTACTTTTCTACGCAATTCAACTTAAGATTTTCACCTGGCAACAAATCCCATGGACTTTAAGGAAGGGACATGAACCATATATCTAGAAATTATAATATCATAGAGACATGGGTGTGGACTGTTTTGACTTGGGCCAGTAAGCAGCCACCCAAAACACTTTATCTAACACCTTGCGATGCCCTAGCAACAACCCATTACACAAGAGCAACCATATAGCAACATAATTAAAAGCACTCAGAACACCTCAGCAAATGCATAGCAGCATCCTGAAAATCACCTTCCATATTTCAGAACTGTGGTGGTAAATTACTCAACATGATTAAATGGGAAATCGGCATGTTGCTAGCGAATGTTCAGGTACCCTGAAATTGACCCCATTCTTTCAAGTTATTGACAAACAAATAAACCAATTAGCTATTTTTTTAATAATTTCAAATGTGTTTACCATTTAACTATGGTGCTTCAAGACATGAGGTTTTGGGCCCATGGGCACCAGGAAGTTATCACATTCACATAAACAATGGTAAGCACAATTCAAAAGTTCCTGCTGATTATATTAAAGCTGATGTAACTTTTTCAGTGTGTTAAAATACTTTTTCTGTCCTTTTTAATATGCATAGAAAAATATAAGCAAGCCATTCAAAGGTTAATTTTCTCAAAAACTGAAATGACTGTGTCTCTGTGGTGCTATAAAAATTATTGTGTGTGTTTTGAGAGACCCGCTTAGACCCACCCCAACAACCTTACGCATACAATGGCGTGAGCTGGGGCGGGACTCTCTGACTGTTTGAATAGCTGCATTCGAGGGGCATATTCAGAAAGCTGTTTTGAAAAAATTGTTGATTTACATTCAGTTGTGGTAGTGTAACTGAAATTACATACTTCAGCTTTATATTTTTATAACTAAGAATACAACTCGCTTTACAACTCGCTTTTGGTGCCATTCCGTGGACATTTCTGGAGCTCACATGTGCCTATATGTTCAACAACACTTCCAGCTTCGGCCACTGGGGGCAGTGATTAAAATTTTGCAGTGACTGAAATTAAGACCGATTTCAGTAATATCCAATCTATCCAGTCTGAAGTACTATCATTAGAAGCAGTGTAGGTGATGCTATATTGGGTAAGTTACTCAAAAAATTTATCTACCACAAATGACTAATTACTTCTCTGAAGTCATCACTGCAAAAGTAGAAGAGTAGATTCATTTGAAGTGGCATACCAAGAAAAGGTGTGTGTGTGTGTGTGTGTGTGTGTGTGTGTGTGTGTGTGTGTGTGTGTGTATTTGTGTGAAAGACAAATAGGCAGAACGAACACAAGAGAAAGTGTGTAACAGAAATCGGTCTCAATGGTATAGTTGGGATTATGGATTGGCCAAAGATTCATCTAATCTCACTGAAGAGGTCTCATGTCAATCTCTGTTTTACCTCAACAATGTTTACCTTACCAAAGAGAGAGAAAGAGAGTTAGAGAGGTAAAAAGACACTTGTATCTAGTACATGCACACATTTCTATTTACTGAATACATATTTTAGCCTGCTTAAAACCATTATGCTAAAGTTAATCACTCTGGGAGAGCATGTGAAAAAGAAACTACCGACAGAGGAACAAAAATAAATTCGGAAGAACACAAAATCGTGGTGCTATCTTTAAAAAAAAAACAAATGATCAGACAGACTGATCACACTGTGAATTCGGCGACAGTAGGCCAGAAGTTCTTCACCTAAAATCAGTTTGTTCTTACCTAAATTTGAATCACTGCCCCCAGTGGCCGAAATCTGGAAGTGTTGTTGAATGTAAACTCCAGTTTCCAGGTGAAGTGTCCACAAGGTGGCCTCAAAAGAGAGTTGTATTTTTAATTATAAATTATGTAATACAGTAAACAGGATTGCATATTTTATTACTGTAACTCTATCCCCTAACCCCAAACCTAACAATCAGTGGAGTAAATAATTATTTTAAAGAAAAAATGCAACCTTGGAATCATGCTCACACCTTCACTAGAGTACTGTACGTTCAGGAACCATGGTGTAAGGGGTAATCTAGAGTAATCCTACTTTATTGGCTGTTACCGCTGTGACGCAGGTCCACTCGCCCTGATAGATGCTGGGTGACATCTATCCTGACCTGACATTATGGTAATTAATTTACATACACTTACACAGTTACTAACTCACACATACTCATGTACATATAGACATCTAAACAGGAATTTCCAATTGGCTTAAACTTTTTGTAAATTAAGCTCATTATAATCACTGCACACTTACCATGACAGAGACCCTAAGCCTAGAATAAAACGTGTGCTATTTTTAGGACTGAAAAAAGATTTATTTAATGTCCTTATGATCCACGTTTTTTTCTTTTCTTTTTTCAGATTTAATTAGCTTTTTAGGCAGTTTTCAGCTAATTTGTTCCCAAAGCATAAAGCTAAGATTTATGTTAGTGGTTGACCAGTATATGCTTTCAGTGGCACATTATTACACTTTTACCATCTTGAAAATGTGATTACATTCTTGCTTTTTATTGACTGAGATGGATTCCCTTCTTCTGTCCCAAGATGCTTCAATGCTTACATACTGCTCACCTCTGTACTCACCTGCCTAAAGTAGGTACAACTCAATCAGATCTGCTTTTTTTTTCTCTAGAGGGCAGCATTGGTATTCACTGCTAACTGCAAGGCTGAAAAGATGTTTTTTTGTCACTTTAAAATGGGTTCATATGTATTTTCCCCCACAGCAATGCTCTTTCAAAAACATATTTTTTATGTTAGTGTAAAACATGATGGTCCATGTATCCCAGCATGAAATGGGAATGTTCCAAAGAGCCCCTACAATGGAAGCAAGGAAATCTGACCCTTTGAACAAATGAGTTACCATGGTCAGTCACACATTAAAATTAATACAGAATATTCAATTCTTATTTACTCATTTTGCCTCATAACTTTATTTCGTTTTACATATATATATATATAATTATTTTTTTTACATAAAAGACAAAGAAACATGTAAAATGAATAAGTTTCCTTTGTTTAAAGTACATTTTGAATTCCAGATTTTCATTGTATTCTTTGGGAAACGATAAATACTTTTGTTTTAAACCTTAAACATATTTGCAAACCTTAAAGAAAATGTTGTTGTAAATAAACATGCATATCTTGTTTATGCATCATGGATAGCTCCTGTATATAACGTGTATGATCCGCGCTTGTTTGGATTGGTGTGCGCACCTGTCACTCAGGTTCACCGTCACTCGTGCTTTAGTTTACGGGTTAATCTGCAAGCATCTTCACTGTCAGTAACCGAGATGACACGAGCAACTAGCGGTTTACATGAAACAGCAGCTGAAAATGTGATGATGATACGGGTAAGTACTGCATTAACACAAACAGATATGTTTATTTTTGGTATTTCAAGAGTTTGCACGTAGGCTATATCTGCACTGATTAATTCTTGTTGTGCATTATTATTCATTCAGTGCGCACTTTAAAGGAATTATACTAAAGGGCGTGTAACTTCTTGTTTTATTATTGTTTCAGAATAATACAAGATGTAAATACTAAAAGCGTCCCGGTCGTCTCGCTTTGGTTCACTAAAGCGACTGGGTCTTCATCAATCTGATATTCACGTTCTTGGAAAAGCATGTCTCTCAGTTTTATTTGAGTATTTTGTTCGGATATAAAACTCATCGCCATGCAGCTGTCTGACGCCGGACCCTGACTCTCACGGCCCCCCGAGAGCCGTGAGAACTCGCGTCCAACACCCTCGCCGCGAACTTCAGCGCTTTGTGCAAACAGGACATCTGGCAAGCTTTTACGCACAGTGGTGAGTCTCAGCAGAGGCGCGCTACATGCAATGTATATGCACAGCCGTGCATATAAAGTCTCAACTGACTAAATAATTGTTTCTAGTGTTATGTAATGAAATTATGACATTTTATATGTAATGTTGCCACTGGATTGGACGCCACTGCACGTTCCTCTTTTAATATAACATGGCCAAAGCAATCTAAGATTGGAGAGCAGTCTAGACCTGTAAAAAACCGGATCTCTAATCAATCACCATGGACGAGCATTTGAGTAACAGTGACTACAGTAACCTGAGCGTGCTGAACTGGGAGCAGGTGAGGCGTCTAGACGCCATCCTAACCGAATCCATCCCCATTCACGGGAAATGGAATTTCCCAACGTTGGAAATGAAGCCTCGGGACATCGTCAACGTGGTGCGGTGTCGCATGGAAGAGCGCAAAATCCATGTTCGGGAGGTTCGGCTGAACGGTTCCGCGGCCAGCCACGTTCTTCACGAGGAGAGCGGATTGGGCTACAAGGACCTGGACCTCATATTTTGCGCTGATCTGAAAGGAGAAGTAGAGTTTCAGACCGTCAAGGATATTGTTCTCGATTCCCTCTTGGATTTCTTGCCGGAAGGCGTGAATAAAGAGAAAATAACTCCGGTGACATTAAAGGTAAGGGTTAAAATTTAGCACATAACTTCATCTCAGTTCCTTAAATTTGCTTTTAGTAGTGTTTAAAGATCTGCAATGCTCTTGGTTCAAACCCTGAATCTAAATGACTTTTCATTCATTACAAATAATGGGTAATCATGACATCCTATTATTTGACATTGACTGGACCTAGATGTGCCCTGGTAAGTGTGTATTAGATTTAAGCTTGCCCTAGAAAGTGTGTATTAGATTTAAGCTGCAATAAGATAAGCACACTGGTAGTAAAAACGTTGGTTTCTTATACTACAAAGAGGATTTCTCTAAACCAATTTACAACGGATCCGCTTTCGCCTTCCTCTTCTCTGCGTGTGCAAAGGCAGACAGCATTTTCTTGTGTGCAAATTAGACAGATACCATTCAAAACTGCAACTTTTATGGCTATATTAATTTCATGCTTTTATAATCAGCTACAACATTTATACCACCTGCCTAATATTGTTTAGGCCCCCCTTGTGCCACCAAAACAGCACCAACCCGCATCTCAGAATAGCATTATGAGATAATATACTTCTCACCACAATCGTACAGAGTGGTTATATACTGTAGACTTTATCAGTTCAGAACCAGTCTTGACATTCTCTGTTGACCTCTCTCATCAGCAACTGTTGCTCACTGGATGTTTTTGGGTTTGGCACCATTCTGAGTAAATTCTAGAGTGTGTGAAAATCCCTGGAGATTAGCAATTACAGAAATACTCAAACCTGCCCATATGGCACCAACAACCATGCCATGCTCCAAATCATTGAGATACATTTTTCCCCATTCTGATGGCTGATGTGAACATTAATTGAATCTCCTCACCCTATATCTGTACGATTTTATGCACTGCACTGCTGCCACATGATTGGCTGATTAGATAATCATATGGATGATTGTTAGTGCCAGATGGGCTGGTTTGAGTATTTCTGTAAGAATCATATATGTGAACTTTCCTATTGAGGAAATGGTTAATGTAGGGTTAAATATGACATATTTCAGTTTAATTGCCCATATTTCTCTCTTTCTTTCAACATAGCTCAATTTTCATTGTATGAAACTTTTTCTTGGTCTTTTCCACATTACTGCCAATCTCCAAATCCCTCTTGCTTTCTCTTTCCTCAGGAAGCATATGTGCAGAAAATGGTGAAAGTATGCAACGATTCAGACCGCTGGAGTTTAATCTCACTCTCCAACAACAGTGGCAAGAATGTCGAGTTGAAGTTTGTGGATTCCCTGCGCCGTCAGTTTGAATTCAGCGTGGATTCTTTCCAGATCCGTCTGGACTCCCTCCTCCTCTTCTATGAGTGCTCAGAGAACCCAATGGCGGAGACGTTCCACCCCTCCATCGTTGGCGAGAGTGTTTACGGTGACTTCAGCATCGCTTTGGATCACCTGCAGCGGAAATTGATCTGTACGCGAAATCCAGAAGAGATCCGTGGTGGTGGGTTGCTGAAATACTGCCACCTGTTGGTACGAGGTTTCCATGCAGCTTCCGAAGTCGAGATGAAAATTCTTGAACGCTACATGTGCTCACGGTTCTTCATCGACTTCTCGGATGTGGCGGAACAAAGGCGCAAACTAGAGTCGTATCTGCAGAATCACTTTGTAGGACTTGAGGACAGAAAATACGAGTATTTGACCACGCTGCACAGCGTCGTTAATGAAAGTACGGTGTGCCTGATGGGACATGAAAGACGACAGACTCTGAGCCTCATAACAATGTTGGCAGTACGTGTTCTGGCAGAGCAGAATGTGATTCCCAATGTAGCCAACGTTACTTGCTTCTACCAGCCTGCGCCGTACATTGCTGATGGCAACTTTAGCAATTATTACATTGCTCAGGTGCAGCCAGTCTACACTTGCCAGCCCACCCACATATTTTCACCATGGTTGCCCTGCAATTGAGCAGTCCAACTATAAAACTCTTGGTTTTAAAACAGACCACTTGTGGACCACTTCTTGCTGGAAGAAGACAATTCCTTGAGAAGTGTGTTGTTCATGGAAACCCTGAAAAACCCTAAGACTTAGCTGATCAGTTGTTTCCTGTTTGCTGCAAGGGGAAGCTACCAGAGTACCGGATGAGAGGTGCGAGAAATGGAGGGAGAGTTAGGTCACTTGGATTTGTTCCCATGGGGCTACACATTCTACCAAGGCTTTACATGGCCCCATTCCAGGCCTAAAGAAGCACAATGCTGGCTTAGCAATGTGGATACATACCAAATCTAGACTCTTACCTCTTCAAAGAGCATCTGAGTCAATGCAGTAACACAAGGACACAAGGGTGACCGTCTTTGTGCATGTTCACATCTATATGTGTGTGGTAGACATACTTGAAGACTCAAAGAGATTAAACCTGTCAATTGTGTTGAAAGGGCAGATAGATTAACTGAAAAGGACTGAATTCAATGGACTGGATACTTTTTCTCAAGCCAAGGATATTCTCGTAGATACCAGATACCCAAAAGAGATGTACCATTTTCTAATCTTTTTCAATCAAGTGCCTTAAATTGTAAAATGAATCTGTGTCTGTTACAGTATATGTGTGCTAAACTGGATGCTTGATATTCACAGTCTTCAACAAGTTTCTTTAACCATGGAAGATAACATATACCCATGTGTTTCAGAGGGTACTGAAGTCTCAGATGATAACTGCAACACCTATATATATATTAATTTGTTGCACAAATAATGAAAATTAGGGGGTTTATACTCTATTAAAGTGTTCAGTAGATCTATTTCCTTTCAAGGCTCCAGCAAGAGTTGTATATCAGATTTTCACAGCTTCTTGTCTCATTTGAACTGACCTCAATGTATTGTTGGCTCAGCATTGGTTTAGCTCAGATTAAAATGTCCAGGGGCAATGCCATTACATCTAAAGAAGAGAAGTAAAACAGGTCAACACTAAACAGGAAGAGATTTAATAAAACTTGTTTAAGTCCAAATTGTTGTGGTTACATCTAGGCTACAACCCGGCATCTAATGACCACACAGCCACCAAACCCAGAGATTATACCTTGAACACAAATGACCTGCATAACCTGAGGAATTAAGACCAGCATAGACACAGTATTGAGAACCAGTAGAAGATAAACCAAAGATTATTTAGTCTTGATATTACTCAAGACTGTGAAGCAACAATACTTGACAATATGAAAGCTGTTTCACAACCCCCCATTTGTATTACGGTTCCATAGTCTAGATCTGAGAGCTCTGATATACCAGAGTAACATTTTATTGCTAAGATGTTGCGGTTTCATAGCTGAGTAAATTTCATTGAGGCATTACCTTCATCTCAGATCTTTCTCCTAATATTCCTGGAGTGAAATAAAAATCTAAACAAATGAGACAGCTGTTGACATAGAGTGAAGATACAGAGCTATAACATCAATGTGGAGCACAAGATAGCTCAGATAATTTTGGAAATGTTTAAGTTCTCATTGAGATTTAGGAATTTTGATTGCAGACTTTGGTATCTTGGCAAATTTGAGCTCAGTTTGCAACATTCTTGAGATATCTTCTGAGCCTCTAAAGGAGACATATGATAGATTAGTAGAGCCTTTTTTTCTCAGGAGAAACATCTAAGCAAGACACTTAAGCAAAGGTCTCCTTTGTTCTCCATTTGCTCTCATTGCTGTCTCGAAGAATCAACTGATATTAAGAGATCTCATTTGTGATATTCCTTGTTGTGAATGTTGGAGGTACTTGTAAGTTCCCTCAAACTGATCTTAAATAGATGGACACTTTCCCCTCAAATGCTCACTCACTTACATGTGATCTTATCTCTAGTTTTTCTACTGATTGATTCTTCTATTTTTGTACAGTAATGTTTGTGCTAAGTTCACGATTAGGACCTTATTCTAATGCTGTGAAGAGTACAGTTGTGTTTTATGAGTTGAAAGAAAGCCCGACCAAGCATTAGTGCAGTAAATTTACAACAAATATTGGTGTAAATGTTTATTGTGAGTTAAGGCATCCAGCAAAAGTGTGGTATACGGTTGGGTACTCAAGTGTGAATGTGTTATCTTTGTCTGTTAATGTTTGTTTTAACTTCTAAATTAAATGTACATGTGAGTTCAGATGTGGAAGTCTGAGCTCACTGAACAGTCCATAAAATGCATCATGTACTTCAAAGATGAATGACTCATTAAACGGTGATTAAAAAAATCACAATGGCTCAATTATATCTCATGTTTTTGTTTGCAACAATCTTTTGTTGTTGGCCAATAGAGTATCTCTTCCTCTTTTGTGGTTTAAAAAAAGATGGATCACTGCCACACTTACGCAATACGAAACATGCTCCACAACTCACTTTTGGTGGCCCTCCGTTTCACAGTTTACACGTGTTCATACAGCCAATATCACTTCCCGCTTTGGCCACTGGGGGCAGTGTTTCAGATTTTGGAAAGCATAGACCAATTTCAGCTAAAGAAAACCTACCGTTTGCGATTTCACTATGAGATCCATCTATATTGGCTTAAGAAATAACCAATCTACCTCTTGAATGATTTCTATAATATGTAAGATATGTATAATGTATATTGGCAACTCTACGTTCCTCAACAGACCTGTAAATGTTGGCTAAGCAGCCCACAGTGCAAGTAGATTTATTACAGTCTGCATCATGTTACATTTTACATTTACATTTATGCATTTGGCAGACGCTTTTATCCAAAGCAACTTACAGTGCACTTATTACAGGGACAATCCCCCTGGAGCAATCTGGAGTTAAGAGCCTTGCTCAAGGGCCCAACAGTGGCATCTTGGTGGTGTCCCTAAGTCTCCCTCATTCACTTTCCATCTTTTATACTTGGTGACACAATAGTAACTTAGACCTGTGGAGCAGTCTTTTGGATATTTGTAATTCCTTAGATATTGTCTCTCAAACTCTTCATTTCTCTCACTTTTAATATTCCACTGTCCCCATTTCCATTGGGAGCAGTGCGAAACAACACCATTAATGGCTCTTAAAGAGATAGTTCAGTCTAAAATGTAAAAATGATCTGATAATTTCCTCATCCTCATGTTGTCCTAACCAGTATGACTATATATGTTTCAAGGAACACAAAAGATGTGCTGGGTAACCCCTAGCCAATCACATGTAAGCCATTGCTTTATAAGTCTGCTCACAATCTATCACATTGCTGTTTTAGTGTGCTAACACGGCAACCTCCTCCACCCCACCATCACCAGTTGAGTCCCGTCCTGCACGGGGGTAGGCTCCTTGCCCCTGCCTCCTATCTCCGGCAGGATATGACGGTTCCGAGAACAACTTCTACGGCCCATCAGACTTATATGAATATAAAACAGAAAAATAATATCTCTCTTTGTCGTAGGCCCCCTACATTTTAAAACCAATTAAGAACAATAGGTGAGAATGAGTAAATTATGACAGAACTTTCATTTTAAGGTGAATATTCCTTTAAAGGAATGCTCTGGGTTAGGTGAAAGTTAAGCTTAATTGACAGCTTTTGTAGCATTATGTTGATTGCAAAAGAAAATAATTTGCACTCATCCCTCGTTAATTTAAAAAACAGCAGAACTCACAGTTACAGTAAGTCAGTTACTATGGAAGTGAATGGGGCCAGTCTATAAATGTTAAAATACTCACTGTTTCAAAAGTAAAGCCAGAAGACATCAACGTTATAAATGTTACCATGATTTCAGTGTGATAAAATTGCTTACAGGGCTTACCAGTTGTCATGGCAACAGAGTTGTAATATTGGATGTAACTTTACACAGATAAGGCTAGTAAGCGATTTTATCACACTAAATCATGTTAACATGTATAAAGTTTACATCTTGTGGCTATACCATGTGTATTTTATTACTTATGGACTGGCCCCCATTCACTTCCATTGTAAGTGCATCACTGTAACTGACATTTTTGCTTTTTTATTATTATTATTATTACATAAACAAAAGTTGAAATATTTTTTTGTGGTGACCAACATAAGGCCACAAATGCTGTTGATTCAGCTTAACATGAATTGAACTCGGAACATTCCTTTTCCAATAAATAGCATGTTCCAGTCAATTTGAGATTTTATAACTATTTATCTTTATGACTTTAAGTAAGCCTGAATTTTAGACCGCAAACTCCCAAGTATCGTCTCTCAAAAGAGACCACAATTGTGCCAGAACTGTAACCATTTAGGTTAGGATATATAATATCTTAGGTTTGTGTTCAAATGGTGAAGTTTTTCTATGATTATTAAATCCTTCTGCTGTCATTATGTCAACAATGTATCTCAAGATAGGCCTTGAAGCTTGGAAAAGTAAAATATAGGACTGTTCATGTCACGACATGACCTCATTCAGACAAAGTATTAATATTCCATCTGCTTATGTTAAATTTGCACTTAAGAAGCTCTCTAACTTCCTAATACACTTGATATTATAAAGCAAGAGAATAAGTATGATTCTTGCTCCAGATGGTTGCAGAATGAGTCATTTGTCAAAGAAATGCAGCTTGTTGTTGCTAACAGAGTTCCTGCACCTCAACTGGTGCAAGTATGGTGCGTACAACAACAAGGTCACGTTTTCTTTCTTTTTTTTTTTTACTTCCATTAAACAGACGTAATTGTATAACAGTACCTTGAATGCTGTGAAAGTCACGTTGGATCTACAAAAATGCATAAGTGTAAATGTAAAAGGTAAGAGTTAGCTTTGCTTAGCAATGTAGCATTGAGAACTAACTGAGCTTATTCCTGCTGCCATGGGAGCTTTTATAGTTTAGCGTGCACACTTATGAGTATGTGCGCTAATTAGCTTGCCATCAGTGCCTGAGTGGACAATAAATTGGGACTGAGGGTGTGTTGGAGGCTTGACGGGGCTAAAGTTAGTCTCTCGTTAAGTGGCACTTCAAATATACTATATTTAGCGCTCCATGAGAGGGAAATTAACCCGTTTCCCCTAATCTGATTAAACGCTTAATAACCATGTGCTCAACAGTCTAGGGTAGTTACATCCCTTGGGTTTATGAAACACATATGCCTGGATAAGAGCGCCCTTCCTTACCAGGTCAGTGTGCTCTGAATTTTGTCAAGATGGAGTGGTGGATGGGCACAGAACAATTGCAACAAAAGTGTAACAATAATAGGAGAAAGAACGATAAATATAAATTGATAAAGAAAGAATAGTTCTTTGCCACTCAAGTTTTCGCTTCCTTCTCAAGCCTTGAGACAAAGTGCACAAAAGCTTGTTGCACTAAGCTGAGATGTTGCACAATTCCCACACCGACCTAGCCTCAAGCTAACCATGTGACATGCTAATTAATCAGACGATTTGTGTTTTACTTATTCATTTGTGCCATTTGTATGCAGTTCCTCTTCCTAAGCGATCCCTTCCTTTCAAGACTTACTTTAAAGCACTTCATGTTCTATTTTGAGAATTGAAACCAACACTCTCATGTCTGCTTTATGCATGCTAGAGTGCCTCCTCCTTGTGAAAAAAGGATGTATTGCATGCTGAATGAGCCGTGAAAAATACAATACCTAAGCTGTTTTGCAACATAGCAACCCATGAAGAAATAAATAGATTTAAATCAAATACTTCTGCAAGAATTACAAGGTCCAATGCATAATATTAAACATCTTTGTATATGCAAAACTACCACTGGCTGATCAGAAATGTGCTATGTGGTTTGACTCATGGTTTACAGAACTGGTTTCGGGCTTGCCAGCCTAGAACTGAATCACCTTCAGTCCACATATCAGAAGGTTTTTTCCTATTTTAGCTTTGACTTGGGATCCTGAAATGCATTTTTAGTTTTTGATTCAAAAAATCTTCATAACGCACAAACAGACACAGAGGTCAATGTGACAATGTGATCCAAAATTCAAAGTAAGTGAGAGTGGGGTAAGATAAGCCTGTGGGTAAGCTGACCCACCCCGTGTATCTAGGCAACTGTACATATTTTTTGTCATGTGACCATGTAAGCAGAAAGTATCCATAATTTCCATCTGGCTGCGAAAAGAAGTACATGGGAAAATAGGCAAGTATGTTTTTAAGCAATTTGTTTCTTCTTTTTTGTTGGCCAAAGATTTTGTTTTATATTTGAGGTTTACTTTATTTAAAGGGTAACTAAACCCTAAACCAACTTTTTTTAGTTAATGATCTGTAAGAATGGGGCTTTATTAGTACTGGTCATTGATTCAAGTAATTTTTTTGACATTTGTGTATAAAGTGTTTTAATTCTACAATATATGGTGTAAAAACGTCTGAGTGCTGCCCTCTTCAGGTTGAACGGTGGCTACTGCAGTTGAATTTTCCTATTGGCTGTTTGCGGTACTTCGTGACGTAAGCGGTGACAGCTGACGTAAGCAGGTTCCAGCTCACCACACCCTTGGTACGAGCTACCACGCCCATGGCAGTATAAAAACCATCTCGTTTCGTCAAAACCACTGTAGCGAGTCAGGAGTTGGAATTGCGAGTATTGAAAACGATCAGGATAGAGTATTTTAGCATCTATTTAGCATAGCATTTATATAGTTATTTAGATTATTTCATGTAGCCTAGGTAGTTAATTAGCATATTTGTTAGTGTAGTATTGTTAGAAGCATAGTTAGTTAGTAGCATAGTATTAGGCCAGTTAGGATAGCTTCAAGTTAGCGTAGATTATCTGTATTTAGTACAGTGGTCAGGATGGTACGTAGGTGTAATGTTGCTGGTTGCAACAGCACTGCTGGACTGTATTGCTTTCCATATAGACTTGGAAATTAGGTGCCAGGGGTTGCACGTCCTTGTTCTGGAAGACCGCGAGTTCCCGCCTAGAGCTGGAGGAGTGTGCAAACTGCATTTTACGTGGGATTGCTTCTCCAACGCAATGGAGGTGGAAATGGGCTTCTCCAAACAGCTCGCGCTGAAAAGCGACGCAGTGCCTAACGCTGCTCCTCCTGCATGGACTCCACCACCTCAGCGGCGTCTTGAGGTGAATGATCATATATATTTGAATCACAGTTTATGGTTAGGCTAAAGTTAATCCTCTGGGGTCGACTAAACGCCGTTAGCGATCGCGGGAGTGTTAAACGTATTGCACCCTTATACATTGTATTACGGTATTGACTACCTGTATAGTTTTATTTGGAGGTATACGGTTTTGTACATGATGACGTTACGCTTTACGTCACATTCTTCTAAGTTGAGAGAACAGCTAACTGATGTTATGTTCAAGTGAAGCTTCCATCCATCCATCCATATTCAACCGCTTATCCGAAGTCGGGTCGCGGGGGCAGCTGCTCCAGCAGGGGGCCCCAAACTTCCCTATCCCGAGCCACATTAACCAACACTGACTGGGGGACCCCGAGGCGTTCCCAGGCCAGTGTGGAGATGTAATCTCTCAACCTAGTCCTGGGTCTTCCCCGAGGCCTCCTCCCAGCTGGACGTGCCTGAAACACCTCCCTAGGGAGGCGGCCAGGGGGCAGCCTTACCAGATGCCCAAACCACCTCAACTGACTCAACGCAAAGGAGCAGCGGCTCTACTCCGAGCTCCTCACGGATGACTGAGCTCCTCACCCTATCATTAAGGGAGAAGCCCGCCACCCTTCTGAGGAAGCCCATTTCGGCCGCTTGTACTCGCGACCTAGTTCTTTCGGTCATGACCCAACCTTCATGACCATAGGTGAGGGTAGGAACAAAAATTGACAGGTAGATCGAGAGCTTTGCCTTTCGGCTCAGCTCTCTTTTCGTGACAACAGTGCGATAGAGCTAGTGCAATACCGCCCCCGCTGCCCCGATTCTCCGGCCAATCTCCCGCTCCATTGTCCCCTCACTCGTGAACAAGACCCCGAGGTACTTGAACTCCTTCACTTGGGGCAAAACCTCATTCCCTACCTGGAGTTCAAGTGAAGCTTGCTAAATAAAAATCCTGCTAAAAGGATAAACATCACTGAACAGCGTTTCGTTTGTTTTTCCTGCACGCGAGTGAAGGTGAATGTGCACTCGGATGCTCAACAGGGAGTTAAAACCGCAGTTTGAGCCAGCGGCTTGAATTGATATGGCTCCGGCCCTGTGTCCACAAACAATTCACCCTCCTCCACTTCAGGTGAAGGGGGGGGGAGAAAGGTCCTCGACTTCAAAAGACCGCTCCGTGGCAAAGCTACTTGCGTCACTCCAGTCACTCTCCATTTTAGAGTCTGACAGCAGCTGTCAATTAATCTGTCACTACGTGTCTCAGGTGCACGCCCCGCTCAGCCCCGCCCTCGGTTCGTCCCCTCTATCCCCGCTGGGGTCTGCCCACTTTTCAAGCATTTTTCAAATATTGCTAGTGGGTGGAGTCAGACTCTGAGCAGGGGTTTAGTTACCCTTTAAGTACAAAATGACTCAGGTATCATGCATAATAATGTATATCCAGTGTATAAGTACCCATGCAAGTACCAATATGGTAATATAAGTACCAATATTAGCACTGAAGTTCCTAGCAAGGTGCTTTTTTCCAAAATCATCACTATGGGGCAAAATTAAACTAATAGTTTGGGGAAAATTGATCCAATTGTTTTTACTGAAAATTGTTTTAGTCCAGCTGTAAATTTGTATAAAAACAAATTTGCTCCGATAACTGTCTTGTTTATAATGTTTATACTGTAAAGTTAAAAGAAGACCTAAAGGAGTGATATTGTTTATTTACTGTAGGTTATGCTAAGTGATTGATTCAAAAGTTCCATCGTTTACATGAAATAACAATCCTCAGTCTTAAAGGAAACAAGGAGAAATAGTGGGAGTGGTGGTGGTGTAGTGGTCTAAACCACATAACTGGTAAACTGGTAATCAGAAGGTTGTTGGTTCGAACCCCACAGCCACCACCATTGTGTCCTTGAGCAAGGCACTTAACTCCAGGTTGCTCCGGGGGGATTGTCCCTGTAATAAGTGCACTGTAAGTTGCTTTGGATAAAAGCGTTGGCAATGGCAGAGCTGCCATGCAAGGCGCTAGCCTGCCATTGGGAGCAACTTGGGGTTCAGCGTCTTGCCCAAGGACACTTCGGCATGTGGAGTCATGTGGGCCGGGATTCGAACCACCAATTCTGCAATTAGTGGCCGACACACTTTACCACCTGGTGGTGGTGGCGTAGTGGGCTAAAGCACATAAATGGTAATCAGAAGGCTGCTGGTTCAATCCACAAAGCCACCACCATTGTGACCGTCTAATGAGTGGTCGTGGCGTAGTGTGCTAAAGTACATAAATGGTAATCGGAAGGTTGCTGGTTCAATCCACAAAGCCACCACCATTGTGACCGTCTAATGAGTGGTGGTGGCATAGTGGCTAAAGCACAGGGCTGTTAATCAGAAGGTAGCTGGTTTGAACCCCTTGAGCAAGGCACTTAACTCCTGGTTGTTCCGGGGGGATTGTCCCTGTAATAAGTGCACTGTAAGTCGCTTTGGATAAAAGCGTCTGCCAAATGCATAATACAGAAGCACATACATGGTAATCAGAAGGTTGCTGGTTCAATCCACAAAGCCACCACCATTGTGTCCTTGAGCAAGGCACTTAACTCCAGGTTGCTCCAGGGATTGTCCCTGTAATAAGGGCACTGTAAGATTAGCATCTGCCAAATGCATAAATGTAAATGTAAATTGCCAAAGGTGGAGATACATGTTTTTCCATTGAACAGCGATGATATGTGAAAATTGGCTCATCTTACTCCACTCTCCCGTAAAGCAAGAGAAAATTCATGACAGTCATGGAAAATCCTCATCTGGTACTTTTCCTTGTGAAACATGTTGACAATGAATCTAAACCAATATGTCTGGATTTCATATGGGCAGAGTCTTGATTTCTAGAAAACAAACAAACAGTTTACAGTAGGGTTGATTCTTAAATTATTACACTTTTTCACCCCAATCCCAAATATGTGATTATAGCCTTGGTTTCAGGGCAGGGACTAGTTGCATCATGTTGTTTATTAGTCAAATAAATATTCTGTTAAACTTGGACTTTGTTTTTTTTTTTTCTTTCTTTTTTTTTTTTTCAACCAGATAACAAAATGTGACATGTTGAATTAATTTCATGCCAGTCTTTCAACAAGAAAAATATGTTTTGTTTTATTACAACATATTGTATTAATTTAGCTTACATATTATCTTAGTGTGCTAGATTTACACTTTTATTTCAAAGCAACAAATGTTGACAATGAAATATGATGCCAGAATGGTCACATGAAAGTGAGTCTTTTCATGCATTACTAATTGTAGTACTGTGTCAAAGGCCCGAAACTTAATCTGTGCAATTATGTGAATGTGGACACTTCTAGCTATCCAAACTCAAATTCAATAAAGTGACGGAAGGGTGCACTGCATTCTCAGTGTTGCCACAAGGGGCGCTGTAGTAGGCATATTCACACTAAGCATATTTTCTAACCAGGTGTGTTATTTTTTCAGGTAAGTTGCTATAAAAAAAAATTACTTGAACTTACTTCCGCCATGACAATAGTTGACTTCAAAGAGAAAACTCACCGTAGAAGTGGACAGTTCATACTAATGTCCACCACAGCGCTCCTTACGGCAACTTTGAGAATGCAACACATTATTTGCTTTGTGTTATTATTTATTGAAGTCTGACACATAATGCAATGATTCATGAAATCATGCCGATGTAGCTTGAAACTTTTGCATTCAAGAACTTGTGTGGTGTGCGTTACGGCCTTACGGACCATGTGTTTCCAATGTGTTGGTCAAGTATTCCCGTCTTCCTTGTGTACAGTATGTTTCTTGCTAAACAATGACATCTTTTTGTACTACTACATGTTTACTTGACTGTTCTGTATTGCATATATCCATATATGGCAAAAACATTTAATAAGCCATAATGTTTTGAATAATCTCTCAGTGATGTAAACCACGAAAACTAGACATTCTGGGATTGTTTGTCCCTTTGGTCCACTTTTGTTTTTACAGAACTGCTGTTTTTTTGTATTTCTGTGGCCGTAAGACAGTGACCTTTGACTTGTCAGTTGAATTCTCATCAGGCCAATGAAGAAGCCTCCAGACAGGGAGATCAGAGAGAGAGAGAGAGAGAGAGAGAGAGAGAGCAAGAGAGAGAGAGAGAGAGAGAAAAAGAAAAAGAGGGGGAGTAGGGTTTCACAAAATCATAAACCCTTGAGCCAGCAACGATAATGCAATCTACAGTTTAAAGCTCCAAAAACTTGAGCTGTCATTCAAACATCCTGTCCAAAAGTCTTTCAGGATAGTTATGTAAATATTATAAATCTTGAAACTCTGACCTTGTGTCTCAGTTCACAAAACTAATTTAGCCATAACAGCAGCTTTAGAAAGCCTTGCAAGACACCCAAACAAGTAGACGTTTTAATAATAAAAAAAATATATCAAATTAAGAGCTCATTAATGTTTATGCTGACTGGGCAATATAAATACAGACTGATGAAGGCCTTAAATGAGAGTAAATTTAATAAATGTAATAATAACACTAGCATATCACTCTTACTATTTCTGCAGTATATACTTAAGTATGCAAATTATCTACAGTCACTGCACACTTTATTAGGAACACTATGTCCTGCTAAAATGTACCCAATGTGGTCTTTTGCTGTTGTAGCCCATCTGCCTCAAGGTTTGATGTGTTGTGCATTCTGAGATAAGACATAAGGTTCAACTTGACTTGACTTGAGATGCTATTCTGCTCATGGCAATTGTACAGAGCGGTTATCTGAGTTACCGTAGACTTTCTGTCAGCTCGAACCAGTCTGGCCATTCTCCGTTGACCTCTCTCATCAACAAGGCGCTTCCGTCCGCAGAACTGCCGCTCACTGGATGTTTTTGGCTCCATTATGAGTAAATTCTAGAGACTGTTGTGTGTGAAAATCCCTGGAGATCAGCAGCTACAGAAATACTCAAACCAGCCCACCTGGCACCAACAATCATGTCACAGTCCAAATCACTGAGATCACATTTTTCCCCATTCTGATGGTTGATGTGAACATTAACTGAAGCTCCTGACCTGTATCTGCATGATCGTATGCATTGCACTGCTGCCACACGATTGGCTGATTAAATAACTGCATAAACAATTAGGTGTGCAGGTGTACCTAATAAAGTGCTTCTTGGGTGTATATGCACTTAACACACAGATGACGTACAATGCACTTGATTTGACCTTCCTTTTCTAGAAAATCTGGATTTTTGAAAACATTTTTTGACGCATTATTTGTCAAAATATCAGCCATAGTGTTTTTTCAAGTCAATATTTGATTGGACTGCCAAAAGATGGACATTTGAACAAAAAATCCGTGCAGTCCACGCTTCCATGCACTTCCATTTCACTTATATATTTTTTTAAATTGTAGGCAGTATAATTGTAGGACAGTATACTGCAAAGTATTCAGCAAGTATTAAGCTGGCATTCTTTGTGCATAGAATATCTGGATGACCTACTACTGTGTATTTACTCAAATGTGCAATATGTGCACAATATGTGCAGTAAGTATGGTAATGAGCTAGTAATTTAATTTCAAACATAATCCCACCAAAGATTAAAATAGGACTTTTATCACAATTTCTCTGTGTTTCATTCGAACGTGAGCATTTTTGAGGTACAGTACTCGAGTTCCTTGCAATTCACTTTGGCATTTTTACTGTTTGCTTTTTTAATGCATCCTTTATATAAAGAGCTCATCTTTTTACTTAATCTTGGGGTTTCATACAGTAGTTCTCACCATTATTGTGATTTGTATGTTGAAGGATTAGTTCCATGCTCATCAAGGGATAGTTTTAGGGCCAAAAACATACTTTACACAAATAGGCGAATGCATTCCCATGCGTTTGGTCAACACATTGACCACACTGTGGTGGTAACCAAACTCAGTACTCCAGAGGGTGATAGAGTTACCTTCAAACCTTTGTGCCATAAAACTTGATGTGTTGTTATTCAGCTAAGTTGTTTAAAATATATTGACGTTGACAAAATTGCTCAGCAATATTCTTTTCAAAGTATTGCTCCGCTGTGACAGTAGTTGTCTTGAAAGAGAAAACTCACCATAGAAGCTGACAGCTCACACTAATGTCCGCTATAGCGTCCCTTGCGGCCACATTGAGAATGCAATGCATACTTGTGTTGAGATATCAATTGTGGTCTGTCACATTTTATAATGTAACAACACACAAAAAAGAGTTTGCGTAGCTAGAAGGGTCTCGTTCCGGCTTATTTTCCACTATAGCGCCCATTGTGACAACGTTAAGGATGTACTGCATACTTGTGGTAAGTTTTGACTTGCGGTCTGAATCATTTTGGAACACAATGACACAGGAAATGGAGCTTGCGTAGTTAGAAGCGTCTGCTTTCATGTACTTTAATGGGCGGATCGTTACTAAAGTGTCGATACTTCTGATACTGATGTGGTATCAATAATATCGAAGTGATCTTATTATTTAGATTACGTGAATATATATATATGCATCTCATAAGCTTCGTAGTGGAACTAAATTATTATATGAGCGAGTAGTTGCATGGCACCAGAACTATTTTGGCAGTAATCAAGGTTTTGGTACAATTGACCATGGTTTTACTACAGCATTACTTTAGTATCCATGGTAACTTAATTTTATTAATAGTAACCATATATTAATACATATGGTTAATTTTTGGCTTATACTAACCATTTCAAAGGTAAACAAAGCAGCCTAATCGTTTTCTGTTTATGCCCATAAACACATAAAAAATTATAAATAATAAAGTTAAAAATTTTATCCAAAGAATTAATAAAAATTAAATTTCAATATAGGTATCGGTATTGGTATCGATATTGGCGATACTGGCCTAAAAGTACTTGGTATCGGATCGAAACGAAAATAAGTGGTATCGACGATCCCTAACTTGCATAAAGTTTGTTTTGGTATTAATCTACGCTATAACCCCCCTTGTGGCAATTTTTAAAATGCAATGCATACTTGCGTTAAGTTATGAATTGCCATCTGACACATTTTGGAATGTAACGAAGATCGAGCTTGCGTAGCCAGAAGCGTCTGTGTTCACGTATTTGTGTTGAGTATTTTTTGGGCTTTAGGATGTGCGTACTTTCATTGCAATGGCTCGCGGCAATCGGCTATAAATAATTAATTAATAAATACTTACTAATAAATACTTTTTGGCCAGCAATAGAAGTCAGAAGTCACAGGTCTTACCATGTTCTAGTTCTGATCTGGGTGGTAACGCTCTAATCTAATGTAACGCTCTGGAATAATCCACGAGGTTCCCATTTAGCATCTTAAACTTGAGTCCCGCCTTCATCGATTTGATTGGCTATCTCAGATGACATTGACGAGCGGTGTTAGACTACTGAGCACGAATGAAACTTTTGAACTCATTATGTTACTCCTGCAACAACTTCATGACAATTAGACAGTGTTTTATAAAGGACTGCAGCAGAACAGCACCAAGAATATCAATTATTGGAGGGGACAATCTGGCCATATCTGATTATTGGGGGGGACTTGTCCCCCTCAGAGTATATTGTGGTTACGACCCTGCATTAATACACACTATTTTATGACAGAAATAATGGTCAAGGACATCTTCTGATAGTTCAGGCCTTCATGGTAGCCAACGACGCATACATCACTGCCCAAATGCCAGGATGATGAAAATAACACTGGCAGGTGTTATATACCTGTAACTCACATAGTTTAACACTAAAATCTCAGCATTTTACTCTGAAATACCTTAACACTGGAATTTAAACACTGGTGAACTTGCTGTGTAGGGGTAACAGTTGCCAATTAAATGTGAATATGCAGTGCCCACGTGAACTGGTATTTACTTTCCGTGCAATAATAATAAAACAGTATGAGTGTGTGTATTGAACTGCACAACGGGTGGGCATCTGTAGCGGTAGATTTCAGTGGCAGTGTGGGACGGACTCTGAGTAATTTGAGATGAGAGTATTGTAGCGATTGGCCAGACTTTTGCTCAGGAATGAAGGGGGCCTTTCCACGGCATCTATAAATCTCCTGATAAACGACCCAAGTGCAGATCCGCCGAAGGCCGCAGCTCCTCCACACAGCCACATTCAAGTGTGAGAATGTTATTACAGGAAACACATAGCCTGGAGAATAATATGTATAATATACTGAAGGGTTATTACAGATAATAGATATCTCAATAAATCTATAGAGATTCAGATGTTGAATGTACAGTGGCCTGAAAGGTTTTGGATATTTGCGGCATGTTTAAGTGAATAGTTATAACTTCTGTCTGTTTACATCCTCTGCAGTGATATATTACTCCCTATAAGTCCAAAACAGCTGCTCCTGCTGCAGCTGCTCACTAACTGCTCTTCTGTTAAACTGCTGATGTGCAGGTCTATAATGCAGGAGAACATCTGGAGCAGCTGGGAAGGAAAGAGTGAGATGATCACAGCCATAGCGAGAGTGCAAGATATGTCACGTCTCGTCTTCTCGCTCCTCAGAGAAGTTCTAACTTGTATTAATTATGATTATGTGAACTGTCATATAGTTCACCCAAAAATGTTAATTAAATTCAAAAGGTGAATGTTAGAAATACATTCTGGCAAAATTTAACATATAATGAAAGTGTTAATAATAATAATAATTATTATTATTGTTTAAAAAATCTTTTTTTCTTACTAGATGAAGCTGAATTTGTAGGCGACATTAACTGGAATATGTTGTTAACTGTGGTTTCTCCTGGTATTTCTGATATTAATATCTGCATGAAACTGAATTTTCATTCGTCTGTTAATAATACATACAAATGTATGTTAAAACATTAAAAGAAATAAAAGTAAAATCAATATAGCCTGTAAGTCTATTAGGAATTTTTATGATAAGAAACCATTATTTAGTTAAATAATAATAATAATGTAAAATGTATACAGCGCCTTACCAGAGGTAGCACAGTTTAAAGAAAAAGAAGGGGAAAAAAAAGACAGAGCATGCTTCAATTTTTACAGGATCTCATGATTAATAGATGAATACTCTATGAAGCATTTTAACTTTTTTTTAATGGAATAAAGTCTTTACCGGTTAAATGGTTAGTTCACTCAAAAATGAAAATTAGCCCATACTTTACTCACCCTCAAGCTATCCTAGGTGTATATGACTTTCTTCTTTCAGCCAAACACAATCGGAGTTATATAAAAAAATATCCTGGCTCTTCCAAGCTTTATAATGGGAGTGAATGGTACCTTAGATTTTGAAGCCCAAAAAACCCATCCATCTAAAAAGTAATCCATATGGATCCAGGGGGTTAATAAAAGCCTTCTGAAGAGAAGCATTTTTGTAAAACATCCATACATCCACGTCCAAGCGTTCACAAGAGAGTCGAGTTCCGGCATGTGACGTAGGTGTAGCGTAAGCTCTGGTGAGAAGTGATGAATGCGGAAGCGAGGCGAAAAGAAGTGAGTTGTTTTGTATATATGTATTAGACTTAAAATGGTGCATTTTGACAGCAAACACATTCAGCCTCTGTTGGCATTACCTCGCATTTCCTGCATGAGCGCCACCACGTTTCCCAAACTCTCCATCTACCAGATTCCTTTGTTTGTACACACTGCAGTTCCTGTTTGGTGTACTCCGTTTCAAACAAATAGGGTTCAATCTCCTCAAACGTTTTTCTTTAAAAATCCTCGTTGTTGTCTTCTAATTCGTGACCGGTGTTTTGTTTTGCTCCATCCTCTGCGCTTCCGCGTTCATCACTTCACATCACGGATCTTATGCTACACCTACGTCATACGCCGGAACTCGACTCTCTTGTGAGCGCTCGGACGGCCGTTACCGGAAGCCAGAGATTATAGTTTATAAAGATAGAAATAGGGATATTTTTATTACAAAAACGCTTTGCATCAGAAGGCCTTTATTAAACCTCTGGAGCCGTATGGATTACTTTTTTTGATGGATGGATTTTTTGGGCTTTGAATTCTAAGGTACCATTCACTCCCATTATAAAGCTTGGAAGAGCCAGGATATTTTTTTAAATAACTCCGATTGTGTTTGGCGGAAAGATAAAAGTCATATACACCTAGGATGGCTTGAGGGTGAGCAAATTATGGGATAATTTTTCATTTTTGGGTGAACTAACCCTTTAAAAACCTTAATCACTGATGAGGATATAAATGTGGTCAGCTTTAAAAGACAGATAGATAAGCTCTGAAGTGAAATCATCACTTCAGGTCAGGAATTTAACATCGCACTCAGGTTTAGACTATAAACAGGGGCATGGGCAGCCGCCAAGGTGGCATTTTGCAGGGAGACAAGTGGGCGTCCTGGACTCCACTGCCATCTCATTTCCAACCACCCACAACCCCCAGCAGCAATTTTGTATATGTTTATTTAAAATGTTGCTTTATCCTTGCGCCTCTTGGATAATCAGTCATACAAATATTTTTAGATTATTTGGATGAATCCGTTATTCATTTTGAAGTCATTATTCGTGCCTTTCCGAATAAGGTTTTCAGCTTCAGGCACGTCCCTACTTGTAATGAATGCTTATATGATACAGTTCTTAATATTCTATTATAGTCCTAGATATACATATTATTGCATAAATAATGAATTGACATTGATTAGTTATTTAGTTCTTGTATAGTGTTTTAAAATTGTATAGTTAAATAAAATCTTAACAGTAAAATAAATGCCAAGAGAGGTAAAAATGTTAAATATTGTAATATTGTGATAAATCCTCAGTCAAAACTTTTTAAATGTGTTGAGTAATCACCGAAAGCATTGGCGTGAGCTGTTCTATCTGAGAACATCTTGTAAAGTGGAGACATTTACCATATTTCATTCAAACTCTTCCACAAACCGCTGCTTAAAGGGCAGATTCTGCTCATAAACAGCTACTTTATCAAATCAAATGCTAGGTCAGAGAGAACAAGCTCTGCTGAAGTGGGTGTCTGCAAAATGAATCTGAACTTTCTGTTGTCACTCCTTTCACATATGGTGGTTTAAAATGCCTGTAATAAAAAAAAAAACTCTCTCTCTCTCTCTCTCACACACACACACACACACTAATAAATACTGTACAGTTGTAATAATGCAAAAAAATGCCTCCGAAAACTCAGAAGTGTGATTCTCCTTGAATTTTGTCTTGCTCTCTCTTTTAAAATGTTTCACCCATTGTAGATGTCCTGAGGCTAGACGCCACAAATCATAGTCTTTATCACGCCCACAAAATAACTTGCAAACACCTGCTTACCATACACACCCTGTTCTGAAGTAAGTATAGCTTTAAACTATAAGATAAAATGAAAAATTTATCTGGCCTTTGAACATTTTAGTGACCCTGATATTTAGGGTCAGATTGGTGATGTGATAACTCTACTCAGATAGGATCGCTATAGTCAACAATTCATTTTAAATGTAATTATTAACAACATTGTATAATGTTAAACAGATTAGTAATGATTAGTAAAAGTCATGTTGAAGTGGTGTGGTGTAGTGGATTAAAGCACATAACTGGTAATCAGAAGGTTGCTGGTTTGATCCCCACATCCACCACCATTGTGTCCTTGAGCAAGATTGCTCCAGGGGGATTGTCCCTGTAATAAGTGCACTGTAAGTCACTTTGGATAAAAGCATCTGCCAAATGCATAAATGTAAATGTTGTAATGATGCTGGACACAGGCAGAGACGATGATAAAATCGTGAAGTAATTTTTCAAACGTGGTAACCAGCAGGGATGGACTGGCAATCTGGCATACCGGGAATTTTCCCGGTGGGCTGATTCACTTTAGGGCCGATCATGGATGGATTGGCCAGCGGGAGAACCGTGCGGGCCGGTAGTGCATCTGCGAAACGTGCCGAATGGGCCACAATAAGCAAAAATTAGCCACCGCGTTATGCAGAACGGACCACAAAACGGCGCCACGATATGCAGAAAAGGACAGCGACCTTAGTAAAAATCCAGTAACCAGTAACCCTAAATATGAATGAAACAAAAACATAAACAAGGACCTAACTAAACTTGACAAAAACTACGCTTGACTTGACTTGACAATAGATTTAACTAAACATAACATGACATGACTATGGCTTGACTAGACTTTAACAAACCAATAAAGTTACATACACAAACATGGATAACAACAACCAATGAACAAACAGAACTATAAACAAGATAACAAGACTATTAAGTTAAACCAATGATAAACTAGAACAGTAACAAAGTAATCAAACAATGGACCAATGAAAACAAGACACATGAACAGGGGAAACACATGACGAGGGAACAGGAAATCACAGAAAAGGAACTTGATTTTCAAAATAAAAGACATGAAAACATGAACCAACAGAATAAACATGACTCATGTTCATTCAAATTCTATAAAATGGGCGTTTCTACAACTTCAGGCACTTTAAACCCTGTGAATTAGTGAAATCTGTACATGCATTACAGAAAATGTATGCTATTTTTTGTCTCGTGTTCTGAAAGTCTGAAAATTGCACATATCAAATTCTGTATTGACTTTAATAGAATTCTGTGGTAGAAATGACGCTGATGGAAATGGCATTTCTAACGTTTAAAAAACAAATGGCTGACTCCTTTGTTTTGCTAAGGCTGATTTAATATCTAACATTTTATGTATCCTAAATACAAACATTTAAATACAATTTTCTACACTTTTTGCATAATCCGGCAAAATTACAGCTTGATTTGAAGGTGACGGCCAGTGTTTACAAGTGATATTGAGAAATGTTTTTTTAGTGTGGTGGAAAAGAGGGCAAAAAATACATAGAAATGGAAGCGCAGAGTAGTTCTAGCGGGAAGACACATCACATCATTAGCTGGGTAACTCCTAGCCAATCGCATGTAAGCCGTTGCTTTATAAGTCTGCTCACAATCTATCACATTGCTGTTTCAGAGTGCTAACACGGCAACCTCCACCACCCCACCACCACCTGTTGAGTCCCGTCCTGTACAGGGTTAGGCTCCTCACCCCTGCCTCTATCTCCGGCAGGACATGACGGTTCCGGGTACAGCTCCCTCGGACCGTCGGACAGGGCCTACGCCAAAGAGAGAGACATTACTTTCTGTTTTACATTTATCAAATAAATGGCATCTTAAACTTCACTCAAGCCTGCGTGTCTTCCCGATAGAAGTATTTTTACATAATAAATACTGAAATGGTTCATGTTTATTTCACTTCTGTTTGAAAAGTGTCTAACCCACCCTAACCTAACCTAAGTCCCAAATATGAATTTATCCCCTAATCAATTTTCAAAAGTGATGTCATTTTTTTCAATCTTAACATTTTTCTTCTATCCCAACCTAATAACCAGAGATGACAATAATAAGCTATAAAGATTGATTTCCCTCTCCTCAACAAACCACATGATTTCTTTATGTCTGTACTGACAATGCTCTTGATGACAGAGGGATCTCAGAGAAAGCATGGGACACGTTAGCAAGAAGACTAAGAGAGAGATTACTCAACTTTTTTCAACTGTTTTTATTTTCATTCACTGCCTCTCTCATTACTCCTTTCCTTTCTATTTCTTTCAGTGTAAATCTCTTCTTTTATAGCAGCTGTTGGGGAAGAAAGACACATACATAAATCAATGTATTCTTTTCCAGAAGAAGATGCAGTAAATTGAGTCTCTCACACTGTCATACAGACAGCAGAGATATTAAATTCCAATAAATCAAACAGGTCGGACTCTTATAACTGCTCAGATTTCTCACATAATTGTGCCTCAAGGTTCGACGTGTTCTGAGATGCTATTCTGCTCACTATAATTGTACAGAGCGGTCATCTGAGTTACTGTAGCCTTTCTGTTAGCTTGAACCAGTCTGGCCATTCTCTGTTGACCTCTCTCATCAACAAGGCCCTTCTGTCCACAGAACTGCCGCTCACTGGATGTTTTTGGTTTTTGGCTCCATTATGAGTAAATTCTAGAGACTGTTGTGTGTGAAAATCCCAGGAGATCAGCAGCTACAGAAATACTCAAACCAGCCCATCTGGCACCAACAATCATGCCACGGTCCAAATCACTGAGATCACATTTTCTCCCATTTTTTTGGTTGATGTGAACATTAACTGAAGCTCCTGACACAAATGTGAATGATTTTATGCAATGCACTGCTGCCACACGACTGGATGATTAGATAATAACATGAATACGTTGGTGTACAGGTGTTCCTAATAAAGTGGTCAATTATATGTTCAATGTCTTTCTGTTTCTAATGTGTCTGTTGAGTCTGTATTTCATCAAGGTAGTTCACAGTTTCTTGTCTGTCATCGTGCACCAATGGTCTGCCAGATGTCATTGCATTTCACTTTGTTTTTATGATTTTGTTTCCCAATAGGTTACATAATTATGATTCATTAGGGTTCAATCTGGTTTAATCTAATTACTGTAGCCTCAGAGTAGTATTCCAATCCAGACCATTGGTCTGAAGGGTATTAATGGATGTCAAAGGAACAGCAATTTGCGTTCACCCCAAAAAATGAAAATTATTTTACAGATCCTCATGTCATTCCAAACCTGACCAAGTTTCTTCTCTGGAACATCAAGGGAGATGTTAAACTCAATTTCCGAGCTGCTCTCTTCTGCACAGTGAAAGTGGATGGGAACCAGGGGCTGTCAAGCTCCTATAAGGAGTAAAAAAGCACAATAAATGTATCATTAAAGTAGTCCATATGACTTATAACTACAGAAGTCTTCTTAAGTTATACAATAGCTTTGTGTGAGGAAAAGACCCAATTATTTTTGGCATTTACTGAAAATCTTGTTTGGCAGCTCTGGTCACCATTCACTTTCATTGTATGAAAATGAGCAGCTTGGATATCTGTTATAAATAAGTAATGGAGGTTTCAGAAAGCATAAGGGTGAGTACTTATTTATTTTTAACTAACTCTTATTGGAAGGCATTACTTTGAATATCCATAAGCTTAACAACACCCAAAGCCTAAAATCTGTAGTTTATATGAAGAAAACCTGTTCAATTTTGACTTCAACCACAGGTTACTCCAGAAAGATTGAACCTGTAATAAATGTACACTTAAAATGATGCACTTTGCAAGCACTTTTATCCAAAGGGACTAACAGTGCAGTCATGCATTTAAGATTAAGATTCAACTTTATTGTCATTGTGCAGTGTACAGGTACAGAGCCAATGAAATGCAGTTGTTTTCACATATCCCAACTAAGCTGAGGTCAGAGCGCAGGGTCAGCCATGAAACAGCCCCCCTGGAGCAGATAGGGTCAAGGGCCTTGCTCAAGGGCCCAACAGTGGTATCTTGGCAGTGCTGGGGCTTGAACCCCCAACATTTCGGTCAGCAACCCAGAGCCTTAACCGCTGAGCCACCACTCTGGAGAAAGTGGAATTGACAGTAAAGAGAAGGAAAAAAGAAAAATGAACAAAAGATTATGCAATAGAGGTGTGAAAAAGAGAAACTAAGATTGAAAATCAGCTAATTATGAAGCATTGGACCAAGTTCAATCCGATCCAACTCTCCACCCTCTCTACTCAGGGCATCACAGGAACTGTGCTTGACTGGTTTAATTGTTATCTCTCAGGTAGGTCCTTCAAGGTAGCCGGGGGAGGTGTGGTGTCTAAGTCACATCAGCTACTTACTGGGGTACATCAGGGCTCAGTGTTTGGGCCACTTCTCTTCTCTATATACACAACATCACTGACACCCATCATTAAGTCACATGGTTTCTCTTACCACTTTTTGCCGATGACACATCGCTCTACTTGTCTTTCCAGCCCAACAACACCACGGTGACTGCTTGAATCACTGCCTGTTTGGCAGACATCTCGGCCTGGATGAAGGAACACCACCTGCAAATTAACTGAACTCCTTCCCTTTCCATCCAACCCTGCTCTTGAAAAAAACAACACCATGCAGCTTGGTTCAATTACAGTAATGCCTTCCAAAACGGTCAGAAATCTAGGGGTAACCATTGATAAGCAACTCAATTTCACAGACCACATCACAAAGGCAGCACAATCATGTAGATTTACACTCTACAATATCAAGGAGAAAAGACCCTTCCTCTCTGAACATGCCACACAACTGCTTGTTCATTCACTTGTCATAACTAGACTGGACTACTGTAATGCTCTCATTGCAGGCCTCCATGAGGCAAATGAGAATGCAGCAGCACGTCTGGTCTTTAATGAACCAAAGAGCACGCATGTTACACCACTCCTTGTCCCTCTTCACTGGCTGCCTGTTGATAAATGTATCAAATTCAAGGCTCTGATGCTGGCATACAGAACAGTCAGTGGGTCAGTTCCAGTGTACCTAAAATTATTTCTGCAGATCTTGGTTCCCACCAGAAGCCTGTGGTCAGCTAAGGCAAGGCAAGGCAAGTTTATTTATATAGCACATTTCATACACAATGGTAATTCAAAGTGCTTTACATAGAAGAGATTAAAATAAGAATAAAAAAATAAGGATAATTGAAACAGGTTTAGAATAAAATAAAATACAGTGCAAACAGTCGGACACACAGTGGCACAGTGCTCATTCAGTAAATGCACAGCAATATTTTTCAGATGATAGTATGCTGATTTAGTTATTGCTTTGACATGACTACTGAAAATAAGGTCTGACTGTAGAGACACACCAAGATTCCTGACTTGATTTTTAGTTGTTTGACCCCTAGCGTCAAGGTATGCATTCACCTTGAGAATGTCATCTTTGTTTCCAAACACAATGACTTCAGTTTTGTCTTTGTTTAACTGAAGAAAGTTTTGGCACATCCAACTGTTAACTTCATCAATGCATTGGCACAGGGAGTCAGTGGGGCTGTAATCGTTAGGTGATAGGGCTAAGTAGATCTGTGTGTCGTCTGCATAGCTGTGGTAAGCAATTTGGTTCTTTCTCATTATTTGGCTCATTGGGAGCATATACAGGTTGAACAGGAGTGGCGCAAGAATTGAGCCTTGAGGGACTCCGCATGTCATGGACGTCCACTCAGACTTATGGTCTCCTATACTCACATAATAACCTCTCCCTTCTAAGTATGACCTGAACCATTTTAGGACCATCCCAGAAAGCCCCACCCAGTTTTCCAGCCTGTCAAGAAGTATGTTGTGATCAACAGTGTCAAATGCAGCACTGAGGTCGAGTAGTACCAGTACTGATAATTTGCCTGTATCAGTATTTAAGCGAATATCGTTTATTATCTTTATGAGCTGTCTCTGTGCTGTGATGCGATCGGAAACCAGATTGAAAATTGTCAAAGTATCCATTTGAGTTCAAGAATTTGTTCAGCTGATTGAAGACAACTTTTTCAATGATCTTGCCTATGAAAGGAAGATTTGAGATCGGTCTATAGTTGCTTAATATGGTCTTATCCAGATTGCTCTTTTTCAAGAGGGGCTTGACAACTGCAGTTTTCAGGGAGTTTGGAAAACTCCCAGAGAGAAGTGAAGAGTTTATCACTTCTAGGAGATCTGCTTCTAAACAGTTGAACACACTTTTGAAAAAAGATGTGGGAAGTGCATCAAGGGCGCAGGTTGATATTTTAAGGTGCTGTACGGTTTCTTCCAAAATTTTGCCATAAATTTTTTTGAAATCAGACATAGTAACTACTTTCTCAGGTTGTGGTTTGATTTGTCTGACCCCAGCACAACTCAAGGATGTGCTGATCACCTTTCTGATATTATTGATTTTTTCAGAGAAGAAAGAAGCAAACTCATTGCACTTGCTGTCTGAGAGCATTTCACTGGGAATCTGGCTTGGGGGGTTTGTCAGTCTCTCTACAGTCGCAAAAAGAGTGCGTGTGTTGTTTAAGTTGCTGTTTATAATATTCGAGAAGAAAGTCTGTCTAGCTTTGCCTAGTTCCATATTAAAAGCATGGATGCTGTCTTTGTAATGTTATAATGGACTACAAGTTTTGTCTTCCGCCACATGCGCTCTGCTTTTCTGCATTGTCTTTTCATATTTTGCACTGCTGTTGAGTTTCTCCAAGGCGCTTTTTGTCTGCCACTCTTCTTCCTGACGTTCACAGGAGCAATATCATCAATTACACTTTTAACTTTTGAGTTAAAAGAATCAAGGAGAAAATCAACAGAGTCAGCAGATATACTTGGTGTTAAAGATATAGCCTTCATAAATAGTACACTAGTGTTCTCATTTAAGCATCTCTTCTTGACAGACACAGATCTAGCTTCAATGGCAGGAGTGATCAATATATCAAAGAAAACACAGAAATGATCAGACAGTGCTACATCCTTAATAACAATCGATGAAATGTTTAGACCCTTACTGATAAGTAAATCTAGAGTGTGTCCATGATTGTGTGTGGGTCCATGTACATGCTGAGTCAGATCAAAAGTTTTTAAAACAGTTATGATTTCTTTTGTCATATTGTTTTCTGCATTATCTATGTGAATGTTAAAGTCTCCAGCAATGGCAAAACAGTCAAACTCTGAGGTAATTGTTGATAACAGTTCTGTAAAGTCCTCAGCGAAGGCTGGAGAGTATTTTGGAGGCCTGTAAATAATGATAAGTAAAATGCATGGAGCACCTTTTAACACACTACCCAGATATTCGAAAGACGGGTAATTCCCAAATGATATTTGCTTACATTGATAGACATCTTTAAAAAGAGCAGCTAAACCCCCACCTCGTCTACCTTCTCTGCAGACACTCAAATAAGTAAAGTTAGGAGGGATGTTTCATTAAGGACTGTTGCACTACAGCTGTCTTCTAGCCAAGTTTCATTTAGAAACATAAAATCCAGGTTGTATGTGATAATTAAGTCATTGACTAGAAGTGATTTATTTTTAAGTGAGCGGATGTTTAAAAGTGCTAACTTAACAGTTTTTGTCCCCACAGCAATCTTAGTTTGGCGTGTAATAGGCACCAGATTAGATGGGTTTGCTGTACGGCTTTTGAAGGCCTTAGACTTTCTATGATGTAATCGAACAGCAATAGAGATTGATACAGGCACACTGGGTTCCCGCTTGTTTTGTAAACATTTGAGAAAGTTACTGTTATCATAGCAGGGACCCAACACATATCACTGAGAGCTAAGGAACGGCGCCTTATTGTACCAACACAAAGAGGTACTAAAACACTTTCCCGGACTTTCGGCTTCATCATACCACGTTGGTGGAATGAGCTTCCCAACTCCATCTGTGAAGCTGACTCACTCGCTGTCTTCAAAAAACTATTTAAAACACATCTTTTCCATGAGCACTTAACCAGTTACTACTGAAAAAAAAAAACTATTCTTGTTGCACTTTAATCTGTTTTGAATACTATTCTGATGCTAGTGAAACTTGGTAATACGGCACTTTTCGTACCACTTTCTCCTTAAGATGATTCGCTTATAATATATTCCTTTTCTGTAAGTCTCTTTTCTGACAAATGAATAAATGTAAACGTTTTGGGCCGACTTTCCAAACACTGGAGGTGAGGACTGGAGCATGTTTGCTGTGTAACAGGTTCCTCTATCGTGTGACCCTGAAACCGCTTGATGATGAAAAGATGATGGTGTGGGAAAGAGAAAAAGCAAAGGCTGCTGTTTTGAAGTCTAAAACAAGTCAGACATTCTGCAAGGATCTTAACAAGCTCTTTTGGCCATTCCTGGTCCCCTGAGCCAGATTGGGTTCTGTCTGCAGGGGGAAGGTAGACAGGAACATCAGAACCAGATGTGAGACCCCACTCGCTCTGGCTTAGACAGCATCGGGAACCACATTCTGCTCTTAACTGATGATGACTCACTAGCTGCTATTGGCTATTGGCCACCACCATAAACCAGCCAGGAACCAAGGAACCGAACCATCGAATTGCTGAGTTATAATTGTACTACTTAAGGAAAGAGGCCATTATCAATAAGTGCCTGCAGCTTGTGAAAACATGCTCATGTTGTTTGAGCTTTAAGGACATCGGGGAGATTCCAGATTCGTTTTTTCCCTTTGTTTCCAAACAACAAACTTTTTAAGGAAAAGAAACATTGTTCAGTTAATATTAGAAAAACAAAGCTTTTACTTGGAGTTTGTCATTTTAGAAATTCTGATACGAGTAACTGTATATTTGAAATAAATTACGCTTTCTGTCTGTCTACAGTATCTATCTATCTATCTATCTATCTATCTATCTATCTATCTATCTATCTATCTATCTATCTATCTATCTATCTATCTATCTATCTATCTATCTATCTATCTATCTATCTATCTATCTATCTATCTATTATCAGTCTTTCTTTTCTATCTATCTGTCTGTCTGTCTTTCTATCTGTCTAACAGTCTGTCTGTCTATCTGTCTGTCTGTCTGTCTGTCTAACAGTCTGTCTAACTCTCTCTCTCTATCTATCTATCTATCTATCTCTCTATCTATTGTAGGGTATCTAGGTCAGGTTTGGGGAATGTACGACTAATATTAATGATCGTAATCAATGATTAATCATACGGTTTTGACTAGATAACAATACATACAAAAACGCCCCAAAAAGGGCTTATATAGTCCAAGAGTCTGCTTCCAATATATATAGATAATTAAACACAACAAATTATAATTAATTAGGAATATACATCGTATGCAGACAGGCTGTATTAATTTTCAGAACACCTTAATGGAATTGACCCGTAGGCTATCGCAACCAACCAGTTCGTCCAGAGAACCGCTTTGCTAAATACTCTTGATCAGTTCTCAAGAAGGTTTATTCTTAGTTATAAGCCTACTCATCAAAGCACGTTAACTTACTTTGATAATATCAGCTCGTAGCTTTAGATCGCACATTAAAGAGGCTTTGTTTTATGACCAACAAACACAGACAATCAAGCGTATAATTGGGTTTAATACAAGGAACTAGGATATATCACTACACTTAACAAACACACATTTAGAATAAACATAAAATAAACAAAGTACACACAGTAAGGGAAAATAAAGAATTAGAGGTATAGCAAACTTATTTCAACAGTTAACCCTTTAGAGCCAGCACGGAAGTTACACACTGTAACGCATTTGAATTTCAATGATATGATACTTGCACAATGGACCTTTGTGTAGCTGAGCAAGACTGAGTATATGTCGTGTCCTCGTGGCGTCCATGAGTTGGGCTTTCTGTCGGTGCTACCAGAGCGTGGGTTGCTCGCGGGGAGTTCAAAGCGTCTTAGAGGGTAACTGTTGAAGAGTCGACGGGTGTTCCGGAGGGTTGCAGAGTGTTCAGGGGAGTCCGAGGGAGGGGAAGAGACAGAGTTGAAGGGTTGTTCCGAAGGGGGTCCAGAAGAACGGGGGAAGAGTGCAGAAGAGGACAGATGTAAGAGAATGCAAGAGGCTGATTCAATGCTGGGGCCGGACTTTTATGGTAGGGAGGTCACCCCTCCTTTGGGAGAAGTGACCCAATGAGACGCCTCCGTTTTGGGTGCGAGTTTGCTCCCTTTGTCCTGTCAAGGCTCATTTGCATATCATTTGCATAATTTATGACTCGGTCAGGACTTTGGGTTGACTCACTCAAAAGGCAGTAAAAACATAGCAGAAAACAATTTTAAAGTAACCTTATATTTATATTCAGCTAGGACAAGCCGTAAGGTTTAATTTGATACCAAGAAACGTGTATTTGGTACACTTAAAAGTGGATATACATACTCAGGCTTTTATTTAAAGCTTCAGAGTTTAACTAACACAACTAAACAAATTTTAACTAGTTTGAAGTCAATCAGAAATAGACAAACATACGGGGATTAAACATGTTTCCTTAAAAATAAGCCCTTCTAGGTTTTAAATGAAAGACACACACTTTTTTCCAACTTTTCACGTGCCTTTCTCACATGGTAAAGCACGAGGATTTGGAGTGTCCCTCTGTCAATAGCGCATTGTACTTCACAGACTAGCTGGCGCCATTTCAGTGATCTTACAGGGGTTCTTTGTATTCAGAATCGATGAGTCCACTGATTCTCCGCCATACTTTACACTATCTATCTATCTATCTATCTATCTATCTATCTATCTATCTATCTGTCTGTCTGTCTGTCTGTCTGTCTGTCTGTCTGACTGTCTGTCTATCTGTCTAACAGTCTGTCTAACTCTCTCTCTCTATCTATCTATCTATCTATCTGTCTGTCTGTCTGTCTGTCTGTCTACAGTATCTATCTATCTATCTATCTATCTATCTATCTGTCTGTCTGTCTGTCTATCTGTCTAACAGTCTGTCTAACTCTCTGTATCTATCTATCTACCTATCTATCTATCTATCTATCTATCTATCTATCTATCTATCTATCTATATATATCTGTCTGTCTGTCTGTCTACAGTATCTATCTATCTATCTATCTATCTATCTATCTGTCTGTCTGTTTATCTATCTATCTATCTATCTATCTGTCTGTCTGTTTGTCTGTCTATCTATCTATCTGTCTGCCTGTTTATCTATCCATCTGTCTGCCTGTTTATCTATCTATCTATCTATCTATCTATCTATCTATCTATCTATCTATCTATCTGTCTGTCTGTCTGTCTGTCTGTCTGTCTCTCTTCTTTAATTTTACAGCTCTACACTCCTACTGCATATAAAAAAAGTCTCCTTTGTGTCCACTTTTATTCTTTTTACAAAATTTATAAGAAACAAACTGCCCCCCAAAAAAGGCAAAACACAGTAACTATCCAACACTGAAACTGAGAAACATGGCCAGCCAGATGTGTCTTATCTAATTTTCACAATTTTCACATTATCTCTGAACCTGAGAATAGTTGAGCCAAACTTCAGCAAAAAATGTTCTTCTTTAATGTGACCCAGCTAGACACAGATCATATCTCTCAGATAAGACATATGGTCTTGATTGACTGACAGCTCTAATGCTCTTGTTCCAGGTTGTTATTAGCTCTATTACACAACACTCCTATAAAACTACAAATAAAACCTTTTTAACACCTTCAGAAAATCAGTTATTTCACAACTAACCTGTGGATTGGTCCACACAAGTCACATGCTTTCCATTTTAGTTTTAAAGGGACAGTTCACCCAACTATAGGATCAGACATCATTTACTCACCCTCATATTGTTCCAAACCTGTATGAATTCCTTTCTTCTGGGTTACACAAAAAGGAGACTTTAGGTAGAATGCTAATCTCAGTCACCATTCACTTTCATTGCATCTTTTTTCCATACAATGCAAGTGAATGTTGACTGAGGCTAACATTCTGCCTTATGTCTCCTTTTATGTTCAGTGTGGACGATGATGGTGAGTAAATGATGACATTAGGTAAACTATCCCTGTAAGAAAATTAATTTATTGAAGTGCCATTCACAGCTGTGCCTTATTTGGTGATGGAAACATAGAGCATACCATGCATTCTCTGCGCTAACCGCAACCTTGGCCTTTTAAATGGCTTCTTAGACACACAAGAAACGTAAGGCCAAAAGCATCCTGTATTGAAACACTCAACAAGGGTATTTTAACCCTTTAAACACTTTGCATTCATATGATCTGGTTCTGGTTGATCTGCAGCAAGGATATGCTTTAGTGTCTGAAACAAGGATTTTATACTTTGATCTTGCTGTAATTTTATGGCCCTTCCCGTAATTCAAATGTTTCTCAGATGGTGCAGGATGTGTCGTGTTTGACAAAAGGAGATCCATATGCAACCATAACAACCAGATTTCTGGCAATCAGGCCATTACCAAGTGAGTTTACATGCACAGCAATATGCTGATGACTACCAAAACGCAAGAAAAACACATTTACATGAGATTTGAAATCATCGGGTTATTCACTACTTTTAACGTCGAAAGGTAAACAGTCTTGCAACACAACACCACACTGGATTAGTCGGTAAGAATGCTGGTAAATGTGTTTACATGCAACATGAAATCGGGGTAATGGGCCAAATTAATGCTGCTTCATTTAAAATCTAAATGTGCTGATCGGTTTTTGCTTGAGACATTTACATGACTTTACAAGTCAGCTTATAAAGCAAAATCTGTGAAAGATCGTGTAAACACACACAAGAGACAAAAACAAGTTCTATGTTCACTTCTGTCATTATTGTCTTTTTACAATACATAGTGTTTTAGCAAAGCTTAGTCCAAAGGGTCAGATCAAATTAAACCAAAATAATTCCTCGGATTCAGGTAGCGCAAACACCGTTCTTGGCATTCAAGCCGCCAAGCTGAGAAAAATGTCTTGTCAGATTTATAGGTGTCATGAAATGCTCTTTTTTTTTTTTTGCAGTTTTATTATCTTCCCTGTGGTCCACTGTTAATGTTAATGTTTTTTATTGCATTAAAACAGTCATCATTTAGAAATATGTGATCATTTTCCACCCTGTCTCTGTTCCTCTGTCTGAAACGCTCAGTTTTGGCGTAAGCGCCTCGTTGAAACTTCAACAAAAACACAGGTAGTAAGCACCATAAACCATCAAACAGAGCATCCTTCAATAACAGTGAAGCTTGATTCATTTTATGACTGTTCACAAGCAATCCATATTGTAAATGAGCTGGAAAAACATGCAATCCACGCTTTAATACGCTTAAGACACTTCCACATCCAGTTTGCAGAATCATCCTGCACTGAAATGCGCATCGTATCTAAATGGTCAAAGATGTCCATCCAGTGCATGTTTTAATACACCAGCAATTAAAAATAGCACAGATAGGGGGCCTGGGTAGATCAGTGGTTAAGAAGCTGGCTACCACCCCTGGAGTTAGCTAGTTCGCTAGTTTGAATCCCAGGGTCTGCTGAGTGACTCCAGCCAGGTCTCCTAAGCAACCAAATTGGCCCAGTTGCTAGGGAAGGGAGTGTCACATGGGGTAACCTCCTCGAGGTTGCTATAATGTGGTTCTCACTTTCGGTGGGACGCTTGGTGAGTTGTGCATGGATGCCAGGGAGAATAGCATGAAGTCTCTGATAAGATGCGCGGGTTGGCGGTCTCAGATGTGGAAGCAGCTGGGATTTGTCCTACTCCACCCGGATTGGACTTAACACAAGGACTTAAAGGGTAACTAAACCCTAAACCAACTTTTTTTAGTTAATGATCCGTAAGAATGGGGCTTTATTAGTACTGGTCATTGATTCAAGTAATTTTTTTGACATTTGTGTATAAAGTGTTTTAATTCTACAATATATGGTGTAAAAACGTCTGAGTGCTGCCCTCTTCAGGTTGAACGGTGGCTACTGCAGTTGAATTTTCCTATTGGCTGTTTGCGTACTGCCGTGACGTAAGCGGTGACAGCTGACGTAAGCAGGTTCCAGCTCACCACGCCCTTGGTACGAGCTACCATGCCCATGGCAGTATAAAAACCATCTCGTTTCGTCAAAACCACTGTAGCGAGTCAGGAGTTGGAATTGCGAGTATTGAAAACGATCAGGATAGAGTATTTTAGCATCTATTTAGCATAGCATTTATATAGTTATTTAGATTATTTCATGTAGCCTAGGTAGTTAATTAGCATATTTGTTAGTGTAGTATTGTTAGAAGCATAGTTAGTTAGTAGTATTGCGTCACTTAGGATAGCTTCAGGTTAGCGTAGATTATCTGTATTTAGTACAGTGGTCAGGATGGTACGTAGGTGTAGTGTTGCTGGTTGCAACAGCACTGCTGGACTGTATAGCTTTCCAGCAGACTTGGAAGTGTGGAGGAGTGTGCAAACTGCATTTTACGCGGGATTGCTTCTCCAACGCAATGGAGGTGGAAATGGGCTTCTCCAAACAGCTCGCGCTGAAATGCGACGCAGTGCCAAACGCTGCTTCTCCTGCATGGACTCCACCACCGCAGCGGTGTCTTGAGGTGAGTGATCATATATATTTGAATCACAGTTTATGGTTAGGCTAAAGTTAATCCTCTGGGGTCGACAAACGCATTTTGCTGGATTTTTTCACATAGCGGCAAAATATGAATATGCCTACAGAGCGCGCGCTATTGACATCAACTCGATAAAACTCATCAGATTCATGTACATGTCGTCTTAAAACCGTGTGAGGAATAATAATAACATAATAGTAATACAATTCACCCTCCTCCACTTCAGGTGAAGGTGGGGGAGAAATGTCCTCGACTTCAAAAGACCACTCTGTGGCAAAGCTACTTGCGTCACTCCAGTCACTCTCCATTTTACAGTCTGACAGCAGCTGTCAATTAATCCGTCACTACGGGTCTCAGGTGCACGCCCCCCCGCTCAGCCCGCCCTCGGTTCGTCCCCTCTATCCCCGCTGGGGTCTGCCCACTTTTCCAGCATTTTTCAAATATTGCTAGTGAGTGGAGTCAGACTCTGAGCAGGGGTTTAGTTACCCTTTAAAAAGCACATTGGAAATTGGGAGAAAAAGTATAAAATATAAATAAATAAATAAAGTAGCACAGATAATTGAAAGAATGTGTCCATGATGCATTTGTGCTCAAACATCAAGAGGCAGCAGCTGAATGACAGAGAGTGGATTCTCCTCTTTAGAGTTGTAACTTGACACCGCGTCTTTTAAAAGCAGCCCAAGAAATGTATCAAGTGATCAAAGATGTCTGTCTGTGCATGTTTAAATGAAAAAATCATTTAAAATTGTCTGCATGGGTCCCATTTGGTGTTCATGAATAGTTAAGCTACAGTAGGCTTTGCTTGTCCTTCTCTTTATGTTAATGAGCTGAAGCACCAGTGGGAGGGGCCAAGGGTTTGATGATTTTAAGTAGTTGTTTGTGCTGTAGAGGCAGTCACGAATGAATGTACCCCAAATGACGTAGGGTTGTCGCAGAAGTAGAGAACAAGACATTTTTGCAGCTTGGTTTCAATAAATGCTTTTATTGCACTATAGGGATTTGGTTTTGAGTTCTGGAATTTTCTGAAATGTCAAAATATCAAGGAAAATTGTAATGCTTATAATATGACCCCTTTAAACCCTCAAGCCCCAAAATTAGATCTCTTAACAATTGCATTGACATTTTTGTGTGTGTGTGTGTGTGTGTGTGTGTGTGTGTGTGTGTGTGTGTGTGTGTGTGTGTGTGTGAGTGTGTGTGTGTGTGTGTGAGTGTGTGTGTGTGTGTTCTATTAGTTGATTAAAGTGCTAAAATACAGCATGTTGATCTATGTAGTTTTAACTGTAAAAATAGGCCAATTATGTCTTGTAAATAAATTATAACTTAATATAATCAAGGCTATAAATGGTCAACTTTAACTGTCATTGATTTATTTATGTTTTATCCTATCTATGAAATAGGCTATTAAATGTAGTGTAACATCCACCTAAACTTCAATAAATACAAAATAGTTAGAGCAGGATAACTTTTGAACAAACATTACAAAGAGCTACCCCTTGGGGTACTGTGGGGTTATGCTCACGACAGGCTTTTGATTTGGCAAAAAAGTGGCTTAAAAATGTAATACAGGAAATACCAACATTTAAATGATGAAGCATCAAATGGAAGTATGCACCCCTTCTCCAAATGTCCCATCGACTACAGATCTTTCACACAGTGTCAAATAAGAATGTTCTTAATGTCAAAAGTCCAAATATAATCCATGTACTAAATTTGCTCTTTGGCGACATCAGGACTGGACTGGTGTTTTGGAAGTCTACGTTTTAACACATCAACAGACTGAATGGCTACTGAAGCAAAACAGTGGCTAATGTAATGACTTTTGAAGACATTTACAGTGATTTATATCCAGTCAATCCAGCAAAGAATTCAAATTCAGGATTTATTTTGAGCATTAACACCTCTAGTTTTGTTTATCCAGACTTTTGACTATCAGCACAAAGTCTGGTCCACACTGTGGCTTTTCTGGCCAAGGCCTGCCTAATTATACGGGTAGGGGCTGTTTGACTTGACATGTAAAGCAACCAACCACAGTTTCGGTAAATCTAAAATTGTAAATGTGAGAACAAATAGGAAAATACAGTAAAGGATATCTTGTTTACATTTCAGTAAATGTCTCTGTGATGAGGAGGAGGGCAGAGCCAGGCCGTGAGTGCGCACGGCCGCCCCCAAACGGGCTAATCAGCCAAGGAGAGGGATAAGGCCAAGCCGGCAGTTCGAGAGAGAGAGAGAGAGAGAGAGAGAGCCACACGCAACTTCCGTGTGTGTGTTTGTGTTTGTGTTTTGAGTCTTTTTTCTTTAATGAAATATTACTTTGACCGTTCAGCCGGTTCCTGCCTCCTCCTTGCCCATCTGGACCATGTTACAGTTTCAAACAAAACGCTTGAATCATTCAAAGGTTCCTCTGCATGCATTCGCAAACTTTGAAAAAAGCATTTACTACACACCAATGATGGCAGAGCTGCCATGCAAGGTGCTAGCCTGCCATTGGGAGCAACTTGGGGTTCAGTGTCTTGCCCAAGGACACTTTGGCATGTGGAGACGTGTGGGCCGGGATTCAAACCATCAACCCTGCAATTAGTGGCCGACCCGCTCTACCACCTGAGCCACAGCCGCCCCATTCTGTTGCAACCGAACTCAGACCACCTCCTACAGGTAGTCTATGGTTCGGTACCGTGGTGCACACCCCGGTCCGCATGACCAATTTTTCATGCAAACCTTGCTCTGTTTCAAACTAAACTGCCAGTGTGAAAGTCTTCTTCTGAACACAAACAAACCTTTTTAGAAGAATACCTGTTTTACTATAATTTCACCTCCCTGCCCATTAGATGGCGAAATAAGAGGAACTTGAAAAAATATTTATAATAAAAACGGCTTAAATACTGATCTGTTTCTCACCCACAACTATCATATCCCTTCAAAAGACATGGATTAAACCACTGGAGTCGTGTGGATTACTTTTATGCTGCTTTTATGTGAATGAAGGAGCTTCAAAGTTCTGGCCATCATTCACTTGCATTGTAAGGACCTACAGCGCTGAGATATTATTCTAAAAATCTTTGTCTGCAGAAGAAAGAAAACCATACACATCTGGGATGGCATGAGGGTGAGTAAATGAGATCATTAGAATTTTTGGGTGAACTATCCCTTTAAGGATCAGCTTAGCCAGGTTGGGAGACATTTACATTATATTAATATTGTAATATTTAACAGACACTTTTATTCAAAAGCATACAACATAAGCGATTCATCTTAAGGAGACATTAAAACAAATAGTGCTGCATTAAAAGGTTTCAACTGCATTAGTAAAGTACTAGCCAAGACAGAGATTTGAATGCAACAATATTTATTTTATTTATTATTATAAATAATTTGATTGTATGATAAGTGCCCACAAAATGATGTGTCTATAGATGTTTTTTAAAGACAGAGTGGGAGTCTGCTTCATGGATGGAGTTGGGAAGTCTGAACAGTCTGTTTAAGGCTGAGACACAGAAGTGCTCTTAAAATAGTTGCACTGAAATGATCCTGTAGTGCTATCTCAAAGCGGAATCAAAAAGTGCATTGCAAAAGCTCCTCGGAAACACAGAAAGAGCCTTTATAAAAGATCGAACCAGTCTCAGCTCATCAACAAAACTTGTCCTCTTACACCAAAGAGTAAAACTAAAAACTAGTTCAGTGCTGACACACCACATGAGAGTAGTGACTCATCGCCATGGCAATGGAGACAGCGCACAGGGGCCTTGTAAGTGGTTGGAATCACTGAGCAAGAGGAGACAGTTTTATGTCCTCGAACATATTTTAGGGGCCCATTAGCGAAACTTCCAGCAGTCTCTGTGTCGTCATGGTCTTTGTCTATGTCTAAGTTCTTATTTGCAGAAAAATATTTTAAGATTCTCCATGTTCATTCCTTACACTAGACTAGTGATTTTAACATACACAAATTTCAACCAGCTAGAATTGATGCACTTTTGTCCCTAGATAAAAGTTTTGCTACAATCACGGGCAAAAAAGAGAATTTGTCATACAAATAAACCTCATCTCAAACCAACCAAAGATGGTTTGTTGGTATTTTCTGGTTTAAGCTGGTCTACCAAACTGGCCAAGCTGGTTTTTAACTGGTCAGCCATCTGGTAACAGCTAACAAGTGCTCAAAACCCCTATAAAAACTGAAAACGAGACCAGCCTCACCAGGGTGCGAAACCAGCTAAGACCAGTTTAAGATGGTTTAGGCAGTTTTTATCAGCAAGTGGGTAAAATGGCATTTGCAAGCCACTTTACCTCAACAATATTTTCAGCCTGATCTCATGAAAATTACATGATCGTGGCAACATTTGTGCAAATTTATTTTACGTGGTTCTTTTCACATATCACATCAGTTCTGAGATGAAATGTCCGCTGAATGGTGCTAAAAGCAAGTAAAATGTTTTTGACGTTATTGAGTTTTAAATTAAAAAAAGCTACCTCACAATCCTAAACCTTAAACCCAAACCTAACCAACTACTTAAGCAACCATGTTCTCCGGTCCTTTGCATCCAAAGTGCAGCACTCTATCAGTTGATCACACAGGAACAAGCTTGTAAATGTACTTGGTTATGTAATTACCCCCACACACACACTTTTTTTTTTAACAATCCCTTTTTAAAATTAACACAATTAATCATGTCCCCAGACCGTAATAAGGAATATTCCTTCCATCGGAGCAATTCAAGTTTGAAGTACAACCTATTTTCAGCAGGGGGCAGTAAACGAATCTCCAGCTGTATAGGCAACATGCAGCTGTTCAGAGAACAAACTGTACTCAAGCTTGCTTAACACTAGCATCAGCACAAGATGAGGATGCATTGCATTCAAATACAGCTGGAAGGAAACATCAGTCTTTATATATGCGATTCATTGCGATAAATCATGTAATTTATTTGATTAAAAAAATAAAAATATTGTTTTATAGCCCTAGATAAAATATAGCACCATTAGTCATGCTCTATAGTAAAAGTGTTTACATGTCATAAGGTAGCATTGTGTGAGGAACATTATGAAAAGTAAGTGTTTATGAACTAGTAATCTGTCGTTTCGCTCATGATTTATGTGAAAGTATACAGAAGTCCATGTTTTTATAGCTAGTGTTTGTTTCACCGGGAATCTGCCGCGATATGTACAACAAGCCACGTAAAAATCATCTTTCAAAAATGTAGATATAGTAACGTGATTCCAGAAGACTAGATTGGGTTGTTCTGCATGAAACAAGATGATATTTCACATGAAAAAATATATGAATGAAAAAATATCACATGCAGGGCTGGACTGGTATTCCGGCATACCGGGCATTTTCCCGGTGGGCCGACGCACTTTGGGGCCGATCAGAGGTGGACTGGCCATCGGGAGAACCGAGCAGGCCAGTCTGTCGTCCGCGAAACGTGCCGAATGGGTCGTAATAAACTCAAATGAGCCGCCGCATCTGAACGGTGCCGCAATATGCAGATAAAGGACACCGAATCCCCCATTTCTCTTCCCAGTCCAGCCCTGATCACATGGTTGTAGAGGGAGTATTGATGATGTTTACATTTACATTTATATTTACATTTATGCATTTGGCAGACGCTTTTATCCAAAGTGTCTTACAGTGCACTTATTACAGGGACAATCCCCCTGGAGCAACCTGGAGTTAAGTGCCTTGCTCAAGGACACAATGGTGGTGGCTGTGGGGATCGAACCAGCAACCTTCTGATTACCAGTTCTGTGCTTTAGTCCACTACGCCACCACCACATCCATATGATGTCAGCCGATAAGGAAAGTAGTTTCAGAGGTGGAGCTAGTTGATAAAAGATTATAAAGACAAACTAATTTCTTTGGAATAGCATACACTAATGAAGCATTGGGAATACTAATAAAATAATATAGAATAATGTACCAAATGCATTAGATATCATCAACTAACAATGAACAATTCGTCAAAGGGCAAAGTAAATTGTCTGTGAGTTTTTAGGACTTGTTTTTCTAATATTTTAACCAAAGCACAGACTCAAACAATATTATTACACTGATATAAGCCACACCATTGTACAGCTGCTCTTCAAACAACAAACATTTGATCTGTGCATATTTCCCAACATCCAGGTCATCGTCAAACATCTTGTTGAGTTTAATCAAAAGCAACTGTACTTTGTTCTCTATTTCCTCCAAAAATATTTTGCCATCCTAGTGATTTTCACGAGTTCTCCAATCATGAGTATTCCCAGACATTGAACCGCTCCACATCACGCAATGTCATGAAACTCACAAAAAGGTTTGGGATTTGCCTCCCCGACGGTATGAACCATGATCACTTGGGGGGGTTTGATACCCTGGGAGTAAACGGAACAACACCCTGCACAGAAATACTGTCATGGCTAGACCTGTAACTTAATACTAATTATTTTAATGATATGGACAACTTCTGAACTTCTTTCAAGGAACATCTTTCGATGATTCTGGACACAAGAGTGTAAACTGAGTCATAAGAACTCCAAACCACTTCCCAAATATCATCACTCTCCATTAGTGTCTGGATAACAAGCCTCTAAATCACTAGATAGGCTCTGCCAACTTAAAGGGATTGTTCACCCAAAAATGAAAATTCTGTCATGATTTACTCACCCTGATGTCATTCCAAACCCATATGACTTTCTTTGCTGTGGAACATAAAAGGCAGAACGTTAGGCTGCTAAAAAGAAATTAAAGGAATGTTCCGGGCTCAAAACAATTAAGCTCAATCGACCGCATTTGACGCATAATGTTGATTATCAAAGACAATAATTTAGACTCATCCCTCCTTTATTAAAAAAAGAGTTCAATGTCAGTATCAAATTCATTGTATTGATTGTTCCCTAATCAGTTTAGAAAAGGACACATTAAGCTTTCCCCGGGCCTAAAGTTAAAGTTGCTCCTGCGAGGGCTCGCATACACTTACGCTTCTGAAACCTGTAGAATAACAAAGAAAAATGTGACCAAGAAATGCACTGTGGTTTCAAAGCAATGATCGACCTGGCTCCGGCAATGACATATTGACAGCATCTGTGGGAACGTGGGGATTGCTTAATGCTACAATGCAACCACACAGACATGCACTTATGCTTTTTCTTACTGTTACATACACAAACACATTTGTGCTGCAAACATTATGTGTCTAAATTATTCACTGAGTTAGGCAGGCACACATAAAATGCTGTCGTGGCGGCCGGAGGCATGAGTTGCTGCTTTAATCTTAAATATATTTGTGAAATCTGCAATCTCCTTTATAATTGAAAGAGTGCAGGAAACATTCATTGGAAAATTAGTCCAAAAAGAAATTATTACAGCATAAATCACCAAAAGTGGTTAGGTGGTCTCCCAGCCTGGCCAGATGGATAGGCTAGAAGTCACCAATTAGCGGACTGCAGTCCAGAACTCCGGCTTGGTTTCATCTGGACCGTGAGGCATCTTGACAATGGTTGCATCATCTTACCATTTCTTCAGTGTAAGTGAGCAACTTGTTAAAACTATGGATCACTTTGAGAACTTTGGCATCATTTTTAGAAGCTAGAAAGCCAATTATGTGTATTACGTAAGAAAGAAAGTTTTGTTTTATTAGTTTTTTTTGGTTTGTTAATTTGCTTTGTTTAGTTTTGTTTTTGTTTTGTTTGGTGTTGTTTTGTGTTGTGTTGTGTTTTGCTTTGTTTAGTTTTGTTTTGTTTGGTGTTGCTTTGTGTTTTGTTGAATTGTTTTGTGTTGTGTTTTGCATTGCTTTGTTTAGATTTGTTTGGTGTTTTGTTTTGTTTGGTGCTGTTTTGTGTTGTGTTTTTCTTTGCTTTGTTTAGTTTTGTTTGGTGTTGCTTTGTGTTTTGTTGTTTTGTGTTGTGTTTTGCATTGCTTTGTTTAGTTTTGTTTGGTGTTTAGTTTTGTTTGGTGTTGTTTTGTGTTGTGTTTTGCTTTGTTTAGTTTTGTTTTGTTTGGTGTTTAGTTTTGTTTGGTGTTGCTTTGTGTTTTGTGTTGTGTTTTGCATTGCTTTGTTTAGTTTTGTTTGGTGTTTAGTTTTGTTTGGTGTTGTTTTGTATTGTGTTGTGTTGTGTTTTGCTTTGCTTTGTTTTGTTTGGTGTTGCTTTGTGTTTTGTTGTTTTGTATTGTGTTGTATTTTTCTTTGTTTAGTTTTGTTTGGTGTTTAGATTTGTTTTAGTTTTGTTTGGTGTTGCTTTGTGTTTTGTTGTTTTGTGTTGTGTTGTGTTTTGCATTGCTTTGTTTAGTTTTGTTTGGTGTTTTGTTTTGTTTTATTTGGTGTTGTGTTGTGTTTTGCTTTGTTTAGTTTGTTTGGTGTTTAGTTTTGTTTTCATTTTGTTTGGTGTTTTGTTTTTTGTTGTGTTTTGCTTTGCTTTGCTTTGTTTAGTTTTGTTTGGTGTTTTGTTTTATTTGGTATTTTTTGTTTGGTTTCCTATAATCGTGGTTGGTAGGTTTACCACTACAGATTGCAGAATACAAGCTGTAAAATGTAATTTGTAACATATTCTGATAGATTACTAAACGTACTGTAAATACTTTGGATTACTTCTTCAGCACTGGTAGATTTTTTCACTTGTTTTGACTATAAAGACTATAAAAACTCCAGTACAGTAAGACAAAATACACATGTTAAAAATACATTCTCTGAAAAACCTAAATATCTTATGCAGTGTTGCTTCTAAAACAAATGTATGTTTTAAGGATTTTTAGATATTTTCACTGGAAAACAATTTTCACACTAATATCAAAGGTCTTACTAGAATGAAAATGAAATTAAGATCCAATGCGAATTTTCTTAATAAAGAAATATGATCGTGTCTGGTAACATGTGCATGTAAAATGGCTATAAATAGCATTTTAGCTTAGCGTAAAGCTAACAATTTACACAAGGTTTATTTATATTTCTTCTGCTCCAAACTTACTTCAAACGTCCTTCAATGTCTGCTCGAATGAATGTAACACATCATCAGAAAGTGTTTCACCGCTGTTCAAATGCACTTTGGATCACATCGTTTATATGTATAAATGTTTTCCATCAGAAAGGACTAAATATTAAATTAAACAAATGACAATAAATGCAAAGTAATCTCTTCAGTTATCAAAATAATTTTTGAATGTAACTGTATTGTAATTACAATGATCTAAATTGTAACTGTAGTGGAATACAGTTACTTATATTTTGTATTTTAGATATGTAATCCCATTACATGTATTGCGTAACTCCCCAACCCTGCCTATAGTATATACAGTATATATATTGGTAAAATATGTACACTCAATTAAAACTTTATTAGGAACACCTGTACATCTGCTTACTCATGGGATTATCTAATCAGCCAATTGTGTGGCGGGCTGGTTTGAGTATTTCTGTAACTGCTGATCTCCTGGGGTTTTAACACACAACAGTCTTCAGAGTCTACTCTGAATGGGGCCAAAAGCCAAAAACATCCAGTGAGCGACAGTTCTGTGAACGGAAACACGTTGTTGATGAGAGAGGTCAACAGAGAATGGCCAGAATGGTTCGAGCTGACAGAAAGGCTACGGTAACTCAGATAACCACTCTGTACAATTGTAGTGAGTAGAATAGCATCTCAGAATGCACAACACGTCAAACCTTGAGGCAGATGGTCTACAACAGCAGAAGAGCACATCAGGCACTTTATTAGGACATAGTGGTTTATAGTATTAGGACATCCTAATAAATTGCTCAGTGAGTGTATAGAGGGCATAATATATCTATATAACAGTACATGCATATAGACACATCATGTATACCATATATCATTATGTGACACAAAATAATACCACAATGTATCAGGACATAAATTGACTCATACAATGCTAGATTTTGATCCACCCTATACACACACAAACACAGGTTGAAGTCATATACCAGTAGAGATTGGGTGTTCCCCTTCTGTCGCTCTCTCCACGTTGTGTCGGAGAAGCGACACTGGGGTCTATCTTGAGCGCCGATATTCACCTCTGACCTATTGAAAAGGGCCAATGAGAGTTGGCAGTCAGTATTTGCATACCCCGCCCCCACATACGGGTATTTAAGCGGGGCAAATACGGAAGTTTAGTCAGAAAATTTCTTCGGAGCCGATGGTCTGTCTGCAGTTTGCTGCGAGTTACACACCACATTAAAACGTTCCTGTTCCTCTGACGATCTGCATGCTGTTGGATCTTGACGGCGCACAACAGCGGCTTTCTCCTTTACATTGCACGGCGTGCATTGTTGCCCCTGAGCGCTTCGACAGCGCAGACACACACACACACTGTGTATTAAAAGAGTAAATTCCTATTAAAAGAGTAATTTCTCTAAAAGAGCAAAACACAGCGGCGTTGAACGTTCTTTTCAGAACGCGTCTTTTTCAAGATGCCCTTCCGCCCCTGTGTTGTTCCTGGATGCGGTAGAGTGCTCTCCGCTTCAGACGGCCACAGGCGCTGTCTCGTGTGTTTGGGCCGCGATCACACCGAGACGGCGTTTGTGGATGGTTCATGTTCTCACTGCGAGAACATGACCATGACCACGTTGCGGTCGCGGCTTGCTTTCAACAGAAAGTAAGCCACCCCAGCTGCACCCCGCATTGCTCCTTCTTTCCACGGGATTGAGGACGATGCGGTTGGCGCTGGGGGCGATTTGGGGGCGGCAGCGGGTGTGGTTTCGCCGGGTAGCCCCCCGCGAACCTCCCATTCCCCGACACGCTCGCTGGTCCCCGTCCACGCTCGCGGCGATAGCGGCTCGCCTCACGGCCCGGTTGTCTATCCTTCCGAGCCCGAAGCAGATGAGCTCACCGCTGCATCGGAGTGTGATGGCTGATGCCGAGGACTCCCCTGGACTGCCGCCTTCGGGCCAGCAGGCCCAGGCTGAGGCCGACGCTCAAATGTCTGACATGCTTTCCCGGGCCGCCGTAAGCATGGGGTTGGATTGGAACCCTCCATCCGCCCCACAGCCTTTACGGTTGGATGACTGGTTCCTGGGGGCAGCGCGCTGTTCGCGGCCTCGCATCCCCCCGGTCCCGTTTTTCCCGGAGGTGCATGACGAGCTGACGTCTACGTGGAGAGCCCCGCTCTCCGCCCGTCTAGGTGCCACCCGCTCCACTCTCACCACCCTCGACGGCGGAGAGCGCCACGGATACGGGGCGATTCCCCAGGCCGATAGGGCAGTTGCGTACCATCTATGCCCTGGTAGCCCTACCTCCTGGCGTGACCGCCCCGTACTCCCATCCAAGCCCTGTACGACAACATCCTCGCTCAACACAAAGGCCTACAGTGCGGCTGGACGCGCTGCCTCCGCCCTGCATGCGATGGCCCTCCTGCAAGTCCACCAGGCCAAAGCACTCATAATCATGCACGGGGGTGGACCTGATCGTGATGTGCTGCAGGAACTGCACTCAGCGACCGACCTCGCCCTGAGAGCGACGAAGGCCACAGCGCAGGCACTCGGACAGGCGATGGCCACCCTAGTGGTCCAGGAACGCCATCTTTGGCTCAGTCTGGTCGAGATGCGTGAGGCCGACAAGAACCGCCTCCTGGACGCACCTGTCTCTCAGACTGGCCTTTTCGGTGACACCGTCGAGGACTTCGCCCAACAGTTCTCCGCAGTGAAGAAGCAGACGGAGGCCATCTCTCAAGCATCATGCCCCGTCGCAGACCTGCCGCTACAGGCCCTGCCCCGTCTGCCCGCCGAGGGCGTCCCCCTGCGAAAAAACCAGCTCCTGCTCCGCCTCAACCCGGGCCAGCTCTCAGCCCCAGTGTCGAGCACCCGTAGGCGGCGCAGCGCCCCTGTCTCGCGAACCCCCTCTAGGACCCGGAAGGCTCCCAAGCCGCTCCCGAGACAGCCGACCCAGAGCCAAGACGTTAGCTCCGAGGTGGTAAGATCGCTCCGTCCCCGTGGAAGGCCGGGAGGAGAATCCTTTGTTTTTTCATTTGCCACACCCCCTGATGGGGGCTGTGGTACCCACATTCTCAATAAGAGCTATTTCCTTTGCCTCTGGGTCACCTGGCCCGCAAATGCCGTTCTCACGGCAATCTGCTTTCAGATTACGACAGCCCCGGTACACCGGACGCGGCGATCCCGCCTTCCGCCTGCCCACGACTGTCCCCCGGCCGGCCGGTTCAGACGAGTCCAGAGGACGCCAGCATCAGACGACCTCCTCAGTCACAAACCCGCCCCTTGCCGGGTGCGCGGAGCAAGGTAAGTGCTTTGAGTCTATTCTCAGCACCTAAGCCTCAGGCCGCGACAAAGCCGCCCGACGCTGCATTACCTGTTCCACCCCACTGCGAGGCCCCGCCGGGTACGTCTAAAATACTCGTCCCTTTGGTGCCCCTAGCGCAGAGCTGGGAAGCGTGGCTTGCGCTTCCCAATGCATCACGCTGGCTGCACCGGACCATTCGACTCGGTTACGCAATTCAGTTTGCCCGGCTCCCGCCCCCTTCAGGGGCGTCCGCTTTTCCTCAGTACACGCCAAGCATGCCAGTTCCCTGCGCACGGAAATTGCGACCCTCTTAGCCAAGGGCGCGGTAGAGCCCGTCCCTCCAACCGAAATGAGGAAGGGTTTCTACAGCCCTTACTTCATTGTACCCAAGAAAGGCGGCGGCTTACGACCAATCCTGGACCTGCGAGTTTTCAATCGGGCCTTGTTAAAACTCCCGTTCAAAATGCTCACGCAGAGAAATATTCTGGCTGGCGTTCAGCATCTAGATTGGTTCGCAGCTGTAGACCTGAAGGACGCGTACTTCCACGTCTCAATTCTGCCACGACACCGACCCTTCTTACAGTTCGCGTTCGACGGCCAGGCGTTTCAGTACAAAGTCCTCCCCTTCGGCCTGTCTCTGTCCCCTCGCGCCTTCACGAAGTTCGCAGAGGCGGCCCTTGCCCCGCTACGAGTAGCCGGCATCTGCTGGCTACCTCGACGACTGGCTCATCCTAGCACACTCTCGAGAGTTACTATGCACACACAGAGACCAGGTGCTCCGGCACCTCAGCCGCTTGGGGCTTCAGGTCAACTGGGAAAAGAGCAAGCTCCCTCCGGTTCAGAGCATCTCTTTTCTCGGGCTGGAGTTAGACTCAGTCTCAATGACAGCACGTCTCACGAGCGAGCGTGCTCAGTCGGTGCTGGATTGCCTCGCTTCCTTCAAGCCAGGCACAGTGGTCCCTCTAAAACTTTTCCAGAAGCTCCTGGGGCATATGGCATCCTCCAGCACTGGCTCCAGACTCGAGTCCCGAGACAAGCATGGCACCACGGCACGCATCGGGTAAGGATCATCCCCGCCTGCCTCAAAACACTCCGACCCTGGACAGACCTCTGCTTTTTACGGGCAGGTGTGCCCCTGCAGCAGGTGTCCCGACGCGTTCTGGTCACAACCAATGCCTCCCGGTCTGGGTGGGGTGCTGTGTGCAGTGGGCACGCAGCAGCGGGCCGTTGGAAAGGGGCCCCGCTGCGTTGGCACATCAACTGCCTGGAGTTGCTGACCGTCCTTCTTTCTCTCAGGAAGTTCCTCCCATTAGTTCGGGACAAACACGTCCTCGTGACATCGGACAGCACCACGGTGGTGGCGTACATAAATCGCCAAGGCGGCGTACGCTCCTGCCACATGGCACAACTCGCCCGCCGTCTCCTCCTATGGAGCCAGACTCAATCGCTGCGTGCCACTCACATCCCCGACAAGCTCAACATCGTAGCGGACGCGCTATCACGACAACGCCTGCCCGGCGGGGAGTGGAGGCTTCACCCCCAGTCGGTCCAGCTGATTTGGGAACGGTTTGGCAAGGCCCAGGTAGACCTGCTCACCTCCCAGGAAACCTCACACTGCCCGCTCTGGTATGCCCTAACAGAGGCTCCCCTCGGGACAGACGCGCTGGCACACAGCTGGCCCTCGGGGCTGCGCAAGTACGCATTTCCCCCAGTGAGCCTTCTTGCACCGGTGCTGTGCAAGGTCAGGGAGGACGAGGAGCAAGTCACGCTAGTGGCCCCCTACTGGCCCACTCGGACTTGGTTCTCGGAACTCAGGCTTCTCGTGACAGCTCCTCCCTGGCGAATTCCCCTGAGAAAGGACCTCCTCTCTCAGGGACGGGGCACGCTCTGGCACCCGTGCCCAGACCTCTGGAACCTCCACGTCTGGTCCCTGGACAGGATGCAGAAGAGCTAGCTGGCTTACCAGCGACCGTTGTGAATACAATCAACCAAGCCAGAGCCCCCTCTACCAGGCACCTTTACGCCCTAAAGTGGCGCTTGTTCGCAGATTGGTGTTCTTCCCGAACTGAAGACCCGCAGAGATGCGCGATCAAGTCAGTGCTCCTGTTCCTACAGGAGAGGCTGGACAGGAGGCTGTCCCCGTCCACCCTCAAGGTGTATGTTGCCGCCATTGCCGCCCACCACGATCCTGTAGATGGCAAGTCTTTGGGTAAGCACGACCTGATCCTCAGGTTCCTGAGAGGCGCCTGGAGGTTGAATCCCTCCCGGCCAGGCCTAGTTCCCTCCTGGGATCTCTCGGTAGTCTTGGCAGGACTCCAGAGACCCCCCTTCGAGCCGCTTGAATCAATTGGTCTCAGGGCCCTCTCTCTTAAGACGGCCCTGCTGATCGCGCTCGCCTCTATCAAGAGGGTCGGGGACCTGCAAGCGTTCTCTGTCAGCGACACTTGCCTGGAGTTCGGTCCGGCAGATACGTCTGTGATCCTAAGACCGCGACCAGGCTATGTGCCCAAGGTTCCTACCACACCATTCCATTAAATCAGGTAGTGAACCTGCAAGCGCTGCCCCGGGAGGAGGCAGACCCAGCCCTTTCGTTGCTATGACGCTCTGAGCAGCTCTTTGTCTGCTTTGGGTGACGGCAGAAAGGGAATGCCATCTCCAAACAGAGGCTCGCCCACTGGGTTGTTGACGCCATCACACTGGCTTATCACACCCAGGCCGTGCCCCTACCCTTGCGGGTCCGAGCTCACTCAACAAGGGGTGTTGCGTCCTCGTGGGCACTGGCCAAGGGCACCTCCCTAGCAGACATCTGTAGAGCCGCGGGTTGGGCAACACCCAACACCTTCGCAAGGTTTTACAACCTCCGCGCTGAGTCGGTTGCGTCTTGTGGTTTGTCAGGTCCGAGCCCGTAGAACTTGGTAACGCGTAGACTGACCGGCCGGGTGGATCGCTTGCACCCAGCGCCCTTTTCCTGACGTCAAGGTTAAGTAGTGCGCCTTTTTTTGAGTCGGAACCCTGGTCGATTCCTCCCCAGCCCTCCGGGCCTGCGGTTCAGTGGAGGAACTCACCGACCCAAGCCACTGCGGGTACCCTGATGGCTACCCTGTACTGGTATAGGTGCTCCGCAGGTAAGGCCTCCTGCTCGGACTCCCCCTGTGTGTATTTCCACAGTTCTGTCCCCTTACGAGCGGACCCCCATGTCTCCCTTAGGCAGTTACAGCTGCCCCGGTCTCCGTGCTGTAGCAACTCCCCCCTTTCGAGGCTGGATCTACCACCACACCATACTTTCCACACGAGCCCTAAGACGACCGTGTGACGTGTCTACCACTTTTCCTCCCCAAGAAAAAGGGCAGGTGTGGTCTCCGCAGGGTCTGGGTAAGACCCCCTTCCCTATATGCATGTAAGGGCCCCGGCCGTGATTCCTCTATGCGAGAAACATAGAGAGAAAAGAGGCCCAGCCAGGCTGGCCCGTTCCCATGTTGGCAAACATCGCCTTGTTCCCCTCTCAGGGTAACTAGAAGGATCCCGATGTTCGTATGGGGCATTGGGGAAGGGTACGTGCAGCCAGGTACAGACGATGCGCGGCACTGGATGAATCCCTGCCCGCCTCTGTATCGGCAGTTCACGTACACGGTTCAGCACATGGCAAGATTGGAATGGGTCCCCTAGTGTCGCTTCTCCGACACAACGTGGAGAGAGCAACAGAAGGGGAACGTTTGGTTACGTATGTAACCTCCGTTCCCCGAGGGAGGGAATGACATGTTGTGTCTTTCCTCCGCCATGTCGCTGAACCGAGCCACTGATGTGGCCGGACCATTTCCGGCTCCTCAGAAAAATCCTGACTAAACTTCCGTATTTGCCTCTCTTAAATACCCGTGATGCGGGGCGGGTATGCAAATACTGACTGCCAACTCTCATTGGCCCTTTTCAATAGGTCAGAGGTGAATATCGGCGCTCAAGAGAGACCCCTAGTGTCGCTTCTCCGACACAACGTGTCGTTCCCTCCCTCGGGGAACGGAGGTTACATACGTAACCAAACGTTTTCTTGCTCAACTCTCCATCTTTGATTGCATGTGTAATTGACTTGAGTCTCCCGCAGAGGTGCAAACCTGAAATCAGGGAGACCAAACCACACAATAAGGTCTCTCAAATGCTGCAAATCAAAAGCCATAATCAACACTGCTGAGAGCAAACGGACACCAACACTCATCCCTGCTGACCTCAACGCTGTCCAAAAGAACCACAAGGAATGATTTACACATCAAAGGCATTCATCCTCTCAAGGAGAGGATAAAGGAAGAGTTGACTGGACCTTATTTGTGTGTTTGTTTGCAAAGTGGGACACAACTACATAGCAATCCAAAGTCATACTCAAGGAGTCAAGGCCCAGTTAGTCCCTGCTGTAGATGCCGTAACTAAACCATCTGAGCCTAAACAAAAAAGAGTGTTTCTCCATTGACGGCCTTTCAAAAGTGTACTTTGCAAGCAACACATACTGTAAATAGTACTCATTTAAAACTGTTCTAGTTGTTTTGTGTTAGTATAGAGGTTTTCCCAGTGCTCAATCTTCTTTAGCAGGCTCTTACAGTACATCTTAATACCTTGGTATTGGTAAAAACTTTGATAAATATCTTTACGGTTGCAAATGTAATTACATTGTATTGACACCGCCATGTATTCTGCTAGAAACCGTATCTGAATATAACAGTTCTGACTCCAACTCTTGTTCCTTAATGATTCCATTCCCTATTCTTTTAATACTATTGAGGAAGAAAATACCACTGCAACAAAACACATATATCTTTAACTACAATGCCATATGAACAAATAGTATGTAACTGCGCTGCCTAATGAAAGACTCAGGAAACTCAAGTACAACATTACAAAACACAGAAACAGTTCTTATTTCATTTCGAGTTGGACATGACGAAAATCAAAACGGGTCAGAAAGATTGAGTCAGTAACCGATCCAACCAATGTGTAAATGTTTTTGATTCAATAAAAGAACCGGCTCATAAGAGTCAGTTGTTCGAGGACTGGACAACACGCTGTATGATTCACACTGTTGATTCAAAAGAATCGGCTCATAAGAGTCATTCATTCTAAAATTGGGCTTCACTAATCATGCGGCATGACTCACGATGTTGATTCAAAAGAACCAGCTCATAAGAGTCATTTGTTCGAGATTTGGACCAAACACTGTATGTTTCATGCTGTAGATTCAAAAGAACCGGCTCATAAGAGTCATTTGTTCGAGATTTGGACCAAACACTTTATGTTTCATGCTGTAGATTCAAAAGAATCAGCTCATAAGAGTCATCCGTTTGAGAATTGGACTTCACTGATTGAGCTGTATTTTTCGTGCTATTGATTCAAAAGAACCGGCTCATAAGAGTCATTTGTTCGAGATTGGACCAAACGCTGTATGTTTCGTGCCTTTGATTCAAAAGAATCGGCTCATAAGAGTCATCCGTTTGAGAATTGGACTACACTGGTTGAGCTGTATTTTTCGTGCTATTGATTCAAAAGAACCGGTTCATAAGAGTCATTCTTTCAAGAATCGGACAAAAAGTTGTTTGCTTCGTGCTGTAGATTCAAAAGAATCAGCTCATAAGAGTCATTTGTTCGTGATTTGGACCAAACGCTGTTTGCTTCGTGCTGTAGATTCAAAAGAATCAGCTCATAAGAGTCATTTGTTCGAGATTTGGACCAAACGTTGTTTGCTTCGTGCTGTAGATTCAAAAGAATCAGCTCATAAGAGTCATTTGTTTGATAATTGGACTACACTGGTCATGCTGTATGTTTCACGCTGTAAATTTAAAGAATCGGCTCATAAGAGTCATTGGTTCCAAAATTTGACTACACTGGTCGCGCTGTCTGTTTCATACTGTTGATTCAATTGAACTGATTCATATTGTCATTCATTCGGGAATCAGATTACACTGGTTGCACTGTTTGTTTCACGCTGTAGATTCAAATGAACTGGCTCATAAAAATTATTCATTTGGGAATTGAACTACACTGGCCGCATTATGTAGATTCGGTAGGGGAGCAGCTCTGCAGGAAACACTGTCAACAGTATTTTAGTACAGTGTTCAGTCTGCATTGATGGACACTTGCATGCTCGGGAACCGTTAAAGGTTGCCAACTTTACTTATTAGACAAACTTTAAGTAAATCAGTGTCATAATAGCTACTGAAGAGCAAACTGAAGACTTGAAAAAAAAGAAAGAGTCCTTCACCAATGCCCTGACACATTCACTGACCCACAGACGGTCACTGAAAGTAATGGTTACAGTATATTACTGGGACATTATCCGTTTGGTGTTTTGCATTCAGCAACAAATTGTAGAATGTTTGTGGCTTGGTGATTATTTTTATCTTTACTGCCAACAATAAAAGGAAATGTGTGTGTGTGTGTGTGTGTGTGTGTGTGTGTGTGTGTGTGTGTGTGTGTGTGTGTGTGTGTGTGTGTGTGTGTGCTGCACATTATCCTAATTATTTCTAACCCTTTTCCCTGATCTCCTTCAGGACCTCAGACTCCGACGATAGGGCAACTCCAGATTTACTCTCACTTTCTGCTTAAAGAGATGTTGTACTATGTGAGACACCGCCCCTTACCAAAGCCCTCCCGTCTGTCTGTCTGTCTCATTATAAACTCATTAAAATCTTATCTTTAGTAAAATAAAGTTGCTTTATCTATAGTTATGTGTTTATGTGTGCTGTTCCACATCTCTGGATAAGATCATATTATGACAAGAATTTCCTCAATAATTGTGTCTATAATTCAACTGATACATGACTGGCTCTCCCAAGTCCATTTTTCAGCGTTTAGACAAAACAGTCTTAGCAAAATTAGTTTTCTATTTCATGCCCAGTTCAGCGTCGGAATATTGAAGCCATAGATATAGTCTAGTATGGCTTTTTACTCTGTGGCTGTAAGAAATATGTATTTTCCCTTCTGTTCAGCTGTTTTGGATAAAGTACTACTTACACAGGCACCAACTTGGTGGAAAATGTGCTACAAATCAGAATAAGGGCAGGAACCTTTCATTCCATTAGCTGCTATATATCTTTAATAACTATAATCAGTGTAAGGATTGGACTAATTATGATGTATTTAATGAAGATGTAAGTTGACTTTATGGTCATACGTTCCTTTAGTTGAATGGCTTAACGTAATGAGCAATTTACTAACTTTAAAAGAAGGCAATTCATTTTCTGAAACCTAAAATAAAGGGATAGTTCAACATAAAGTGAGGATTCTGTCATCGTTTACACCCCTCATGTTGTTCCAAACCTATACAACTTTCCTTCTTCCATGGAATACCAAGGGAGATGTTACAGAAAGCAGAATGTTAGGCTCAGTCACCATTCACTTTCATTGCATTCTTCCATACAATGTAAGTGAATGGTGACTGAGGCTGAAATTCTATACAAAAGAAACAGTTTTGCAACAACATGCATTGTTTTTACATTTTCTGTGAACTATCCCTTTAACAGAGTTCATAAACACATTTCTAAATGATTTGTGGTGTATCACATGTCATCCTACCGAGTACCAAGTCTACAGAGTTATTTGTTTTTTCCTTTCTTCAGTTGTTACCATGGCAACAAAACCCCTCCCACACTGCCACATTATCAAAAGCACCTGTTGGCATCGCTATGGCAATGAGCGAGCATTAATGTGATCGACAGTGATGTGGACAGTGACCCCGGATGTGAGGGGAGGTATGGGAGAGTGCAAAGGGTTACTGGAACAGGGCTTTCTGAGAGATTAGCTCTAACATAGAATAACGGAGCTCAGCAGATTAGAGCCTTCTAGAATACTACCCGAGCTGATTACCAGACCCGCCCGTCAGCCAAGATGTCATCCTACATGACTCCGCCCCTTACCGCATCAAACCCCTCCCATTTGAAATGCTAATGAGACATAAGTAGCCTATAAGTAGTCTATTTATCTGCTTGTCTATTTGTCTTTCTGCTTGTCCAACATGATCACATGGGAAATTGACATGTTGCTTCCGTAAGTTAATGTACCCTGATAGCCGATTGAAACTTGTAATCAAATTGTGCAGTAGCTTTACTGATAGAGTGTTGCACTTGTGATCCAACTTGTGATTCCCGTACAACCACATAACTCACTGCTTAACCACCATAATATGATGCATCGTTGGAGAAATTAACTAGTTAATACCGACTGTTTTCCGAAACAGTAGCAACAATATCGCTCCGCCGTTGTTCGAACATTGTTGGTGCTGCCAGGTCCGTTTCTGACAATCTGACCATAACTTGTGCAGTTATCAAATTATAATATCTCATTTAAACTTACTCCTGAAAGCTGTGTATTACACGAAAGTTGCTGAAGACACGAAATCTGCATGCACTATGTAAATGCAACAGATAAATACGATGCAATAGTAGAGTGTCCCTTTACACCAGATGCCGGGATTCCCCCAACGCACTTGAGCATGCACGCACATGCACACTCTTCAAAAGCATGTAACATTTTCACTTATGTGTCAACATACACCGTGTTCTCCCACAGAAGCCGTGCATGTTAAAGCACTTTATTTAACAGCCTTTAATCCCTTAAAAGGATGCATTCGCATCTACGTGACATTTCAGAACGCTCCTTTCTGCAAAACCCCGGAATAAGCAGTTATCTTAAGTGCATGTAAAAGTTGTCAAAGTCTTGATATAATGAAGATATATATGGAATAAAAGATATAGAAGCCTCAGTGATGTCAAATGATGTCCACATAGCAAACTAACAAGGAACTATGATTCTAACCACAGGTTGAGAGCTGTAGTTCTCAGTTTGTTGGAACTACGGTTTCAGGAAACACCTGAGTCCTGAGGAGGATGCAAGATGACATGTGAGCCGAAAGTGTCCACAAAATAATGTGGTTGCTTCAGCAATAGTGTTGCTCATCTAACATTTGCTTTTATCACACCATTGGTTAGGTTTATGTTTAAGGTTTAGAGTATGGAGGTAGCTTTTGTTTTTAAAACTCAATAGTGCATTAACCTTAAAAGCATCATCTGTTTGGCAGAAAATGTAGCTTTTTGCATATATAGTGGACATTTTGCCTTCTAACTGCTGCGATATGTATAGTGAACCACGTAGCGTCATTTCGCAAAAATGTTGCCAGAGTCACATCATTTTTGGAAACTTTGGTCATCTGGGCTAAACACACCATTGTTATTGATTAATTGTAACCATGCACCAAAGCTAAACTCTCAGACTTTTCCACAAAACAAAATAAAAAATATACACTTACACCATGATGGATACTTTCATGAGTCCTAAAGGCTCAAGTACCAGGAAGCCTTCCCAGGAAATATCACTTTCTGGGCAAAGGATGCTGGCAGGTCAGCTTGGCTCCAATTTAAGACCAGTTTCACTCTGGAAGTCAGCTAGCCATTGGAGTCTGTTATGGGAAAAAAGACACACCGTCTTAGCATGGAGGGAAACCCGCCAGCAACCGTTTTCTTACAGAACTTTCAAAGGGATCACAAAATTTATTTAACTGTTCGATTTGGCTCAACCAAACTTCAAAAGCGTCTAACACATGCACCACAACATATTAAGACCAAAACAGTAAATTTATTAAAAGCAACAATAAACCAGTTTATGAGGGACCCTTATATAAAACTCTTTATGGTTCTGATTTTACGAAGCCTGGCCACTTTTACTGCTGATTTTATGTTCAATTGGTCTAAAATGAAGACTTCATTCAATGTTGTATAAAGTTAAGGTTAAAAGAATATTGGTCCAGGTTAAAGGAATATGCCGGATAACCTGTTATATGACATTGATTACCATAAAACTAAATTTCGATTCAGCCCTCAAGTTGTAAAAACTAAGGAAAGACACACAGTAATAGCACCGTGTTGGGCAAGTGTACCATAGGGTATAAAAGCACAAATATGAATCTTTAATGTTTGATAAAGGACCAGGTTTGGGGAAGCCACACTGAAACAGTTGCGTCTCAAGCTACAAGCTACACATAACTTAAAGTAGTTAAACTACAGTCAAGTTACTCTTGAAAAAGTAGTAAGCTACACTACAAGCATCTAACAATAAGAAGCAAACTAAATGAAAGCTATTTAAACAAGAAAATATGTACAAAGGAAGTGAATGGGTCCAATCCTTAAATGTTAAAATACTCACTGTTTTAAAAGTATAGCCACAAGACGTAAACAATATGTGAATTAACATGATTTTATGTGATAAAGTCGCTTACTAACCATTTCTGTGCAACTTCGTTGCCATGACGATGTAAAGTCAACAAACCCTAAAATCCTAAAATTACTGTAAAAATGGTGGTTTAAGCAAATTTACAGCTCAAATAATACATAACGATTATTGTAAGTGCTTTTATAAAATTATAAGCTCCACATTTCTGTTTAAAATCTCCAAAAATTGGCCACATTCACTTCTATTGAAAGTGCCTCATTGAAACTTAAATGTGTGCTTTTTTTAAAGAAAAGGAGGGATGAGTTAAAATCATATTCTTTGGTAATCAACATTATGCAACAAATGTTGTTGATTGAGCTTAACTCGTTTTGAACCCTGGAATATTTCTTTAAGGCTGCATGTGGCTCAGGTGAATCAGTCAATCATTTATATGAAGTGGCTCATTTACATGAACTATCTGAACGAACCAACTCAGCAGTAGCGGTTCTAGCTTGTTTGGCGCCCTGGGCGATACCCGCTTCAACACGTCCCCAAAGTTGAGATCCCAAAGTTTGAGATCCCAAAGTGGTAGACACTTCGTTGCTGCGTTCACAATATAGTGTCACAAGCGTAGCGTTTTGTGACGCTACAGCGCTATTCCTTGGTTACTTGAAAAGCTACTCTATTCACCTTATTCACTGTAGCGCCATCTTTGATTTTTAAAGGTAATGACAACGAGGCTGTGAGGGATAGACTTACCATCTCTTCAAACAATGGAACGCACGGCTTCTAGATCACATCTGATTTTCCACAACTCGTGTTGTCTGGATTTATTTTGTCTACTGAATGTTCTGGGAAAGATGTTTTTCAATGTTTTGTCAGCAGAACGATCCAAAAACCCTTTAAACAACTGTACAACCCATTAAAGAGATTGTAAATCTATCTCTCACAGCCTCGTTGTCATTCCCATCAAAAATCAAAGATGGCGCTGCTGACAATAAGGTCTATTGTGTCAAATTGCGGTAATAAAACATTAGCAGAACAGAGTTTGCGGGGGGGGGGGGTTCTTTCTTTTTAATACATTGAATCTGCATACAGTGTCGAGTGGACGGGTCACATGAGTTTATTCCACAACAATACGAGACCGACTCCCTCAGGACGCATTAGAATGATTAACCAGCCCGCACAGGAGATGTTTGATAAACTGGGCCGTGATCGAATGACTAGATAATCCAGTACATGCTGGATGCTTATTCCATGATGGATCACTTTACACAAAAGGTCAACAAAAAGGTCAACACGCCTCCTCTAGATTATGCAGCCTCAACTGTTGACACAGCAACGACATTTACAGCCAGGTCTTATTTTCATGAATAGAATAATTACTTGGTGAAAATGCGCTATATGCAGATGAGGGCAAAGTTTCACTGTCTGCCCACCACACCACTGAGAGCAGGAACCAGACAACATGTGACCATCACAGACTGGATACGTTACTTTTTATGCATTCACTGCGACTGGGAAGAACAATGTATCACAAACACGATGACATGGCGAGAACAAGAGAGTCTCTTATTTACGCTTATTGATATCTTAATCTTAAATTCATTGATTGCTACTTTCTAAGTGTTCTGTCCACTGTTATGTTATTTTTATTTCATATTTTTTACTTTCACTTTAAGTACTAAGTTAAGCTCAGTCAGCAGCATCTGTGGCATGATGTAGATAACCAAAAATGTTTTTCCGACATATTGTTTCAAAAGTATAGCCACAAGATGTAAACATTATACATGTTAATATGATTTTAGTGTGATAAAATCACTTCTATCAGGAAGACACGCAGACTTGAGTGAGATTTAAGATGACATTTATTTGATGAATATAAAACAGAAAGTAATGTCTCTCTCTTTGGCTTAGGCCCCGTCTGACGGTCCGAAGTACTTGTACTCTGAATTGTCATATCCTGCCAGAGATAGGAGGCAGGGGCGAGGAGCCTACCCCCGTGCAGGACGGGACTCAACTGGTGGTGGTGGGGTGGTGGAGGTTGTCATGTTAGCACACTGAAACAGCAATGTGATAGATTGTGAGCAGACTTATAAAGCAACAGCTTACATGTGATTGGCTAGGGGTTACCCAGCTAATGGTGCGAGGATGTACAGCTGCTAGTCTTCCCGCTAGAAATACGCTACGCTTACATTTACTAACCTTAAACTGTAAAGTTATATCTTGTTATATAGAGTATAACAAACAGCTTTTATTTACACTTTTTACTATTCCTTTATTTTATTGTAATGTAATAAATGCATATTTAACGTTATTGTGATATAACAATGTAAAGTTTTCTTTTTCCATTTGAATCTTGAATGTTGAGAGAGAGAGAGAGAGAGAGAGAGAGAGAGAGAGAGAGAGAGATTGGATAAATAGAGTGTCTCCTCATCAGAGTATGTTTTGGCCTGTGTCTGTCCTGAGGGTGTATCCTAGTCTCAGTTCATTTGAGGACACAGAGTGGTTTGCTGCATGTGTGCAACACCAGTTCCCTTTCTCTGAACTGTCTTCAGAGCATTCACTCTCTACACACACTAATGTGCTTTAAAAACCCTCAAAAAAAGAAAAAGAAAGAGTCATCTTGCCAGCTGAAATAACAACATGCTCCAAGGCACAGTGTTATTATCATATCAGAACTCTGCTTGGGACATAAACACATGTTTTTTTGGCTATCGCACAGATATTAACTTGCACATACTCACTTATTGTCTAATACAGAAGCTTGTGAAGAAATACATAATGCTCTACAAAAACTGCAGCATGAAACATATTATACAACAGTTACGGTCCTTTAATCTGATTGATTGGACAAGCATTCTAAGCAGCAGCGGTTCTGGCTTGTTTGGCGCCCTGGGCGAAACCCACTTCAACACGGCCCCAAAGTTGTTGACCAGGTGGGGTATGTGATTCTAAATGAGAACGCCCCCCAAAGTTGACCGCCTCGTGCCGCCCCGCAAAGATGCCGCCCTGGGCGACTGCCCATGCCTAAATCCGCCACTGATTCTAAGAGCACTGATATTTTAGTATAACAGAACTGGGACGCTTCATTGTTTGTAATGCATCACTTTAAGACCGGAACCAAGAGATAATTGCATTCACATAAACGGTGAGCGCAAAAACAAAAAACAAAAAAGGCTTAAGATTACAGTTTTACTCTACTGACCGTAAGGTTTAGGGTTGGGGTTTGGGTTAGGGGGTAGAGTTAATAAAATATGCATTTCTGTTGACTGAATTACATAATCTTCAACTAAAAATAAAACTCACGTTAGGCACTACTCTGTGGACATTTCACATGGAGACTGGAGGTCACACGAGCCCATACATCAGTAACACTTCCAGCTTTGGCCACTTGGGGGCAGTGTTTCATATTTCAGTCACCACAGACCGATTTTATTCCCTTGTTTCGTGTGACCGAAAAGCCTCTGAGTGTTTGGAGTTAAAGTTGGACCGGGATACAAACAGACTTTCCTCTATTTAACACAGGGCGCACACTAAATCAAGCGTTACTTTCATGAAATTCGCCTCTACTGTTCTCTAAAATCAAAACCATCCTTTTGTCTGTCTCACACGCACTTTTTCTCATCTCGATTAAACACAACAGACACACAGCTTAAATGAAAGGATCCTTTGGTTTGTTTGAATGATCTTGGTTAAGCTTTATGAAACGGAGAATGAAAAGCCCTTAGCAACGCTAAATGAAATCATTGTCTGAATGAGAAACAAAACAAGACAAAAACAGCAGACAAAAACAAACAGAATTGATCCTCTTTCTGTCCATACATGTGTGTGTGTCTGGATACAGTTACAGAATAGGAGCTTTTCTAACATAAGCATCACTCAAAGATAATCTGATCCCAGCCGGTGTACAGTATGTTGTGTCTCTGTGGGTGTGTTTTTCTATGCATGTGTTTGTGTGTGGTCGGGCTATTCTCAGCAGGGGCATGTCCAGATGGGGGGGCAAAGGGTGGCCTCTTTTTGAACCTAGTACCTGGTTGATAAGGGTAATGCTTTGTATTTTGTATATCTTTGTCTTCATGTCAGTTACTTTGGTTTCTGGTCAGTTTAATGTTGTTTATGTTTAGATGTTGTGTTACATGTGTGATTATGTTTGTTGTGTTGTCTCATTGGTTTGTTTAAATAATTTTTTGCCGCTGAAAATACACATACTATTTGATTTGCTTGTTTTAGCTCTTACGCCGTGTTGTGGAGTCAATATAATGTGAAAGAAATAAAAGGAAGACAATCTCTAAGAACAAATTTGTTTAATTCAACTGAACTGCTACACCTTGTTGGTTTAAATCGGAGCGGAGAGCAGTGTCAGAAATTACAGGTATTCGAGTAGACACGGTGGAAAATCTGCGTACAGTCATCCGAAATGAAACGTGGCTTGAACGTGCACCACAGATCTCGCTGCATGTCACATGATCCTCGAGACCGCCACACGACTAAAGTGAACCCGTGAAGTAGGGCTGGGCGGTTCTTCTGATTTTTACGATTTTTACGATTAATTCGATTTTGCGTTTTGACACGATTTTTATTTATTTATATATCGAGAAATCGCGATTTCGCAGAAAATATTGCTAACGCTAAAGTTAGATATGTTGTCAATCCACCTAAGGGTGAATAAAGACCAGAAAAATAATTCACAGTTCTTGTCTTAATGCCACTCCCGATCTGATCATCTGCACGTGTGTGGTGTGCTCCAAATGAACGTGACAGGTTAACAACACAGACACTGTTATTAAATACAGCGGTAATATTCCCAGTTGTACACAGTGTGATTGTAGCTCAGCGTCATCCATCATGCAGGTATATATGAACGGTCTCCACCCATAAAAAAGCACTAGTTACATGACAGTTATGGGTGCTTCATATCAAATTAAGGATAGGCTATAAATGGGAGAATCAAACATTTGCTGCTCCTTTTGCTACGATGATTCATATAGATTGCTAATTATTGCTTTGTGTCATGTTTCAAGTGTACTGCATCTTTAGCCAACATTTGGCAAGCAAATATTCTGAGAAACTTTGCTAGTAAAATTCTAGTGATAAATGAATTCATATTGCTGCGCTGCTCAGCGTGAACCGCTAGAGGGCGTGTCTCTATCTGCAGGGGTTTATGAATATACATACAAATGGTTTGATATACACTGGCAGCCAAACGTTTGGAATAATGGACAGATTTAGCTGTTTTTGAAGGAAATTGGTACTTTAATGGCATTCAAGTGATCACAAAGTATAGTCAGGACATTACTGGTGTAAAAAACAGCACCATCGCTATTTGAAAAAAGTCATTTTTGATCAAATCTAGACAGCAGCATCGCTCCAACACCTTATCCTTGAGGAATCATGCTAAATTGCTAATTTGATACTACAAAATCACTTACCATTATATCACACACAGTTAAAAGCTATTTGGTTCATTAAATGAAGCTTAACATTGTCTTTGTGTTTGTTTTTGAGGTGCCACAGTATGCAAAAGACTGGCATGTCTTAAGGTAAATATTATGAAAAAATGGCAAAAAAAGACAACCCAGAAACCCGTCAGTCAATCATTGTTTTGAGGAATGAAGGCTACACAATGGACAAATAAAGATTTCATATAAAGGTGTAACTACAGTCTTCAAAGTCAAAGGACAACTGGCTCTAACAAGGACAGAAAGAGATGTGGAAGGCCAGATGTGCAACTAAACAAGAGGATAAGTACATCAGAGTCTCTAGTTTGAGAAATAGACGCCTCACATGTCCTCCGCTGACAGCGTCATTGAATTCTACCCGCTCAACACCAGTTTCATGTACAACAGTAAAGAGAAGACTCAGGAGGACTTATGGGAAGAATTGCAAAGAAAAAGCCACTTTTGAAACAGACATTGGAAAAGAGTGTTATGGATCTTAACCCCATTGAGCTTTTGTGGGAAAGTCATAAAAGTAATTTTTTGCCATATTGACCAGCCCTAACGTGAAGCGGGCTTGAGGAAATCAGGTGAGGGACCATTTAATTATAAACAATGGTTACATTCACTGCAAACACTGTTTAACGTTACAAAAAGCACTATGACCATCCGTCCCGTTAGAGGTCTGCACAGGACTAGTTTTTCCATCTCACATCCGAACTCTTCCTCTGAATTTTTCTCCATGTTCACCCTCTTTTCACAACCGCTCCCATTCCCTCAACCCCGCATTTGTTTCCCACCTAGGGCGAAAGCCATTCAACAAGTATGCACAAAAACATTTTATTTTTCTGTTATTGAAATTATCAGATGTTTTGTGACATAATACTCATCCGACTTGCATGAGGTTGGTTTCTTAACACTAAACAGATTATTATCTTGTCCGAGTTACACATCCTTAAATGACACAGTGTGCCCATGCTTTGCTCTACCATTCTTCTAAAGCCCCATTGACTACCTAATTTGATGCATGTGCTGAACGCACATTTATTTTACCTTGTAAAAAAATAACAGTTTTTGTTTTTTGGGGGTTTTCTTGCATTCATTGATTAATCAATCAAAAAAGACTGCATACACATCTCATGGATTCACTATACGCTCCCGCCTTTAACTCGGAAATGTAATCCCGTACAGCAAGTAACATCCTGCGGGAGTTCCACGAGAATGCACCTCTATGTCCCATCACCAGTGCTTGAAGTGAACAAGCCAGTACTCTAGACAAAAACTGTAATGCTGTAAACTTCTCATATTTAATCAGCTTATTCTGGCCAAGAACCCTTCATTCATTCAGTTATGAAATGTCTGACACTTTTCCCATGTGATGTTTTGGGGTGTGTGTAACATCGATGTGTGCATCATAAGTATGTTTTTCAACACATGGGGATATCTCGTTTTTCTTAAACGACTGCCTCTAACAAAGTTTTTAAAAATCTATAAAAAAAGACACAATGCCACTTTGTTTTTAAAGCACTGTTTAATTAATCAAATTACCTTTGGCTGTCCCAATATATGGCTAAATTAGTATGCTACACACAATTGAAATCCATGCACATTTTTATGTGTAGACCTATGATAAGATTAAGAAATATCTTCAATGTCTTCTTTATAGTCTCAAAATAAAACAACAGACTTCTTGATGGTGTTACGTCATGGTAGCGTCATCTCTCCAACTCCAAAACTCCACAGAACTAATGTGTGTTCAATGATGCACTGTTCTTAATTTGTTAAAATAAGCAATGTCCATAACATTTATGCAGTTTCAAGAGACACTACATCCATAAAGAATTATACTGAAAAAATACAAAACATCCTTGAATGAATCTGTGCCCCACATGGGCCTCCTCAGTCAAAGAAGTTTGGGCACGCCACTGATTCTCAGGATATTTGTGTATAATGTGTCATCATGAGCAGGCCAACTTACATCTACTCACTTATTGGCATCTCTGCGCTGATTTTGGGGAAAATATTCTAAATTCTGTTGAATGGATTAAAACATTCTCAAATGTGTTAAACGAAGCTGAGAATGTCCAAAAATCACATAAAGGCAGCATAAAAGTAATTCATATCTGTAAAAAAAGGACTTACCGAGTTTCCACATTGGATACACACTGTTTAAAAATGGCGGAGGACATTGCTGTTTCTATAGTGATCGACTCTTGCGCGGCTACCACGAAATAGGGAGAAATACCCGTTTGGACACTATTAATCCACTGAGATAGCTGATCTTCAGAAAGCTGACAGCATCTCTGCTTAGGAGTGGCAACAGGTGATCACACATGCTCCATCCCTCTCCATCTCTCTCTCTCTCTCTCTCTCTCTCTCTAACACACACACACAAAGACACACACACACACACACACACACACAAAGACACATAGACACGCACACACCCATCAATCCATCCTTGTTTATCCAATGACTTGTTAGAAACAGCACAAGCCATGATACTATTCCTGAAGTGAACATTTTGAATTACTAACGGAGGTTTGGACGCATCATTTGTTTTGAACCAGCAACGGCAGATTCTGATCTGGAGCGTAATAAAGTACTTCCATGCACAAATGCGTTTTTATGACATTACTCGGTTTTCCTTATTTTTTAAAATGTAATTGTTCATTGAACTGTTGTATATAAGCAATATCACACTTGCAATCGTGCTATATTGCCCTACATCAGCACTGCTGTAATTACCTACGGCCGAATCACAACAGTGCTGACGTAGGGCCATATCGCTTAAATATTACTTAAATAACACACACACACACACTTATATATTAGGACTGCACAATGAATTAAAATAAAATGGCAGAATGACATTGTGTAATAATTGAACCGCAAATGGCTATAATTAATTCGCTTCAGTGTCTACGCACGCTGCTCTGTCCTGTCTGTATTGTGTAAAAGCTTTATTACAGTGTATTCAGAAGCGATTCTGTGCTCCACAAATCCACCTCTTCCTCATAGTAACAGATGTGCTCCATTCGGTCCATGTGTTGAGCGCCTCATTTTTAAAGCGCTCCAGATTCACATTAATTTAGCTTTTGCATACTTCCAAATATGTTTGACCACTACATGTTAATAATAATAATAATAAAAATACTAATAATTCACCCCATGGTATTTATGTACAGCAGAGGAGATTATAGTCAGGAGAATATTGCTTAATTAATATACTGTATTTACGAAATTTATGACCATTTTTAAAGCTAAGCTATATTAAACTAATTACTCAGTGTAAGACTTCAATACTTAGTAACAATGTACACCAAAATCCACAGAACAGAGGATTAAATCTACTACGTCACTACAGACACAAACACACATATAGGACAGACAGCTGCCCGTAAACATTCTCTCTCTGTCGCACCATCGTCATCCATCGTCCTGATGACGGACCGTGTATGTAAAATCACAACCCGGCCCCGCCCTCCGCCCTGTCACATTCCTCCCTCGTTCTCTCAGGCCGGGGAGCCCCCGGCATGACGTTTCCCTGGGGGAGGGTGTGCCCTAAGCCCCGTCTGCCCGCAGGTCATCCCCGCCTTCCTGAATCTGGGAGGGGACAGTTTGAGGGCAACAAAAATAATTTAAATAGGGGGTACTTCCTGTAACAGTGTAGTACCCCCAAAAAAAGAACATTGTCAAATTTAAAAGAGAGGGAAAAGGCCAACGTGGAGCGGTAGTGGGAGAGAGAGAGGGAAGAAAAAAAACTGTTACTCGCCGGTTCTCAGATATGCCGTAGCTTGGTCCTTGGCCAATCCTCCACCCTCTTACGGACGACAGCCGCGCCTCCCCGGGCGGATCAGAGGCAGTCCTCCAGCCCCTGATGGATGGAATGCCCCGCCACGTTCTCGGAGAACAGACGGGGTCTCCCACGCCCCTGGCAACGGTTCTCCCACTCCAGGCGGTCAGCAGTGAGACCCTCCCTGCTCACGGTCGGTGGTCTCAAACCCCTCCGCGTTTCAGCGGCTGGTAGGGGTCTCCTCCGCCCCTGGCAGGGGCCCTGACTGTTCCAGGCGGTCGGATATGAGCCCCTTCTCCCCTCACGGTCTGCGACCATTTCCTAAGCTTCCAGGCTGCCGAGCTCACCCGTCCCCCGGAAGACGGCCGCGGCTGCTCCATTGGGGTGGATGGTAGCGGCGAGAACTCCACTACGGCGTATCCCTCCTCCTTCCCGGGTTTCGGCACCAGTGTAAAGGGATATACGGGAAAGGAGGAGGCGAGAATGTGCAAAGACACAAACACACACATATGACGGACAGCTGCCCGTAAATCTCTCTCTGTCGCACCACCATCCGCAGTTGGCCTTTATCCCTCTCGGAGGCTTGATTAGCCTGATAAGGGACCAGGTGTGTAAAATCACAACCCGGCCCCGCCCTCCACCCTGTCACAATATACATTATGTGAATTAACTCCATTACACACAAACTCATAAGAAATGTCACCTATAGATATGTTGTTATTTTAGTGTGAATTTACTCCAGAAGCTGTTTCTCTGATTTTCTGTCATTACCTTTACAAGGCACTGATCCCTCTTGTTTGAACGAGACTTGTGACGGTCCAGGTGCTTGTCTGCTTGTGGCTTCAGCATACATGTTAAGATGAGTGGAAGAACAATTAGTTCCCATCCTGCACAAGTATTTGCAAATATGGCCTAATCCTTTGTATTTCACTTTGAAGCTTGTGATTATTGTTCATGTTCATGGTAACCAAATAATAATATCCCTAGTTTACATTTATTTTAGAATCAATATGTTTGTGTGAGGATCGATATTTTTGATACAACATCAGATATTGTAGGTATCGATACTTTAGGATCGATCTGGCCAGCAAATGATTTGTTTGAAGAGCAGAGAATATCATGGCATTTCTGTATAACTGTCATGAATAATATGGGAAAAACACAGTTTTAACAACCATTTTCTCCAAATGCATAAAAATGTCATGAACACTCTTCGATCAATGACATTTTCATTGATCATGTGAGTTGTAATACCTTCTCCTGATTGGTCAACTTCAGCTAGCCCGCCAAATCGGCTTGTTCAACCACACACACCTCACAAATTCAAGCCGACAGCTGCCAAATTATTCAGACAGTTTGAAAAATTATCAGGAGGTCATGAGCCGCTCGACTCCACTCGTAATTCCTCTCACACAATGCGAGCCGCGACCAGCAACAATTTCCATGTGATCTCTCTGGACTGGAACAAATCGATCTGGAGCTTGAACAACAGCTGAAAATCACACCGTGTATGCCAGCATTTAAGGAAGTTCAACCTGCCATGGGCGCTGTCATCTGCACTTCCATAACTGTCTGGTTTGGTTCAGCTTGAAGACTACTGACTGACTTGAAGACTGAAGACTTTGGTTTGGACATCAGAAGACTACAAAGGACAGTTTGGACAGCTAAGTGTATTATTGGTTGCCCCCTGCCCTCCCTTCAAAAACTATACATTCCAGATTGAGGAAAAGGGCTGTAAAAATCACTGTGGACCCCTCTTACCCTGCACACTAACTTTTTGAACGGTTGCCTTCTGGCTGGCGCTACAGAGCACTGAGCACCAAAACCATCAGGCACAGGAACAGTTTTCCATCTCATGAACAATTAAAACTGCCCCATTGAGCAATAATTATGAGAAATACACAGCTTAGTCTATTTATATTTATCCAACATATCCTACCTCTCCTATCATTACATTCCCTTGCACTGTATATAACAGATTTGTATTTGAACATATATATATATATTGTCTTATTGGAAGAAAGAAAGGGATTTTAATGTACAAGCAAGAAAATTATAATTTACAAGAGAGAAGGGGAGGAAGGAAGGAAGGAAGAAGTTCAGGAAGGAAGAAGGGCAGGAAGGAAGGAAGAAAGGAAGAAGGGCAGGCAGGCTGGAAGGAAGGAGGGCAGGAAGGAAGGAAGGAAGGAAGAAGGGCAGGAAGTTAGAGGGGGCAGGAAGGAAGGACGGACAGAAGGAAGGAAGGTAGGAAGAAGGGCAGGAAGGAAGGAAGGAAGGAAGGAAGGAAGGAAGGAAGGAAGAAGGGCAGGAAGTTAGAGGGGGCAGGAAGGAAGGACAGACAGAAGGAAGGAAGGAAGGAAGAAGGGCAGGAAGGAAGGAAGGAAGGAAGAAGGGCAGGAAGGAAGGAAGGAAGAAGGGCAGGAAGGAAGGAAGAAAGGCAGGAAGGAAGGAATGAATGAAGGAAGGAAGAAGGGCAGGCTGGAAGGAAGGAAGGAAGGAAGGAAGGAAGGGCAGGAAGAAGGCTGGCAGGAAGGAAGAAAGGAATAAGGGCAGGCAGGCTGGAAGGAAGGAAGGAAGAAGGGCAGGAAGGAAGGAAGGAAGGAAGGAAGAAGGGCAGGAAGGAAGATAGGAAGAAGGGAAGGAAGGAAGAAGGGCAGGAAGAAGGGCAGGCAGGCAGGAAGGAAGGACGGAAGGAAGGAGGGGGAGGAAGCTAGGAAAGAAGTCATTTTAATGTACAAGAAATAAAGGAAGTAAATGGTAATTATCTAGAGAGAAGCAAGGAATGAAGATTACAAGTTGTATTTTATTGTGTATCTCTATTATTCAGCTGCAGAACTGTTATCAGTTGTCAGTGTGTCACACAGGTGAGATGCAATGTTGTGATGTTGTGGGTGAATTTGAACTCTGCATCATCAAAAATTTTGAAAAAGTTGCTCAACCAACTAAAGAAAAAGTGCAACTAAAACTCTAAATGCAATACATTCAAAAGAAGGAGGTGCAACACTCACTCTTTAAGCAAAAATAGTTGTTGAGTTTTATAAGATTAAAAATCATGATGTTTCGGCCACCCTCAGGGCCTTCATCACTCAGCATGATCTGCCATCATCTCCTGCTGACAGATTTAATCGCCTGCGCCAAACTCTGCACAGCTGCTTCACTCACAGCGGGACGGTGCATTGCGGATCACATGCCCCGCTGTTAACAGAACACCTGTGTGTTGCACAAAACCAGAAAGAAATAACAGAGGTGAACTATCATGTAATTATACCTCAAACTGCTGTCCCTTTATCTAAACACATACATATAATTTAAACTATAATTCAGATTAACAGCAACACACACACACACATGTTGGGTTTTCATGTTTTATGAGGACTCTCTATAGACATGGTTTTTATACTGTACAAACTTTTTATTCTATCCCCTAACCCTCACAAAAAACTGTGTATTTTTCAATAATAAAAAAGATTTAAACTCAGGATGAGTGCCCTACTAGAACTCAGAGTTTTTGGAGATAGAAAAGCATCATCGAAGGCCAGAGGAGTTCACTGTGATCTGCTGCTAACCCTCAACATCTCTCTGAAATCAGCTTGTGTTTAAAACACATTTGGAATACAATACAGCTCTTACAGTATGTATAGTGTGCATAGTAGACCTATGCCTTTTTTATCTGTATGCATGGAATATGCTGAAGACTGCATTCAAGCAGTTTTTTCAGTCAAGGTTTGGCTGGTGTTGTGCGCCCCTGCTGGTAGATACTGTAACTACACCATTCTGGATGCAAAGAGAAAAGCAATTCAAATATTCAAATATTTCTCTCTTTTGTAAGCAACATATAATTGCAAATATTTCAATCGATTTTAGTAGTTGATTTACCAGTGACAGATTTGTAGAGCTCATAAAAGATAAATAAATCAATTAAACCCAAAGAGGTCATGTTACAATGTAGCATACAGGTTCATGTACTATTTAAAGTATATGTTTGGCATTTCAAACATATCCAGTACTATATAAATATTCATATATAAATAGACTACTGATCCAAGCAGAACTTGATGACTTCAAGATTTTTTTATACATATATATACTTTTTTTATGGTTTACAGCCACCTTGTGGCTCAATTATGTCAATACAGAATATGGCTCAAACTGAGCAACAGGTTGCTCTTCAGAGACAAGTTTTGTTCATTGACGATTTAGGATTTCGTTCATAAACTTACACAAATATTAGTGCATATATTATTAGTTTATTATTATTTATTTATTAAAACTACAAATGTAACCACCCAGGACAACATAGCAACGCCCTGGCAACCATGCTGAATCCTCTTTGCAGGGTGTCAAGTAGCCTACCACCCTCTTTCTTTAGAAAATACATGTCTGGGAAAATCAATCCAATATCATAATATGATGAATGCATGACTTAATAGATTGTGATAAGAACGTGGTCATATATGACAAAATAATCTATATATATATGACTGTAAAATATTACTTCTTAAAATTGTTTATTATGCAGAAAACAGAAGTAAAAAATAATAATCATTATAATAATAATAATAAATCAAATGTCAAACCTTGCTAAGGAATGGCAAGTGCCTTAACATAATCATAAAATGACGAATGCATAACATAAAAATGATAGATTGTGATAAGAGTATGATTGAATATTCGTGATAAAATTATATTTTATGATTGCAATTACCTCCTAAAATGGTTAATTATGCAGAAAGCACAATATACAAATGTATACGTTATTGCTGGGGAATGGCCAGTGTCATATCATAATAATAATATGACGAATGCATGATATACAAATGATACATTTTGTGATAAGAATATCATATTAGTTGACAAAATAAATATGCATGATTGCAAAGTATTTGTTTACTATATGTATATTATGTAAAAAACACAATGTACAACAACAATAATATTAATAATAGCAGTAGTAGTCGTGTAGTTATAGCAGCCTAGTAATAATAATAATTTAGTAATAAAAATTGTAATAAAACCCATTAAGTTTGTGTGATTATCGGCAGTGAATAATATAAATCTAGATAATATTATTAAATATATAGTATATGATATTATATTTTGTTATATTATATTTTATTATATTATATTATTTTATATTATATTATATTATTTAATTTTATATTATATTATATTTTATTATATTATATGATATTATTTAATATTTTTTATATTGTATTATATTATTTAATTTTATATTATATTATTTTATATTATATTATTTAATTTTACATTATTTTATATTATAGTATATTATATTATATTATTATATTATATTATTTTATATTATAGTATACTATATTATATAATATTATTATATTATATTACTTTATATTATAAAATATGATTTAATTTTATATTATATTATATCATATATATAAGAAAATATAATATAATAAAATATAATATAATATAATATCACATAATTTATATGATATTATTTTATATTATAATATATTATATTTTTTATATTACATTATTTAATTTTATATTATATTATTTTATATTATATTATTTAATTTTATATTATATTATATTATATTTATTATATTATTATTTTATATTATATTATTTTATATTTTATTATATTATATTATATTATTTAATTTTATATTATATTTTATTATGTTATTATTTTATGTTATATTATATTATATTATAATGATTAAATATGAATAAATGTGTATAAAATTTTTATATTTTCAGTATGTTTCTTATTATGTTTTTTTTTTCCATAGCATTATAATGATGTAGGCTACAAATATCAGGTAGATAATATTTATTAATGACTTTATAGAAGTTATTATAAAGCGTTTCTCATGAATCTATTGGCACCCCATGTCAGACCTATGAGTGATAGCAGTTTAATGCCTAAACAAAGGAGTTACCCGAGCGCACCAGCACGAGCCCACGAGCCCCACATGGCGTGACTGCGCATGGTCAGTGCGGGACAGACTCGTGTCCAGTGAGTGTCCGGCACACAGACACAGATCAGGTGCCCAGGGGACGATGCGTTTTCGTCATATACACGAACTATTTTAGCTGCATTCCGTTTGCCTTCGCGTTATTATTATTATTGCCAAATCTGAGGGGTTGATGACGTGTTTAAACGTACACTGTAGATTTAAATCCACATATTTATTCACTCTCATACTCCAACCGGGCTGCACCGCACCTGATGTCGGCATAGGCACGCGTTTGCAAGGTAAGTGTGTGAACTAGTGCTTTCGAACTAGACTTTTATTCATACTTGTTTCTCAAGTGCATGCAATTAAATGCAAATGCCTTAAATCACTTTAATGGAGATTAGTCATGTTCCCTATTGTACTCCTTAAGTGCCACTTATTGAAACGCCTTTAAGTGGCTCTTCACTCTTAAAATGACAAATTCAAGCTAGAACCCAACCAAAAAACCAACTGATTGAATCTATAGGGAAACCTTGTATTATAGTTCTTTATAAAGCAACATAGAATAGAAAATAGAAAACCATGTATGTATCCTACTGATGCTTTAAAGAGCCAAAAATCCAACATGCAGATCTGAAAACCCTTTCAAATAACAGTAAGAACTTTTTAAATCCATATAATCAACCCAAGAACACTATACAGCAATACATCAATAAATACATCATTAAAAATTAGACTTTTTTTGCTGCACTGTGAACATAAATGGAGAGTAGTTGCAATAGCTTATCAGAAATTCTCATGAAAATAACTTTCATTTGTGTAACTAATCAATTCAGGTCATATTAAATGCTAGATTTGACAATCCATGTTTTTGCAGGTAAACCCGGTATTGAAGAACGTCTGTTTTTAAGAGTGATTGTTATTTTATTCTCTGCTCAACAGCAGCACTTTTTGTGCTCATATCAATTAAAATGATCTGGATGTTGCTCACGGTTTGATGGACAGTTACGCTGATAATGCAACTTAGTTGATGAGTTTCTTATTTGGAAAAGACTGCGTTTGAGCATCTGGTGATGGTAACCTTCACATTGATCATCCCTATGAGTGGTGTGGCCTCAGATGTGGGTCGATAGGCATTTGTACTTAAACTGTAAGCTCGTAGATCAAAAGGAATTAAAGCCTGACTGACAAATGCTCGTGAAACCTGCTGACACATACGCACGGGGAGGCTTTTGTCTTCAGCCAGGACATGTTTGTTTAAACAGGGCTTGCTCTACAGTTTCATATAGAGCACATCTCGCAGCTAGCATCTTCAAAACAACAATGGCAGTAATAATAATCCTCATTTATTAAGTGACATGTTTTTGATTATTCGGGTTTGGGAATAAAATATGCACATTCAATAGCTCCGAAAAGTTTTAACACTTGAGCCACAAGCCAAAACGACATATTTGGACTCCATCTGGTTGTCATATATACAGTTCATGTGCTGAACTTGAGGTACATCCACTAAAAATCACCTTGAAACCGGCCGCTTTAATGTTCTTTGCTAAAACAGCCTCAGAAAAGTGACATTATTTCCTAACACTCTAACATTCATTCTACTTGCAACATTTGTCTGGGAGGTTTTTGTGTGACAACCTTAAAATAACTCTAGCCTAACTCTAGATATTTTGCTCTCTCATGCAAACACATTCATACATTTTGTTTGTGTGGCCAACATGTCCCAATACTTTTGGATTTCTGTATACAGTATGTGCACACACATACATATATGTAGTCTATATGCATTGTTGCTTTTCCTTGTTTATTTCATGTCTATAACAAAGCTCCATAGGTTGTCAACCAAGTTTAAACTGATCTTACCCATGTTGATTATTCTACCCTGCTTTCCTGGCACTTTTACCCTTTGTGTGTGTGTGTGTGTGTGTGTGTTGCATGTCCAGTTTTCCTTCAGTTTATTTATGTGCAAAACGATAGGGCCGCTAAATAATGCACAGGTGTCAGCTGTGCTGCTGAAGAAGGTGGGTAGATTATGTAATTAATCTGGAGGACTGTAACTCCTATTAATTCTACTTGGCATACAGGTGTGAAAGTGGGGTTGGTTGTAACTTGCTGAGTTAAAGACTGTCTAGGGCTGTCTTGCCTTGTAAAACTGCTGTAGTCACACCATCAGTTACCCTATTCCCTGTAATAAACGTACACACCTGTCACTATATTGTTGGGTTCTTTTTTTGTAGGGTTTGCCAGCAAGGATGATGATCGGGTTATCTAAATCCATTTAAAAAAAATCTAATTCATTATCTAAAATTAATACAATTCATATTGTGCAAACAAAACTCAAAGCTGGTAGCCTCAAATGGTTATTTATTTATGTATTTTTTGTTCCTTTGCAGGATA